>NC_136495.1:38757170-39157170 GCF_053919585.1 Euprymna scolopes | reverse complement strand
TATAAACACTCCGACCTCCCTATGTTAAGAACAGCATTCAGAATAACACCCCAACATCAAAAACCGTTCTTTACATGGGGTGGTTGGGGTGTTTATAATACGCTGAGGCAAAATAATACCAAATAAATAAATAAACCGACGTTAATATTGAGAATTTCGGATGATGTCCATTAAAAAAATACACAATTTTTTTTTTTTTTATTTAATGAAATTATTATAAACAAACGTTTTAATGGCAGAAACAAATATAGAATAACTGACTTGTTCGGATTTTTGCGACCAAGATTAATTTTTATGTACAGTGTGTGTGTGTGTGTGTGTGTGTGTGTGTGTGTGTGTGTGTGTGTGTGTGTGTTTATCTTTCTTTGTGCGTTTTAAACACAATTCAATATTTATTTAAAGTGCGATGTATGTAGGTGATCAGTGAAATGAGAAATCCTTGTAGACCGAGGCTGAAAATAACCCAGGTAAAGAAGAAATTTACATTGGAATGACTCAGGGTACCTTCAAGCAGAGGCTGTATGCACACAACTCCACTTTCAAATACCCTCAAAAGAGATTTGACACATCTTTAGCCACCAAGATTTGGTCGCTTAAAGAATCTAACGCTCCATATAAAATAAATGGTCGATTATTAATGGTAAAAAATCTTACGACCCAACCTCCAAGACCTGCTCACTTTGCACAACTGAAAAATATAGGATCCTTCAGGCTATCAATAACCCATCCGTAGCCTGTATGAACATTAAAAATAAGATCTTCAGACAATGCCGCCACAAAAGGAGATTCCTCCTTGCCAAATGGCCTAACAACAGCATAACTTAACCGATTCACACCCTAATTAACACAAGACGCCTAATTAACACACAGGCGCCTAAATACCGCATTCACCTCTCATTCTAAACTCTAAACCAAACCTCTTCTAAATCACATCTCAACCTTCCTCGCTACCTAACCTCCTTACCTTAGCCATATTAGCCCCCCCCCCCCGATAATAAGGATAATCCCTTATGGAGTTACTTGTCCTCCCTTTCTCGCCACCTTTCCATTTCTCTTACCAGACTACGTAATTTTACACTCTTTCTTAACCTTATTTTCAGTAACTTATACCTTAAAATCGATCCATCCCCCCTTTTCCCCTCCTAGTTTATTTATACGTCCACTTTTGTTCATAATGTTGTTATAACTAGTGTTATAATAATAATAATAATAATAATAATAATAATAATAATAATAATAAAATTAATAATAATATTAAATTTAGTTTATTTAATTGATTTGATTTATATATATGTATATATATGTGTATGTGAGTGTGTATGTGTATATATGTATATATGTATGTATATGTATATATATGTATATATATGTATATGTATGTGCATATTTATATATTTATATGTACTGATAAGTCATTTCCTATTAGATAAGTTATTAAAAATTACCTTAATTTTTTTAATTATCTTAAACTTCTCCCTTCACATTTATTCTATTATATTTAAAAATTTAATAAATTTTAAAATTTAATAATTTATTTAAAATGTTATTATTTATTTATTTATTTATTTTTACTTAAATTTCCTTAAATTTTATCTTTACCTTTATTTTAATTTTAATTTAAAATTTAATTTTATTCTAAATTAAATTCAAATGAATATATTCATGCTTTTTATTACCTTATTCGTTTAAACAGACATTCACCTTCAGAGAATGCCCATAACAACTCCACCCTCCGCTAAACATACATGTATACACACGCGTGGCCGCACACGTACACATATACACACACGCACACACTCCCCCTTTTTTCTCTCTCCCTCTATTTCTCTCTCACACATCGTCTTCTGCTAAAATTGGCGAAACTCCTGATTTTTGAGGACCGAAAACCTTCCTTATACCTTCATAAAAGGCTTTTGTGTCCTTTCTGTTGAATGCTGACTGAGCAGTTTCTGCGTGTGCAGTCCACCATTTCTCTTTCATCTGTCGTAGTGTCCTCTGCACTTTCCCTTTGCAGGTTTTGTATGCCAATCTTTTTTCAGTAGAGTTTTGGTCGTCAATCCATGCTTTGTGAGCTTGATGCATTTTCTGAATTTGATCCTGGGCTTCTATATCCTGGTCATCAAACCAATCCTGATGCTTCCGTATGGGTAAGCCCAGCACTTCCAGGGCAGTGGAATGGGTGATATTTCGTAGCGCTTCCCAGGACGCTTCTATGTTGTCAGTTATTTCTACACCATCTAAATTTTCATCCAACTTGTCAGAAAGTATTGTTCGAGTTTCAGTATTCTTAAGCGACAATACATTAATACATTTTGGAATAGTTGTCTTCTTTACCTGTCTGCGCCAAAGACTCAGAGACACCTTGCTACGTAGCAGGGCATGATCTGATAGGTAACAGCTTGTATGGAAGGAGCGCGTTATTTTGAAGTCACGAAAATCACGTTTCTTAGTGATGACATAGTCAATCATATGCCAGCTGTTTGAACGAGGGTGCATCCATGTGGTTTTGCGACAATTTTTCTGTTGAAAAACTGTGTTAGTGATGGTCATATTGAATTCTCTGCAGATGGAGAGCAAATGAAGACCATTTTCATTCATTCTACCAACGCCATGATGCCCCAGAACCCCTTTCCATGATTGGAAGTCAGAACCGACCCGAGCATTAAAGTCGCCCATAAAAATGAGTTTGTCCTTATGGCGAATACCAGCGATTACTTCTCGTAGTTGTTGGTAGAATTCATCTCTCTCCTCATCCGGTCTGCTCATTTTTGGTGCATAGCAGCTTACAAGTGTAACCCGAGTTTCAATTTCCAACTCAAGGGTCAAAGTCATAATGCGGTCCGATAGACCTTTGGGAAGAGATTTCAGTGATTTTGGCTAGTTCTGATTTTACGGCAAATCCCACACCAGAGAGGTGAGACTCATCAGGCCCTCTACCCCTGGAGAAAAAGACATAGCCACCCTTTTCCTCCTTAAATTGAGAGACACCAGCAAGGCGTGTTTCACTGGGTGCCGCAATATTGATCTTATATTTCTTAAGTTCACGAGATATCAACGCTGTTTTACGTTCTGGTGCATTAGGATTGTCCTGAAGGGTGCGAATATTCCACGATCCAATATTAAATGGCTTACTTAATTTATAATTATTTCGACTGCACACTGGATACCCAGACAGCTGCAGTTCACTGTCAAGTTGAATGTGTACGAGCAATGTTTAGGGCTCCTTTTATCGCCCTTTCCTCATACATGGTGAAAGCAGTGCTATCCCTCTGCTTTGCCACCAATGGAGGACACGAGTTGCACAATTGCACACATATTTGCACAGAACGGCCATCACCCATTGGCCGCCATAGTGAAGACATTCGGCTAAGGACTTCCAGTGATATCCTTCACCTATCCCCGTCACCTTCAACCTTACGCCCATGGACTTTGTTGGTGCAGGACCATGTAAAACCTAGACCCCATCAAAGTTATCAGAGAACCCACATATAGGCCTTGATTATAATGGTGAAAGCCCGTGTACAACTATCCACACTTTTTGGTGCTGCTGATAGCACTAAATCGGTGCAAAGATTTGCCATAGAGGAAGCGAACAACAGACCTCGGGTTTTATATCAAAGTTTCCCTCTCCTAGATACATGTCTTAACAAAAACTAAGGGTGCATCTCTCCTTGTGGTCAGGTATAATCCCACCAGTTTTCTGGATCACTCTTCGTCTGGACTCTACCCTTTGACCTGTCCGGCTTGGGACATCTACCAGCCACCACCTACACCAAAACAAGTACAGGGTGTTAAACAGAAACAAACCGTGCACAATTTTCCTCAGATGTCGATTCAGGTAGATTGGAAAAACCTGAACTATGTTAACAAGTTTACATACTTAGGAAGTGTGGTTGATTCAAGTGCATCTCTTGACCATGAAGTTATCAACCGTATCTCCCGAGCAAGCAGCGCCTTTGGCAAGCTGCACACAAGATTATGGAATGTTCGGGGTTTAACCCTGAAGGCAAAAATTCATGTATATAAGGCTGTGGTACTGTCCACACTTTTGTATGCCTCGGAGACGTGGACCCCGTACCGAAAACAAATTTCGCAACTTGACGTCTTCCATAAGAGATATCTACGTGCCATTTGCGGTTTTACTTTGAAGGACAAAATATCAAATGCGAAATTATTCACACTTTATAAAATCAGCAACATAGAAAGCTTCTTAATCCAGTCGCAGCTTCGATGGGCGGGTCATGTGATGCGAATGGATGATGATAGGATACCGAAGCAACTCCTGTATGACCAATTAGACAGAGGCCGTCGAAATGTGGGACGACCATGGTTGCGTTACAAAGACAAAATAAAGTCTAATTTGCAGGTTCTAAATATTGAATATAACAACATTGAGCTAACTGCAAAAGACAGAAGGAAGTGGATAGAAATGTGTGACAGAAAAATCAAGGAGTTCTCGGCGTTTTGCATCGAAAAACTAAAAGAAGAGAGAGTCAAGTCGAAAAATAATACTGAGCAATGTGGAGCTAAATTCTCGCATTTATATGTCTGTCACCACTGCGGTCGCCATTGCAGGTCTCTAGCAGGACTAAAGTGCCACATACGTCTAAGTGAATGTCGACACGCTGAGTTCTATACCTTCAAGTCAATTGTCGGAGTCTCATACGTCGAAAATCGACGGAGAGTCCATCATATATATATATATATATATATATATATATATATATATATATATATTATTACTATTACTATTACTTGTACTGTAGCATGCTAGATGTTACTTAGTTGTTTTTGGTCTTTCTTGTGTAATCTTTTGTTGTATATTTTAATTTCTTTCAGTCGAAATCATGACTCCATGATAAGAAGCGTAAATCTCTACCACTGAGCCATCTCGCACGACTCCTGAATATATCGCGTTTTATGTAGATGCTATTTGTTTTTGCTTTACGATATTTTTCTAGCTATCTCGTATGTCAAAGAGAAAATTATTCCCAACTCGCATTTAGGTAAAAATGCACTTTCGTATAAATAATTGAATATATTCAAAAAGTATCGCAAGACAAAACAAATTACATCTACATGAAACACGATACATTCCGTAGTCCTGCGAGATTGCCCAGTGGTAGAGGTTTACACATTTACGATGGGATTCCGTTTTCGAATCTCGCTATTTTCAGCTACCCTGATAGGTCGTAGACGACGGAACACATGTTAGTTGATAATTACATTTAAACAATAAATATACCGCTCCCTATTTTCGTGTATCAAATTGGTCAAAAAGGAAAATTATTTCCAACTTTCAGTTAGGTAAAAATGCACGTTCGTATAAATAGTTGAATTCATTCAAAAAGTATGGCAAAACAAAAAAAATAACATATACATAAAAAACGATACATTCAGTAGTCGTACGAGATATCCCAGTGGTAGAAGTTTACGCTTCTTAATATGGGGTCCCGTTTTCTAATCTCGCTAGATTCAACTATCCCGATAGGTTGTAGACGACGGAACACGCATCAGTAGATAATTATATTTTTACAATACATATGCCGCTCCCCATTCTGCGGTACCAAATTGGTCAAAGGGAAAATTATTCCCAACTCATATTTAGGGTAAAAATTCACGTTCTTTTAAATAATTGAATTCATTCAAAAATATGACAAAAAATAATAAAATAACATATACATAAAATGTGTACATTCAGTAGCCGTGCGAGATATCCCAGTGGTAGATGTTTACGCTTCTTACCATGGGGTCCCGATTTCGAATCTCGCCAGATTCAGCCCTGTGATGAGTCGTAGACGACGAAACACGTATTATTGGAGTTTAGTCTCTTTCGGGAATTCAGTATATTTTCTGGGTCACTTTCGCTAAATATCTCCATCTAAAATCAGTACTATATATTAGGTACAACATAATATTCAATAGAGAATTGGCTCTATAATAATAAATATTAAGATGCATGAATTGAAATATATTTAAGCCTATTTGATAACCGGGCAAATCTGGGCAAGTGCCGGCAAGTCTGGGCAAGTCTGGGCAAGTTCATCATAAAAGAAAAATGGCCGACGTTTGTATATTGCAGTAACGAAGTTGTTTCATTACAATATACATGCAGAGAAAAAAAGTATAATATTGAGTTAATTGAACAATTATAATATTAATTACGATATTATTCACGAACTTTTAAAGTGTTTAGCGTCGTAATTAACTCTAACAAATTCTTAGCCGTTAAACAACATCGTTTTAAATTTCCTACGCACATTGCACGTAATCATGTCTGCACGCAATAACTCATCATTATAAGTGATGATTTTAAAGACGTAAATTACTAGCTGACAAGAAGATTAATGGTAAACGACAAGACTAACCTCGGTTGATGGTGATTAGACAAATCAACTCGAAAATACTCCCGACAAAAGAAAGTGTAAATATAGCTAAAATAAATGCACATGGAAGGAATAAATGAAATACACTTTGCAGCGTGCAAGGAAAACAAGTTCCTGCTCTGAATGTCTGATAAGAAGCAATCATAAACTGGGTCTCAGTTATAACTTATATGGAAATACTGATCGGGTAGAGAGAGACTAGCAACGTCTTTTATTCCGATGAAAGGAGTTCTACCTCTTTACAATGATGAATAAATTATAAGGAAGCTTGTTAGATGAGTCTATATTGCAGTAATGGTATTGTCCTAGTGAGTCATCACAGCACACGCAAACATGATGACGTCAGAAAAGACAAATTATGATTTTAAATTAATTACCAATTAATATTACATGATTCTTGTTACTAAGTAATTACTTTATAGTTAGTATTTGTAAGATAATTTTACGAAGCGATAATAATAAGGACATAAAAATAAATATTTGGCTCTCTCTTTCTTTTCTTTACAGTAGACTGGGCAATGGATTTCTCTTACAACAATGAACTTGTTCCTAGTCTCCCATAATCACTGCAACACACGCACATTGCGACGTCAGCATACCTAAGCGGGCCTTTTAACTTATTTCATTAATTAATGTTAAATGAGTTTTATAAGTAAAAAAAATTCCATTGGGTTAAACTTAAACAAGTTTTTACATAGGCTATACGTTCACAACACTTTCATGTAGGCTTACCGTGCATTTCTTCGACACTAGCTGAATGTTACAACACTTAAAAACATTACATGTTTAGTTAAGAACAGAAATAAAATATTCTACGATACAGCCATAACATATGTTGATGGTCTTGTGGGCTTTTATATAAAAACTAGACATCATACAATTAATAATATTAATTACGGACTTTTTCACAGAATTGTAATATGTGTAGCGTAGTAATTAAGTTTAAGAAATCATTAATTGATAAACTACATCATTTTAAATTTCCATTGTATGTAATCACGTTCGCAGGAATCTCATTCTTATAAGCTATCGTTTTAAAGTCGAAAATTACCGGCTGTCAAAAAGTAAATCTTAAGCGGCATAGATGTATTCGCAACAAAAATAAAATCAATAGAACAAAAAACACGAAGCTTTTATACATCAATTTATCTGCGTTATGTGATTTGTGCAGTCGTGCTGTATCTCTATCACTTGAGTACGTGTTTTATTTTCTGCAAAATCAGTTTCATACATCATGAGAAATATTTGCACCTGATTTCGAATTTGGTACTTGTTCCTCTAAAAAGGTTTATTTTAAAAAAATGAAGGAGCACATTTCTCTGAAATCTCGCAATATAGTATATAGTTGAATTAGAATTCTGCCGCTCACTCAGTATCTCTGGTAATATATAAAAACAATTTAGCATATATATATATATATATATATATATATATATATATATATATAGAGAGAGAGAGAGAGAGAGAGAGAGAGAAAGAGACAGACAGAGACAGACAGACAGGCAGAGAGACAGAGACAGAGACAGAAAGACAGACAGACTGACGGACAGGCAGATAGACAGAGAGAGATTCCTTGTTAATTTTTTTAAAGGATAAATACGGTTTAGTATTGTTTTCGCCTCGAAGACCGTATTACTTAGAAAATCGGCCATATTTTATTGGACAAAGATAAATAATATTTTTTATTATTATTTTTAAAACAATAATAGACGGAAATACATGTTTCCAGACACCTACCTCTATTCAGGTAGACTGACCGTGTCTCTAAGAATTAGACCTCGAACCATCTGTATTACAGTCTGGCGTATTAACCGTTGCGCTATGACGCCCTCGATAATTTTATTGTTTATTAGCTTGTGTAGATTTCTTGTTGATTTTTTAACCACTGCATACGGGTAAGTAGCGTGTCCGCCTCGAAGATCGTTTTACTTAGAAAATCGCCCATATTTTTTGGACGTAGAAAAAAAAAAAAAAATATATATATATATATATTAAATCTGCTGCCTCTAAACGCTTTTATAAGCCATATATATATATATATATATATATATATATATATATATATATATATTGACTGTTTTAGAGCTAATTAACTTTACATTGACAACTTTTCTGTTTATTGCAGATTTGGCAACTATCGGTTATTTTAATTCAGCTTTAGCAATTCATCATGAAGAGTCTGACACTTGAGCAGTGTTTGCAAAACATGCAAGTTTATTTTAGAAAATTTCGGTTCAATTCAGGCAAACCCTTCGTTTATTGCATGCGTTTATAATGATTATAATGTAACGGGTTGGGACGCTATGGTAACGAGAATTTCAAATATGCAATTTGCAAAGCTATGCTTAAGAATATTATTGCTAATATAGTTTCTAAACAAATAGGTAAATATTTGACAGTAAGATATGTACGCACGATAGCAATAAAAAATAACAAACATTGACCTCATTTCAAACGTTGACGCAAGTGTAGTTTCGGAAAGGTCAATATTTTTAGAAACAAGTAACAATGGGTGATAATGAGAATCGCATGAAGATTAAGTCATAGTCGAGGAACAAGCGACGGTCGTTCTAACCTGTGCTCCACAAGATAAAGAGTCGGTTCTAGAAACCAAACAAACAGTTATCAAATATATCCCTCAAAAGATTATAGCCAGAGCCATTCAATCAGATATCCAATCCGAAATAAATCTACATTTAAAACCATAACAACAAGCTATCTCGCGTGTGTCATTCTCATGCCACCTGATTTCGGAAATATTTATTCCAACGTCTACAAAACAAGAGTGAATTAACTGCCAGAAGCGGCGAGATAGAAACAGTATGGAAGGTATGCATGTTAATATGTCTCTTTGTCGGCAAGACACGTTTTGAGGACTGAAGTTAGTAATCTGTTTACAAAGTTGCCATAGGTCTGTTAAGTAGTGTATTGTATGTGTTAAACAGCCACTCACATCCATTTCACACACGTGTAGCATGTTATTATTTGCTGCCATAAAAAGTACTGTGCTACTTTACATTCACATTATAAGGCACGCATTGATACAGATTATATACTTCCGATTAACAAAAAAAAAACTGTGAATGATTTTTGCACAACGTTCACTATAAGTGTAAAAATATTAATCAATGAAACAAACCATATATAAGTATAATAATATTTTTCTGTAATTTATTTTATTTTAAAATCTGCCGCCGCTAAACGCTATTATAAGTTATTTATATATAAAAGGAACTTTTCCTCTAGATGTATAAGTTCGTTCCCTATAGACTCTGTAACCCAACCAGCTGTTGTGGTCGAATTTTACATTAATAACGATTATAATAATGCTGTGTTAGAACTTTGCCTTGCTGACTCCATTTGTTTGATCACTGATGCAACCAAACAGAGGAAAATAGCTTCAGTAACCGGATTTAGGATTGATAATAATAGGTTAATAATAACATTGTTTTACTAAGAAAACTATCCGAGAAAATGGTATTGCACGTTGTTGAGCTACGATTGGGAGTAGTGTCTGACCCTGAGGTCATCTCTCAGACAACCAGCCGTGAGAATAGCTCGATGGAAATTTACTTCCATAAGCGATTATGCACGGTTGGCACCGGACCAATCAGAAGAGTATGGAGTATGTCATAATGATCCCGATTGGCTAGTTTGGACTTGAGAGCTCGATTCCCCACTCATCATCTCATTGTGCAAACCATGCACTAGAAAGTTTGGATAGTTGAGTTGAATTGAGAGGAGTAAGTTGAGAAGACAGCTGGCGCTGGGACGAACAAAAGCCCTTACTGCTTGAAAATACGCCGACGTTGAAATACATCCGTCATCTCTTCTCCCTCACAAGATACGATGGGCGTGCAATAAGTAATGCCCCTGACCCACTTCCAGTTGTCTGAGCTAGCTGAAATTTTGCATGTGCAATGACTAATATCTCTACGGCTTATGTGGCAAATTACAGCTCTGAACTAATTGTGGTTTCTCTTTTGCAGGTGTTTGAACCGAGTCAGGTGTGAAATGGAGCCTGTTGAATGTCGAGCAGTGATCCGGTTTTTGTATTTGAAAGGACGCATACCACAGGAAACTTTTGATGAAATGAAAGAAACGTATGGTGATAATGTCCCATCATATGATCTTGTAAAACGTTGGCATCGTGAATTCAAATATGGCCGGAAGTTTGTGGAAACAGCTCTCAGACCTGGTCGCCCCCCATTCTGCCATTGATGAGGCATCTGTCCCTCAAGTTGAGGCTGCCATTTTGGAAGATCGGCACATTACTATTCGCCAAATAGCCCAAGATGTCAAGATATGTACAGGGTCTGTGGAAACTATCATTCATGACCATTTGCGTATGCATAAGGTGTCTGCCAAATGGATTCTCAGGTTGCTCACATCATTCCACAAGCGAGAACGCGTCGAGTACTCGAGGATGAATTTTGAGATGTGCCAAGAAGATAAGTCAAAGTTTTTCAAAAGACTGATTACACAGGATGAAACCTGGGTTCATCACTATTATCCAGAGACCAAACCCTAGTCAATGCAGTGGAAGCACTTGGGCTCACCACCTCCAAAAAAGGCAAGGGTGCAGCCCTCCGCTGGCAAGGTCATGCTCATAGTCTTCTGGGACCAGGACGAAGTAGTGATAACAGATTTTCTGGCAAAAGGTACCACAATTATAGGAGCCTATTATGCTTCACTTTTGAGGAAATTAAGAGAAGCTATCAAAATCAAGAGGCTGGGCAAGATCAGCAAAGGTACCATCCTCCTGCAGGACAACGCTCCGGTCCACAACTCGCATATCGCAAGATCAGAAGCACGGGCGTGTGGTTATGAAATCCTCCCCATCCTCCCTACTCTCCTGACTTTTCACCCTCTGACTTTCACCTTTTCCCAGCCATGAAGTTGTTTTTGAAAGGAAAGCGTTTCCCAGATGATGCAGCCTTGATTTCTGAAGTCACGTCGATGTTGGAGGACCAACCTGGTGTGTTCTAAAAAAACGGTCTCCAGAGCTGCATGAAACGATGGGAGAAATGCATAACTCTCTATGGTTCCTACGTAGAGAAATACTAATAACTGTGCCAAGTTTCGTTGCCCTATTCTCTGGGAAGTGGGTCAGAGGCATTACTTATTGCGCGCCCCTCGTAAATAACCCTGGTTGAATACTTTTTATGGTATTTGCAAAAACGATAGATTTGTTTCTGGCTAAAATTTTCCGCTTCTGTTAATTCAACACTTGAAACCATCGTTGACAAAGGTCTTCCCCATGCCTGCATTAATGTAGGGGAGAACATAAAATAAAAAGAAAGAAAAAAGACGGATTTACTTAATTTTGTGTGTCATTATCCCACATCGAAATTTACGATATATGAAAATTGAATTCGAAATTATGGATGACTTTTTCTCCAGATCAAAGCGCTGTCGTTTGCAGATTATGCAAGTGTTGAACTGTGAAATCTAAAGTGATTTAATTTCAACTACCTATACAAATATCTTTGTACAGTGGTATTATATTAGCACTTCGTAGTTATATAGTTTCTGTTAATATAAATTTTATAAAAAAGATAACGGCCGACTCCAGTTATTTTTACATTGCTTCTGCGAGGTTGTTAACATTGCTATCGGACCAGACTGTCAACTTGAGTTGCCTGGATTAGTGGACGTTTTTATTGAAACATAATAACCAGAACCCCCCTAAAACCATGTTCATGCATTCTGGGTGACCATAATAATGGTTGCACTTTGGGGGGCGTTCCGTGATCGGCAAGGCTAAAACGGACTCATATACCGGGTTAACTTCGGTTAATAGCGCGAAACTTAATATGACTTATATATTTGATTATAACTCTGAAGTGTTGTGCTACTATTAATAATGCTATTTCAGATTCTCCAAAAACACGTTAGCCAACCTTTTGAAATCAGATAAATTCACGAATATTTTGTGAATTGTGATACTTAGCTTCAGAGATTGCTCTTTTGTAAGCATTGTAGCACTTCCATGCGACTGTCTAAAAGCCTCAAAATCATCACGATGATACTGATTAAAGCATTGTTACGATGGGCAATGGAAGAAGCACAAACATGGACACCAGTGAGGGGAATGATGATTAGGAATGAAGGTGTAAATTCCAACAGGAAACCGGTCAGTAACTTCCTTACTAATAGCATTCGGAGCGATTGCAATAAGAGGACCACAGAGAACGTTGCATATAAAGATGCAAAGTTCATCTCAATCAGCCTTTCTGTAATTAAACGTCTTCCTATAGAAAGGGCGATCGATAAAGCCTTAACAGAAAAATCAATCTCAACATCAACAACAGCCTGATCAAAAAATAAATAAATAAATAGCGGAGAAGAGAAAATAGAACATGATTCAGGATCAAAAATTAGCAAAAGATCAAGTAATAATGATTCATGGAAGTCATTATCAGGAAAGCGTGTACGGAAGGTAACTGTCTGGAATAAGTCATGAGACAGAGAAAACTTGACAGATTTTACCAGTACTATCTGTGCGATTAGAGTAAATAATATTGTGCGGTAACGTCACCGAAGACGAAAATAGAGCTTGACAGATGAAGTTGTATTGCATACTGTTGGATCATCAATAACAGAAGTATTTCTCAATGTATCGCAGCATGTACGACTTACCGCGTGGACATTTTTTTTTTACACAGTGATCACCACTTATCAAGGCCCGGAAGCCACTCAGGGATAAGGCTTATTGCAAGTACATTACGTTAGTGTGGAGATTTGATGAAGTGTTTACTTAAGGGGGCGGTTCATTAGGAATTTGTTAACGTTGGACTTGAACACATTCAAGTTGTAGTCCGGTGGGAAGCAGGCAGACGGAACAGAGTTCCACAGGCGTGCAGTTCTAAGAAAGAAGCTTTGTTCATGGAATCCGCGTTTTGATTTAGGCACAGATAAAGAGTGGGGGAAACTTTTGACATAAGAGCAACAACTTAAAAGGTCGAGAAACTTTTCAATGACATCAAAAATGGCTGTCTGTGAACTTCTACAACACGAGCTCTAATATATGTTTCACAACTCGCCTAACTGCAACCCATGAAGTATTATGTGTGGAGTGCGGTGCGGAAAAACATCGACTGCAATACGAAAGGTGAACCAATTGCCAAGATTTAAGCTAGTGTCCACGCGTCTCTCGAAAGACACTGTTGAGACCGGCTACTCCAGGTTTACGGCTCAGTTTGACACAGGCTTTGTACAGCATGTCTGGGCGAACTGCATTCGGCAAAAGATTTTCAAAACAGAGTTTTCATTAAATTTGCTTACTAAAAATGTCAAATTTAATTCGAACATCATGTATGTGTGTCGAGTAAGCTTTTACTTTCTCTGTCATTTTGACGCGTATGTTTGAAAAGCATTTCCATTGTTCAACAGAACTATGGGCATGCTTTTCAAACATACGCTCACATATAAATTAGGATTTCTTTTATATACCAATATAAAATTTTGAATAACATTTCTGTTTGTCTGCCACAGTAAATTTCTAAATAGCGTTTCTGTTTGGTCTGCCGAAATTAAGTACGACACAACAGATCACATTGCCGTTGGTCTGTCACACTTAAGTTCGAAATAACATTTTTGTTTTTATGTCACACTCATGTTTCAGAATATTTTTCGTTTGTCTGTCAAAATCAAGTATGAAAAAACATTTACCTTTGTCTGTAACATTTAAGATTAAAATCGACGCATACTAAGAGATTTTTGTTGGTCCGTCATAATAAGGTTCAAATAAGCCCGTTCGTTACAATCAAATTTTAAAATAAGATTCTCTTTGTCATTGAAATTTCAAATATAATTTTTATATCACACCTAATTTGGAAATAACATTATCGCTTGTCTGCCATAATAAAGTTTAAAATAGTATTCCGTTTGTCTGACAAAATACAGTTGAAATAGCATTTTTGTTTGTCTGTCATAATAAAGTTTGAAATAGTATTTTCGGATGTCTGACGCAAACAAATTCGAAATAACATTTTCGTTTGTCTGCCACAATGAAATTCAAATAATATCGCGTTTGTCTGTCACGCTTAGGCTTTGAATGACACTCGTCACTAAACAAAAAGATAAAATGGTCGCATCCTAAGAGTCGCTTTTTGTTTACAACTAGAAGGCTTTACATAAGATAAAACTCTTTAAGATCGTGCGATAGATTCAACTGAACGTCAGAAAAAACTACGAATAAGAAGGTGACAAGAGAATCGTTTTTATCTGATGTCGTTCAAACAACGGGAACGTTGTCTAGAAATCGATTGACACGTTACACTCTTTATCTCATTTTCTACAAAGAGGATTCGTGGCTTTGTATACAAAATTACGTCAATGAGAACTTTAAAACGGTGATATAACCTGTTACACGCGATTGTTTGTTAAGTAGCTTTTTGAGAAAAGATAAAAGAATTTAACGAGAAACGCATTAAAGTGTATATCGAGAAGATAGATTTTGATGATAAAGTCAAAGGAAGATATCAATAATAACAATAATGAAAATAATAATAACACCCTCCAAAAAAAGATGATTACTCCAACCACGACTGATACTACAAAACGATACATTGAGAACATTACCAATGGTGCATCGAAGGTGGGCTTTCTCTACCGTGCTCGAAAGCTACTTACGCCTGAAAGTATCCTGTATCTCTACAAGGCAAGCATTCGCCCATGTATGGAGTGATGCTGTCACATTTGGGCTGGTGCATCTGCCACTAGTCTCTTGCTCCTGGACAGGGTTCAATAGAGAGTCGCCAACCTGATACGTCCTAAACTGTCATCTAAGTTCAACCTCTACCCCATCGACATAATGCTCCATCCCTCTGCCTGTTATAGAAGTATTTTAATGGTGAATGTTCCGACGAACTGCAAGTATTTGTACCCCATTCGACGTAAATACCTCCGACGAAACTGACAAGCAGCAAAATCCCACCCCTACACAGTAGAGATCCTGAGATGTAAGTAAGCTTTCTATACTAATAGTTTCTTCCCCAGAACTGACAGACTTTGGAACCTCCTTCCGGGTTTCTGCTTTCCCAAATGTACTGATATGCAGAAGTTCAAGTGTAATGTGAACGGACATCTTGCTGCTCAACTCCTCACAGAGTATCTCTGCAACTTATGTCCCTGATAGTAGCCCCCTACATCAAATTGTTACTGTGACTTGTTTGGGGTGAAAATGGATTTTTTTAAATGAAGATACTCGTGAAGAGTCGAGGGGGATGGAAAAATCGAAAAAGGGAGGAACTAAACAGATTTCCACTGGAAGAGTAGAGAGAGTACTGAGAAAAAGAAAAGCTTATTGCCACACAAATCCTAGATGAGATCAATCGCCACTGTTTACGAGAAATCAATAGCAACGGTTGTTGCAATAACACTAAAATACTTGCAACAGGCAATTAAATAGGTGAAAAATATACATGAGATGTTTTTTAAATAAATAGTAAAACTGTTAGAAACATGCATCTTTATTAACATTTTATCAATTGAAACTTTTTGAAAATCCGAAAATTAGAAGAGAATTCAATATGGCGTAATGGAAAAATATAAAGGTAACTGAAGTTTCTCTTCTAATTTTCGGCTTTTCACCATGTCAAATCATATTTAAATTCCTTTTGACGGATTGATTGTTGCTATTTCTTCTAATGACTTAAGTACATAATAGATTCACTAATTGATATAATAATTAAGTGATTGGTTTTACGCTACGAAACAGATACTTTCAAGAATTGTATAAATCAACTGATTTATAAGATTGTCAACATCATGAATTTATGAATATAAAATTTTGTCATTTATATATATATATATATATATATATACATATATATAAATATATATATACATATATATACATATATATATATATATATATATATATATATATATATATATATATATATATATATATATATATAGCTTAATGTAAAAGGAAAAGAGAAAGATCAATTCCACAATAGGAGACTTATCCGGATAATGCCAAGCTCAGCAATAATTATTGGAGCTTATACAATAGGGTAACAAGAGTATGAAATGAAGACACAAAACTATATATTGGTAGATATAGAATGGATCATTTGTTGAATAATTGAATACAGGAAACTTTGGGGGATGGAAGGGACTCTTTATGCCAGGGCATTTCGAAGCCTAATGATTCTCATCAGAAGCGTAGAGAAGGTGCTAGGTAGCATGGGGAAGATTAAGAGGAATTATAGAATGTTGGGGATGCTTTATTGAATTCCAAATAAATAAGGTAAAGCTTATTATACATAGTATGATATATAAAAATATATATGGTCTTTAACATAGTATTGAGATTAAAGGGTATATGTATTATGTTTAAATAGGGGGTGTATTGTTGCTGCGTGGTAATTTATTTTAACGGTTGTGGGGTGTCTATTTTCTATGGAGTGGGTAATTTTGATTAATTTTGATTAGTGCCACCTAAACGGTAAATGGTGGCTATAAAATCGCTTATAATTGGGAGGGGGTTATGCAAGGTTGTAGAACTGAAAGGTAATATGCGGCAATATATTTATAAGTTTCTACTGTTATGATATAGGGAGTATGATCATAAGGGGCGGTCGGAGATTAGGGTGGCAATGACTATGAGTGCGTATAACTTGATGCAAAAGGTTAAGTATACATATTGGTGTAAAAAAAAAATGAATATTAAAAGAATTGAATATTAAAAAAATGAATATAAAATATTGAATATTTATTTTTTATTTTTTATTTTATTTTATTTTTATTTTTTTTAATATTCATTTTTTTTAATATTCAATTTTACTTCTAATTTATTTTCAGCGTTATTATTACCACTATTATTATAACTGTCATTACTATCATCCTTCCTACTATTATAATTACCCTACTATTATTTGATATATTTGTACCGCTCTCATAAGTAACAATGGTTTCCTTAATCCCCTACTTTGAAATTCCTCTTAATCTTTTTCATTCCTAATGATCCTTACACTAAACGCCGCATCTTCCCAATACTACTTAGCACCTTCTCTACTCTTCTGATGAGAAGCATTAGGCTTCGAAATGCCCTGGCACAAAGAGTCCCTTCTATCCCCCAAATTCTGTCTGTATTCCATTATTCAACAAATGATCCATTCTATATCTACCAATATATAGTTTTGTGTCTTCATTTCATACTCTTGTCCTATTGTTGTATTGTATTAGGAATCCCAGCTTAAATGCTATCTAGGTAGTTTTTAGAAATAAAGAAAATAAGAATGTTTATTTTCTCATTAGCTTAGAAATAAAGAAATAAGAATGTTTATTTTCTCATTAAATATTTTAGCAGGGTTAGTTTTGACAGCTGTCAAACTCAGTCACCTTGAGTGGCCCAGATGGAGTGCACCGGAAATTGGAAGGTGACACTGAATTCTGGGTAACTTCCAGTGATGACGAGACGGTGGAGAGAGGGTCTAGGCGGCAGATTAATCGGACGGGAATTTGGGTGCCTCCCGAAACAACCAGGATCCGAGATGTAGAATTTGCCTTGAATAAAGATTGAAATTTTAAGTCCATCTTGTTTGTTCATCAATGAATCTGTCTGCAGTGACCCGACTCCCAGCAAGATGGAGAACCAGTGAAGGAGAGAATATCATCGCTGGCCAAGGCAAATTCAGGTATGTTCGCATTGCATTGTTGGCGCATACACGTCATCGGAAACATCCCTAAGCAAGGCAAAAAGACATTAGAGGAATCACACACACCCACAGAAAAAGAATATTGATAAGAACACACCCACACACGTATATATATATATAAGGACCAAAGACACCCACTAATGAATGTACGTCTAACAGATCCCTTCTAATATAACCAATATGCAACACTATTATATATATATATATATATATATATATATATATATATATATATATATATATATATATATATATATATATATATATATGATGGCTCTCCTCGGTTTCGGGCGCAACCACCTTCTTTCTTTCATGCTTTTTATCTCTTCTATTGGATGTTCGTAAGTGACTCTTCACGCCAGTCAAACTGCGAAACATTTTTCCAGATAATTGGAAATCATTATCCGTTTTTCTTGCAGTGCCATAATTAGGGGGCAAGACAGGTTTCGCACATTTGCCCACATGGCTTTTAAAGCCAGCAAGAGACAGAAATAATTTTCCTCATATTTCACAGTTAGTCCGTCCATATATATACGTGAGCTTGTCTCTGTGTATGCGGAGCGGTTTTTATTAAACTACATTTTCGGTGTTTAGTCTACAAACTTGGAATATGATATACAGGGCATTTGTACCAGTGGAACAAATTAGATTTTGTTTTAGCCCAAAGAAATAGCTGTAAAGGGATAAAAATTAAAAGATTTGAGCTTGGTAGGCGTATGTCGACTTAACGTGTAGCCTCCACGCATGGTCAAATATACATTTATAAATTTAACTGTTTTAATTTGTAAAGTTTTGATACCCATGTGTCCTCAGGTCATATGTAGCAAATTTTGCTAGAGAGCTAAATATTTCAGTTTGGATTCTAGCTGATGGCAAGCAAGTCATATTTTGAAAACTTTTTCATTCACTATTTCATATTATGTACAATAAAATAATCGATATAGAACTGTCATAAATACGAATAAATACAAATAAATCAATACGAATATGTTACTTTTTACTTCATTTATTTTGGCAACGACAAGTCACCTGCTAGTATATAAGTATTTACAAAATGTCTTTTGTGAGTGTTTTTTATATTATGAACAGGTTTTCAGCAGCTTTCCTCAGTTTCATGAATGTATTGGGAGGTATGTTTGCTGTTGGCGGTGTGTGTTGTATGTAGGGGAAATAGACAATCAAATAGACAAACGTTGTTATGTAACAGGTATGTGTCCGTATTCTATCTCTCATACCTAAATAGTAAGTAACATGGGTGGTGTACATCAGACAAATACCATAATACTTAGTTCGCTGTACATCATCATCACACAAGTCTATACAAAATTTCGGAGAATGATAAACAGACCGCATTAAAACAAAACAAAAAAAGAGAAATATAAAAGAGCTCATCATTATGAAAAATCTCAAATCAGATAAATAAAGAGTTGTGTCCCTTACAACTAAAATAATATTTTTAGGATAAGTTTAAATAATTTACTGAAACCTAAGAGTAAAAAACTAAAATATCCGCAATCCATTCCGGGCAATATCGAGTTAATACAACTAGATAAAACTAAAACGTTCTCTCAATTTTCAGTACTTTAACTAATGTTTATAAGAAGTTATAATGGAACATATACACGAGAATAAATCACAACTAAGTCTGAATGTCCTTCTTGGGTGTGTGAGTGCGCGTGGTGGTGGGGGGGTGTTTGTGTGTGTGGACGTGCAGTAGTATGTGTGCGTGCGTCTGTGCATTGGAGATGGCGTGAAAATCAATGGAAGGAATTGAATTTCAAGTAATACGAAACCAGCGTCTTTTATAAGGAAACATTAGGGAAAAATGTGGATGCAAATGAAACTATTGCAAAAAAGGAAAGAAATTATTAAAACACAGTCGAATAGTTTCACGTCAAAAACTAAAAGTTATTTGCTGTTTTTTTTTCTTTTTAAATGCAGAAAACCAAAATCAAACAAAAAGTGAATACGACATTCAATTCCATTAGAGTAAAGCATTGCTTATATATATATATATATATATATATATATATATATATATATATATACATAACTATATATATAACTATATAACTATATATATGTACATATGTATACACATAACTATATATATATATATTGATGTAAATAAGAAATACATATAAAGTGCTATCTGGATTTATCTGTATGCGTATTTGAAGTGAATTCAGAGACGGCGCTGTTATTTCCCTTAAATTTGAGAAATAGACTTTATGCATCACAGCGTGTAATAGAAGGAATACATACAAAATAAGCACCCATAAACACACACACATATACATATATAGAGAGATATAGAAGAAATGGTTATATATATATATATATAGAGAGAGAGAGAGAAAGAGAGAGAGAGCGAGAGAGACAGACAGACAGACTGATACGCAGAAAGATAGATAGATAGATAGAAATACAAATAAAGAGCATATGTGTTAGTAAATCTTAGTTTCATCCCACCTTTCTCTCTTTCTCTCTCTCCCTCTCTCTCTCTCTCTCTATATATATATATATATATATATGTGTGTGTGTGTGTGTGTGTGTGTGTGTGTGTGTGTGTGTGTGTGTGTGTGTGTATTAAATAGGTAGAGAGATACATCTTTATAGTTTGTTATTGTCATTTATAGATTTTCATACTACACACACACACACACACACACCTCCTATGATCAATATCAGCTGTTTAATCTTGCCACCCTTTCTTGTAACAGATGCCCTAATTACTTCTCCTCAAAACTTGACGACTCCTTGTCCGACGGATTTTCTGCACCTCTCTTACCCCTTGGTGTTTCTAATATTTAAGGCTCTGTCTAATTTATTTATATATTTTTTTACTGATTTTACTGTAAAACATTTCCATTTATTTGAGACTACGTTTTGGGGATGAAAATAGATAACATCTACTTACAATATTTACTGGTCAGCTCCTAATTATACAAGATACCTTTCACCATACCGATTCACTCGGATTTTCCAGGCCTGGAATCTCAGAACTCGACCGAGAACCCGGAAAACATCACCCCTTAACAAACGTAACCCCCTTTCCTTGCACTAGACTGTACAGAGCGTACTTCTAATTCCCTAACTATTGCCAGGGCCTGTGTGATTTTACTTCATCTTCGAATCCCACATTTTTACCTCTCTAAAAATTTAACACATATCTTGTTATACTACCATTCCTATTAGAGACTAATCTACTGATTGAATTTTTACATATTGGCGGTCTCTTTATTTTATTACTCCTTTTTTTATTTTTTTTACTTCCCCCCTGGAATGAATCTCAACACAATGGGGCATTTGTTCCATTATAACCGCCCGGTCCTATGTTGGGACGGCAATCTTTGTCCCTCCAAAATTGCGCATTGTCTCTCCAAAATTTCGCATTGTCCCTCCAAAATTGCGCATTCTGCCATCCTGCCGATCTACTTGGACCAAGAAAAATCGTAAAAAAAAAAAAAATTACTTCGTCGAACAATCTCGAAAACAATAAAACATTCACCTGCATAAGTAAATTCAACATCGTGCTACACGTCTCTAAAATTCTCATAAATATGCTGACTTACAAATTCTTCTCTAAATATTCGCAGTCTAACGGGTTTTTTTTATCTAATTAAATCAGCGTCCCAATCTTCCAACACAAATACAAACATGTATAATTACTTCCAATTACATTTTTTTAAAATACATTATAAATTTATTCCAGTTACATACAAGACAATGTTGCAGAATAACAAGTTTATAAGTTTTTCAGCAGCAAAACAAAACAAATAAAATCGTAATACAATGCCAAAAGTACACCAAAATGTCTGTATATTTTTCTATCAAAAGTGAAACAGTAGACATCCTGTCAATTTGACTGACAGATTAAACAAAACAAAAAAAAACTTACACAAAACAATAAAATTACGATTTCAATACATTTCTCTTTTCTTTCATGTTCGTGTTCGAGTGTCATTTGTCTCAAAGTTGTTTCTCTCTTTTTCACGTTGTGTGTGTGTCTCTGTGTGTATGGGTGTGTGTTAATAATACATTTTTTTCTCTTCTGCTCTCTCCAACTAGTTAACAAATTACATACTGCCTTGTTCTTAATTACTTTTGTAATATTGTTTTCGTATGCGGAGTGTTTGTTTGTTTGTTTGTTTTTATTTTTACTTTTTCAACTAGTTACAAATTACGGCATATCGCCTTTTTCTTAATTCTTACTTAACATTTTTTCTGTCTTTCCTTCTACTTCGAAATATTTTCAACTTATTTGTGCAGAGTTTTTTTTCTTTTCTTTTCTTTGTCAACCCATTTAACATTAATTTAGACCTTTATTTTTATTGGTTGTTTATTTATTTTTTCTTTTTGTAACGATGTGTGTTTGTAGTGAATCGAGGTCTTTACACGAGGTAATGAAATCGAGGCCTTTACACGAGGTAATGAAATCGAGGCCTTTACACTACATTGTTCAGAGCCTGTGGTCAACGAACACTAAAACGACGATAAATATGTGATATCAGGATCTATATATATATGTACTTGTATATAATGAACGTGAGCATATAATTTAGTGGGTATATAATCTTATTTATAGCGGTGCATAAAACGGTTTAAATATATACATTTCACATATTGATACCTTCAACAAAACATATAACATTTTATCAACAACATTTACTTAATTACTGCAACTTTTGGGGAATTATATATTGCTTAAGAAGAAAACATTACAATGACAAACTGGCCAAAACTGAAATGTACATTCCTTCCAAAGAAACTACCAGAAATCTCTGGTTATATTTTCGAACAGCTTTTATTCCAAATGTTTTCCTGTTGGAAGATTTCACACGTCTTTACACTCTGCCCCCCCGTACAGGACTACCCAATGCTCCAACACTCTCCGTCTGTCTAGCTCGCTCTCTATTCTGTCTCTGTCTGTCTCTTTACTCTGCTTGTATATATTCAAACTAAGCCTGCATGCTTACGTCATTTGACTACATAAAGATCTAGCACTTGACTTTCAGTCAGGTTTTCTGGACAAATTTATTGTTTTTATTCCTAGGTTTGAAAACCTATTCTGTTTATGTCCACCACCTTCTTTCCTAGTTATTGTTTCTAAGTTAACCTACATATATTACTAAACATTCCTTTCTTTCAAAACATTTCCTACATAACATTTAACAAAATAATAATAATACTGTTCATTGCCTAACATTTAAATATTTTAAATATTAATAATCTATTTTCCTAAATCGACTATCAGCAAAGCTACCTGATGTAACCTCGACACTCTCTAACACTTTGCAATTTAAGTCGTCGAAGGAAAGCTGGTAGGTTTTAAACTTTTACTGGGATCAGATGCTCTCAAGAAGAATTCATCGACGTATTTATTGCAAATGCAGATGTATGTGCACAGAAGTTGCGATAATGGCGATGTGAAGGCGTCGATGTGGCCATATTGGATCAGAAAAAAAACTGTCTCCAAGTAAGCATACACAGTTTTTAACATTTCATATCCATTTGTCGGTAGCTCAGACGTTCATGAAGCTGGAGAAATGAATAGTGACTAACGTTGGAGCGCTAAACGTTCTGGTCTCAATTGTAGCGTATTGTACCCAAGTCATATGTTTATAACTTTGGACATTATCATTATATATTGAAATCAACAGAGAATTGGATCTATAATAATTCATAAGAAATATGCATAAATTAAAATATAATATTTATGGACATTTTACGAACAGGCAATGCCGCGCCATCCGCTAGTATATATATTCGATGAGGAATATTTGTAACAGAACAAGTAAACATACATCATCAACGCTCTGATCCCCATTTAGTATCAATTGAAATAGATGGCTCTCCTCTTGGGGAGGCGTCATGTTTTGACAAGTTTCAGGGATTGACCTTTACTCCTGATCTGAAATGGAACACGTACATCAAATCTGTTGCCAAGGCTGCTGGAAAAATGGTGGGATCCTTCTATGGATCCAGTAGATATTTCACTGCTGATGCAATTCTCTATCTATATAAGAGCCAGGCACTCCAAGGATGGAGTACTGTTGCCGCATCTGAGCAGGAACTGCTAGAAAGGACTTAACCTGCCTTGATTGAGTTCAAAATAGACTTCCTAGCCTCGTAGGAGATGTCCTTTTCTATTCCTTGCAACCTCTATCTCACAGAGGAGATGTTGCGAGTTTGTCTCTGCTTTATCGTTATTTTCATGGCAATTGCTCGACTGAGCCTCAATCTATGGTGCCCCCATCGCCAACTTTCACTAGAAATACTCGTCTAGCTGAAAACAATATCAATAATTCCTCCACTCTTTATCTGTGCCTAAACCTAAACCTAGATTCCATGAATAAAGCTTCTTTCTTAGAAGCGCACACCTGTGGAACTGTATTCCCTAGTCCTGATTTCTACCTGACTACAATCTGATTGTCTTCAAGTACAACTTAAACAAGTTCTTGATGAGCCGTTCCACTTAAGTTAACAAATTTACCGAATTTCCATTAATAACGATTACTATATTATCCAATTGACTACTGTACACTCTTAACCCTTATCCTCGCGATCGCTGGGCCTTGATAAGTCTATGTAAGAAAAAAGAAAGTAAAATTAATTCCACGAAGAGAACAATTTGGCACTTATTTTATATTCTTTTATGAAAATTAAAATGTAGATAAAAGTATATTAAAACTTATGTCTTGAATCCTTATTCAATTTTTTTAGGAAACCATTATATGAATTGATTCTAGAAAATATCTAAAACTGTACGCTTAGGCTAAAGGTTTCTAAGAACATTTTATTGAAAGAGTAGTGGTGAATATCGATCAAATTAATGCATTTTTGAGAAAAATGGAATTTAAAATGAGAATTTATGCCGATATGAAAATACTGAAAACTACTCCAGAGAAACTGAAAATCGAAAAATATTTATTAACTGATGTTTAATAATTATTCATTTTTCTTCATCTATGTTCTTTTTGCATAAAAATTTTATTAAACTAAATATACTCCACATTATTCATCTTTACGCCTATATATTTTCCAAATTTCATACTGATTGACGCAGTAGAGTAGAAGTTAATTTCATAAAATTACATTTATATAAATATGTACATATACCTAATTATATATATGTAACGTATGAATGTTGAAGTTTTCAAAAATAATGTGGTCCCTCCCACGTTGCCTAGAATATATATTCCAAAATTCATAATGATCCGTTCATTAGTTTAAAATATTATTATATACATAGAAATATGTATATATACATATATGTGTGTGTAAAGAAAATTTGAGAGATAGAGAAAGATGCGTATATAGAGAGAAAGTTATAAAGATAGAGAGAGTTAGATAGAAAGTGTCAAGCCGATATACGATCGGTTAGTGATTGGATTAATAAAAACATTAAAGAGGATTTGCATTTGTCCACTTATCAATCTGTCTCCGTATAAAACTCTCATCAATTTATGTCGTGTGAATCTGAATATTCATAAACAAAACATAGACACACGATTTTTTAGTTTGTATTTTTTTTACAAGCTTGACGCAAGTGAAAGAAACTGCAAACATAATTCGATTATTCGACTCATATGTGACGAATTAAATATTTTATTCACAATTAATCACATGATCATAACTAAGTACATAGTAAAAAGTATGTTCAAAATTGTTAAAAACGTTCAATTTATCTTAGTAGTATTTGCTTCGTATAGAGAATAAACAGACGATTTCTAAACTTGCGTTTATTTCTGTTTGTAATTTCAATTTTTATGTTCATCCTGGCTTAGTGTTTTACTAAAATGTATTTTTAGTGTGGAAACCGCAGTTTGACAGTGTGGATTCCGCTTAATGCTCATAAGTTAACTCTGAATGGCAGTTCTATTATTCGACTATATAGTTATATACAAAACGGATTTTTCCATTCAACACAGCATGTGGTATTTAAAAACACGTCATTAAATAGTACACACACATGCATGTATATATATATATATACATATATACATGCGCGTGATAGTGTATACATATGCATTGTGTGTGTTTATGCAGCATCGTTTTATCATTAAACAAACATTATTAACAAATAACAGAGGTTTTTTATTATAACTCTTTTATATTCTCGATATTTTTTTAAATAAAAAAAGTTGATATATGTTCTATATGTATCACGAACGTTTTCAATTCGTTGAGTAAGAGTCAAATGAACGGAAAGCTGAGAAAAACTGGGAATAGTAGGAATTAGTAGTCACACATGATGAATATTTGTAACCAGCAGGGGCTGGGATATTCTTTAGGCCATTTCCAGCCAAATTCTGCGTTGAGTAATTTAGCTCACATGGAAAGACGTGGGTGGTTACGACAGTCATTTTAAAAAGAATGTTATTTGTGTGAATGGCGATATTGTTGATTCCAGGTTTAAGTTGTTTTATGTAAATTGATTTTAGTATTTTTAACTGTAATTAAAACAATCAAGTGCTAAATTCGACACACTTCTGCCAAAAATCTTGACACTCTAAATCTGTAGCTTTCCTATTACTACAAAACTTCTAGAATTTCTCAAACAGCCGTCAGTTATGTATACTCGTTTTTAAATATAGGTGGTAACTATTTCCGCAGACGCTTGAATCATCTTGGGGCATATCAAAATATTTGACACTGCAAGTCCCAACCAAACCTTATCCATCACTTAACTAACTGATGGTTATAAATATAATGAAAATCGATTCAAACGACTCATTCCAAACGATAATCCATTCAGAAAACAGTAAGTCCTCAGATTCCATCATTGATGTTTCTAACGTTGTCATTTGCTCGTATTTTCGGGAGATGTTTTCCCCTTAGTCTATGTTGATTAATTGATACAGAAACGATACAATGAATCAACTGTGAAATTATTTGATAAGATTTTTAGATAAATAAAACGCCATGCTATACATTTACTGTATAATATTCATTTCTTGTGAGAATTTTCTTCCGGTAAGAAATCAGAACATCATTATAATATAAAGTTACTTTTCACGCATCCTGGATATGTTAGATAAACGGGTAAAGAGATATTATTACGAACACTTATCTCTATACAAACAAGGCATCGTAACTCTATACAAATATATTTTGTTCGAATGCCGTTGTCTAAATATGTTCAGAAGTATTAAATATAGACAACATGCCTGGTATCGTAGCTCTGTAGAAGGGGAATGTTGTGCATTTCTCTCCTAATAATTACTTAAATAAACACAAAGGCAAACGACATTGCTTTTAACAAAACAATAATAAAAGGTTTATTTAAAAAAGACAAGATTGTATCTCAAACTGGAGAGAAAGAAAGACAGTGTAAATGTCTGTTTGAAGGTGTCGTCTGCCGTCAGACTGTAGTCGTCAACAAGTAGCAGTGGGAGGGGTGAATGAGAGGTCTGTATAGGTCGCTTGCTGGCGTCTCTCTGGCGATCGCAGCTGAGATCCCAAAGGGCTAAAAATAGTCCTTAAAGGGACAGCTCAAAGCAATGCGCCCTGCCAACCGATTGGTCAGTTTGGCCGAATTACTTTGGTGCCGGACATTGATCCGCTTATAGTAAATAGTTTAACTGCTACAGCTCTATACAAATATATTTTGTTCGAGTGCCGTTGTCGAAATATATTCAGACGTATTAAATATAGACGAAATGCCTGCTGTTCAACATTCACCGATGAAAATAAAATCATCGTTAATATTGGTGGATATGATTGCTAGTATAAATATAAGCTGAAATACATTTGCTTTAAAAATCTGTCGTTCCGTTGGAAAACGGGTATTTTCCCGACAAGTAATCATCAAACTTTAAAATGTTTGAACCTTATTGCATGAGTGTAATATCGTGAGAAAGGAAGTCGGTATTTTCAGAGATGACGACTAAACGGATAGCAAGCGCATTTATGCAGTCTTGATGAAAACTGGGATATGACAAAAAAGCATTTGCAATTTAGCTAACGAAAGTATAATTAAGAAATATCGCTTTCTATTTTTCTCTTGCTACTATTGTTCTGGCGCTTTTAACTAATATCTTAGCGCTTATTAGGGTTAAAAATCACTGATGGGTAGTGGTTTATGTTATGAATAGATTAACAGGTGGATGATGGGGATGCTATGAGAGAAGTGTGAATGTCTACGTATAATGCATCAAAAGCAACAACCGACCCAGAAAACAGCAATATTTCTCCCTTTGTCAGGAAATTCTCTCATTGAATGTGTGAACTAAATAATAAAATAGGAGGAGGCGAGAGTTATGATATTCTACTTTCTACCATTCAGGATCTACTTCACTATCATGGCCAACTATATATTCATCTTCTAAGACCATGCAATTAAATTAATTTAAAATTGTATCAATGCAGTATGCAAATGGAATTTGAATCAGCATCATATTAAAGAAAAAACTAATAATAAGCCTTAAGTGTCCTTACTGAGAAGTTATAATTTTAAGTTAATCAAATATTAATGACTGAACGGCGCTTGGAGACTACTGAGATGGCGCTTCATTTTTTCTGTAATTATAGTCCAATTTCCGCTAGCATTGTGGCAAGCAATAATCGCTTGTTAGAGCAAGCTCTATTGACTTGATTAAAAACAAAGGCTTATGGACGGAGATTTCTTTCTTTGTACTTCTTGTAGCCAATAATCAAATATGGCGGATGGACGCTTAATGACTGACTTACAAAATAAAAAAATGAAATCGGTCATCGAAAAAAAAGTAATTCTACTTATGAATAAAACAAAACGAAAATTACTGGTCTACAAAATCTGTCACAGAATCTGTCCATTCAGCTTCTGTAGACTTTGTGTCGCGTCTGTGCCGAGAGAATCGGCTTTCCTGTGCAATACCATTTGACAACCGATTTTTTATTGAAGAGGAATTATTTTCTTCCAATGCATTATTCAAATCGGCAAATCTTTACTGTTGTCCAGTATCGCTTTATTTAATACCCTAGCCATGCATAATAAACAACAAAGTTTTTAACCCCAATAAGAGACTTGATTTGTCAAGAGATTCTGTGCAGATTCAAATTTTCGCTTTTTGCTTGAATACAGTCACGATTGTCATATCTAGGGACGTGACCACATTAAAGTTGATAACAACGCCGACTTGACGCTTTAGTATGCCGAGTTCGAATACAGTCAGTTTAGAGAAATTGGCAACGAGCATGGTATCTCGCCTGTAATTTAAATGCAAACTTAGGATTTTAAAACAATATATACATACGCAGATTTTATATAGATAGGTGGATTTTTACAACAATATACAGGTATTAGGTTGACAATGAGCTTATTGCGAAATTTTAATTTTGATTTCAAATGATGCATTTTCTAAGAAGTTTTCGTTATAATACCTTTACTTTAGGTATCATTTTAAAGAGCGTTGTTCACTTTATCTAATCGTTTTAATTGCAAACGTTTAAAAATATTTATTTCTTCTTTTTAGAACGTTGAATACAACCTAGAACCCATCTTCCAACGTAGACCCCTACTACTATGTCTCCTTCTCCATCATCAGAGGTCTACGTTCCAACCTTCCAGAGGTTGCAAGCCAATTACAGAAGACGAAACCGGACATATTCTTTCCAATCGAAACTGGAATAGGGCCGACCACTTCCCTAGATGAGTTCATAATTTACGGATACTCTAACTTAACAGATGAATCTAACCCCCAAGATCGCCATTGGCATGGAATATGTGCGTACATTAAAGATGGCTTCCCGTGTGGCAGGGATATCTCTAGAGACGATCCTAATTTACCCTATATGTGCTTCTGGTTTGCACTTGCTTACACCACTGCATTTATATTTGCCCTCTATCGGCCCCATAACAGCGGAATTACTATCTTTAAGAGTATATCTGAGAAAATAGACCACATCCTGTCTGCACATCCCTCGGCTGACATCCACATCTGTGGTGACTTCAACGTCTATACCGTTGAATGGCTGACCCATTCAAATAAGACAGACGACGAGGGGAGATTTTGTCATGATTTTGCCATTGCTTATGACCTCACTCAGATTGTTCGCGAGTTCAACCGTGTGCCCGATATTACAGGTCAATATACAAGCCTCCTAGACCTTTTTCTCTCAATTTTCCCTGAGCTATGTTCATGTTCCGTTCATTCTCCTCTAGGATCCTCCGACCACTCCGTCGTATCAGTTAAGATAAAAATGAAATGTAATAAGTCCCCAGACGTACCCCTCTACCGTACTGTATACCGATGCTCCATGGCTGACTGGGATAGCTTCCGTACATTCATATCTGATCTACCTCTGCATTCCATGTTTAAAAATAATGTGTCCTCTATAGTATCCGACCTGACCGAATGGTTAATTGTGGGCATAGACGGATTCATACCATCTAAAAAAGTCCAACAAAAGCCTAACAGCCAGCCATGGTTCTCCCCAGAATGTGCTGCTGCTATCGCGCACAGAAATCACTTTTTCCATAACTACCAACGTAATAGATGCACTGAAACTAAAGTTGCTTTCAGGAACGCCAGCAATCACTGTAAAAGAGTAATAAAAATGCAAGAGAGCTATATGCCCAGTCTGTTAAATCCAAGTAGCTGATCAGCGACTTGGTTTCCACCAGTTTTGGCAAATAACAAATAGGATCCTGAACAGAAGTGTGCGTTCTATCCCAACCATTATCAATGGACCTGAGATCATCTGGTCAGCATCAGAGAAGGCCAAACTATTTGCAGCTAATTCTACCCCATGCGACGAAGGCCATCAACTCCCCATATTTCCTCCTATAACACAGAACAAACTAGGTAATATACAAATATATGTGCATGAGGTTGCCAAGCTAATCAAGAACCTTGATTCCAGTAAAGCAACTGGTCCTGACGACTTCCCAATTATAGCGTTAAAAAAGCTTCAACCAGAACTTGCTCCCATACTTACGAAACTCTTTAAGCGTTGCCTTAAGGAGAAGTGCTTTCCCACATCCTGGAAAACCTCATTATTATGCCCTGTATTTAAGTATTCAAGTGATAAGTCATCTCACTCTCAGTACAGACCAATAAGTCTCTTGTGTGTTATGAGTAAGCTGCTGGAATCCATATTAAATAGAGAAATAGTCAACCACCTCAGGAGAAATAACCTTGTTAGTGACACGCAATATTGTTTCCGTTCTGCAAGATCTACCGCAGAGATGCTAACGGTTATATCTTATAGGATTAGTGAATCTCTTGACAAAGGCTTCCTTCCTAGGGCAATTGCTCTTGACATATTAAAGGCCTTCGACAAGGTATGGTATAAGGGCCTACTTCACAAGATTTCCAGCTACGGTATAACTGGAAATGTTTTTTCTATTATGAAATCATTTTTCTCTGATAGGCTCATAAGAGTAGTGGTCTATGGACAAAAATCAGAGGCCTGCAGTGTTAATGCTGGAGTCCCTCAAGGGTCCATCCTTGGCCCAACTCTCTTCCTTATCTACATCAATGATCTCCCTAAACACATACTTAAATTATTCGTTGACATCTATGCTGATGACACGACCATCTACGGCAACACATCAAAGGCCGTAAATGACAAAGTTATCTCTGATTCTCTCTCCTCTGATCGTGAGCGAGTGGTTAAGTGGGGGAAGACGTGGCTGGTTACCTTTAATGCATCTAAAATCAAGCTTCTATCCTTACATCATCAACGCTCTGATCCCTATCTGGCATCATTTGCAATGGATGGCTATTGTCTAGGAGAAGCCCCATGTTTTGACAAGCTTCTGGGCTGGAACTTTACTCCTGATCTGAAATGGAACACGTACATCAAATATGTTGCCAAGGTCGCTGGAAAGATGGTAGGATCCTTCTACCGCTCCAAAAGACATCTCACTACTGATGCAATTCTTTATCTATATAAAAGCCAAATACGCCCAAGGATGGAATACTGCTGCCATATCTGGACAGGAGCTGCTAAAAACAGCCTATCCTGCCTTGACAGTGTACAAAATAGACTTCGTGGCTTAGTGGGGATGCTCTTTTCTCTTCCCTGCAAGCTCTGTCCCACAGAAGAGACGTTGCGAGCCTATCTTTGTTTTATCCTTATTTCCATGGCAGGTGCTCGTCTGAACTCCAATCTCTGGTCCCCTCTCGCCAATCTTTTACGAAAAACACCTGTCTAGCTGAATCCACTGTCAAAAATTTCCCCCACTGTTTATCTGTGCCTAAATCAAAACGTAGATTCCATGAACAAAGCGTATTTCTTAGAACTGCACGCCTGTGGAACTCTGTTCCGTCTGCCTGCTTCCCACCTGACTACAACCTGGATGTCTTCAAGTCCAACATAGACAAATTCCTGATGAACCGCCCCCTTAAGTAGACACTTGATTAAATCTCCACACTAACGTACTGTACTTGCAATAACCCTTATCCCTGAGTGGCTTCCGGGCGTTGATATGTGGCGACCACTGTGTAAAAAAAAGATGGAAAAAAGAAATTTCGCACAATTTTCTTATTTCAATTCCAGCTAGGCCGAAAAATTAGTGGTGGAGGGTCCGTAATGATATTGGGTGCCTTTTCTTAAAGAGGAGCGATGGAGCTCCAGGTGGTGCATGGTCGTCAGACAGCAGCTGATTATGTTAGCATGCTACAAAAAGCTTCTTTGATGATGGAGGGTCATCTTTTGTGTGGGGATGGATGGTTATTCCAACAGAATAATGCTGCAATCCATACTGTAAGACGGGCCTTGGGCTTTCTACAAGAAAATGGAGTCCATCTCTTCGGACATCCTGCAAGCTCACCGGACTTGATGAAATGGAAAATGTTTGAGGATGGATGACAACAGAGGTTTATCGAAATAGCAAACAATATTCAACAAAAAATGAACTTCGCGAAGTCATCTTCAGAAACTGGAGCAGGATCCCCCTCACCTTAATGACAACCCTTATTTCTTGCATGTCCCAAGGAATTTTTGAAGTCATCAAAAGCAGTGGAGGTAGAACTAATTACTAAGTTTGATTGTTGAATGTTTTCATACACTTTTCATACACTTTTTGTACAATTTGATAGAATTTTTGTCTCTGGTCTCATAATTTAGATGTGTAAAAAGGCTTATTTAACAAATATGTCAATTTTAAAAACAAATCTTTGGAATGTAGCATTTTATTTCCATAAACTTTTACGTTGTAGTATTGGTAACCTTAAGTCGGAGGAGTGTAAAATCTATCCTTAAAGAAATTTTTTTTTAGATTTTTAAGTGGTCTTAAATTTTTGCTCAGCAGTGTATTATAAAGATCGGTGTATAGCTTATCTGACATGGTGGCTTTAATATATGTGTACAATATGCGTCATAAAACTCCGGGGGGCAATATAGGATAAGTGAATTGATAAGTGAATTGAGAGAAGATACTTATTTAATCGTATGTATTAATAAGATATAGCTATGAAAAGGGTTCACTTGAAATAGGCGGTTTATGCTACGTCGGTGTATTTTAAAACAGGTATGTGAAATTATAACAGTACTTAAATGAAATATAAATGATTAGGGATAATACTATAATAGAATAATAAATGTGAGGGGATAATTTATAAGGGATACAATATAGAACTATTTTTAAGAGAATAAGATAGAGGATAGAGGGATAGTAGAATAAGGAGATAAAAATACAAGGAAGTATCGGATAAATAAGCATGAAAAGTATAAGAATTCTACACTAATATACAATAAGTTATTAGTATATATATATACATATATATATATGTATATATATATATATATATATATATATATATATGATTATTTACTATAATAATTATTAAATACCTATAGAAACTAGTGTTTCATTCTTTTAGGAATTTTCAGTGCAGAGTCTCACGATAAACACCAGTCGATAGATCTGACTCTGGCAACAGAAGCCATCTCTGGTTCCATTAGTAGGGACCATATCCATTAGGCTACCATAAACCGCGAGATATTTTGTTGAATTTTGAACATTTATTTCATTAAATGTTTTTAAAGTCAGTCAGAGCGATTTAGTCATTATATGACGATCTGCGCATAAGTGCTAAATTGACCGACTTTAAATTCAACTGAAAGTGCTCAACGATAAGAAACTAGTTTCTTAAAATGGCTGACATTATACACACACACACACAAACACACACATATATATATATATATATATATATATATATATATATATATATATATATATATATATATATATATATATATATATACCGGCTGTCCGAGATGTAAATCCAGTGAAACTCGCGTGATTATTAAAAAATGCTCAATGCAGGACAGAGCTGGTATAGTCTGTTTATTATACCAACATTATTGGTTACATATGTGCATACATGTATACTGCAATGAGAACAAATTATTTAAGCGAAGCTGCTGTATGTAGTTTCAGATCTCTAGTATCGCCTCACGACAAACAAACGAATTTCTTATCTTCCCACAGATAAGAAATTGCTTTTGACCGACAATGCGCGCTAAAACTAATTCCACGTTCGAGACATCTGCTTATTATTGGTAGAGTTCACGTTCTCCGTCACAGTTCTCGCACGCACATGCGCACATTTTTACGTGAATAGGAAGACATAATCACAATGGTTCCCGGATGCTGCATAAGTGAATAGAACAGAGAATGCGAGGGAAACAGAAATAAATTAGTCTATTAGACGTTTTCATTATTTACATTGAGATACCGAAGTTGGAAGAGTAACGGGGCCGTCACAAATAATAAAAGATAAAGTAAATGTTGGTGTTTCCAAGCGTGAAAATAATAACAAAAGTAATATACATCTCAAAGAATTATGATTGTTTTTTTTTTTTGTTGTTTTTTTTTTTGCTTATTTTTCGCTCCCTTCCATCTCTATCTGTCTTGCTCTTCAACACAAGCACATAAGTACACAATGCTATATAAGCATAAAATACTCCTTATCTGTTATATCTTGGGCTAATAGTGTAGAAAGTAGGAACTCTTAGGTTAACATCTCAGGTTGAAGCACGTGTTTGTATACATCGTAGAACGATACAATTATCACCCTAGAAAAAACGACATGATTCCATTTACGTTTGATTAAATCCGGTTTTCTTTTTTTTTTTTGTTTTGTTTTTTGCAGGCCATCTACTATTGCCCAGTTTGATACAAATCCTAATAGCGATAGGAGCCTTCTCTCATGTCTAAAAGTGACACGATGTTCAACGAGCGAGATCAGAGATGCGCCGTTGTATATCTACTTCCTACTGATCCAAGTTATGATAACAAGACTATTGCAACCACCCTCAAAATGCATCGCTGTACTGCCACGAATAAGTGACGTGCCCAGAGTGATGAAAACAAATTTTCTGGCAATAGTTATAGTATTTGGGGTAGTATAGTATTTTGGTGTAGTTTCAAGCGAGGACTACATTATGTCACCTCACATCTTCGAATTCGGCTTCAAAGTCAACACCAAAGTGTACCTGGGTGTGCTGAAGAGTGTGGTGACCCCCTGGTGCAATCAAATGGCCGCTGGCAGACGCTGTGTGTGGCAGCAGGATTCGCCGCCGGCCCACACGTCCAAACAGACCCATGATTGGCTTTAAAGGAGTGGTACGACTTTGTACTCTTCTCTCACTGAGAAAGGCATGCTCTCTGATCTGGAGTCGTATCGTGGCGGTGATTAAGACTGAAAGCGGCTGTATTCAATGGATGCCAGCTCTACTTCATAATCAAGTTGCATTAATTAAGTTTTTTCAGTAAAAGTTTTAAAATAAAGCTGTAGTATTTTTTCTTTAGGGCGACAGTTTCATCGTTCCACCTTATAGGTAGTTAATTTTATGTAAATCTTTAAAACTCAAGTGCACAGACATCAATAACATTGGAACTCTTTCGGTTATAGAGTGCTTTTAGTATCCGGAGTCGGACACTAAACATGGTCTTCGTAGCAAACCCACGTTTGATTCGGTGACTGGGGATATGACGCTCCAAAGTTCGCACGAATGGCAGTTCTTGTTATTAGTTGTTTATGTAGTCAAAACTGATCACTTTTTGTCGTTATTTTACTCGGGGCCTCTATTGTACAAAAGAATGGTCCTCGGCGTAGTCGCTGATGTATCATTGCTGTGTATAAGATTACTGTAAAGGATATTATCAACAACATTACAGCAAAATGACAAGGAAACAAGAATCAAATTTAACAATATGAGTAGGAATAGGAAGAGAAAAACGATCAATTCATTTCGGTTCATGTTATGAATATGTATTGTAAACAATTGTCAAACGGTTAAACAAATATGTACGAAAGTTCTGTTCATCAGCAGAAATAATCGTAGAACAAAATAAAAATAACAAAACAAAGTTGTCCATGTGTCCTTTTTCCTTTATATCTGGGTTACCATTCCTGCACAGCAGTAATTGCTAGTTATGAGAGAGAGAGGGTGGAAAAAGTTTCTCTCTTATTACTTGTTAACGAAATCGCCTTAGCTTTTCACAGTTTAATTTTTTTTTTACTTTATTTTTTGTTTTTACGGCAGACACCACAAATAAAGTATTTTTTCTTCTTAAAGAGCGACTTCATCCGAACTGTACTTAAAAAGGATCGCTATCAGAATTTAAAGGATATTTCGAATCGTTAGCTTTTTTTTGTTCCTTGTAGGAACGGGTTGGTTTGTCAGTTCATTAATCATTCTGTTTCAAGCGATTTTATAATCAGTTTTACGATTGTTTCAAGTTATTAGCTTTGTTTTCGTCTATGTTCTCATTTATATGGGCTCCTTATCATAGTTTCGAGTTATCATCTTCAAATAACTTAATATATTGCAGCATTAAGATTTTTTTAAATCAATTTATAACATTATATAATTAATTCTTAATATTTTAAGTTATAAATTTATTATATTTTTATTAGAATATCTTGTCCTTTTCTTTTCTAGTTTGAACAACTAGTCCTTTACTTTTCCATGTTTAAGCTTAACATAATACTTTTCATTCTCGCATTTTTCTATTATAATATTAAATTATATCTATTATAATATATATATATAATATAATGTGTATATATATATATATAATAGCAAAAGTACCCGTCGTTGACTGGGTTCAAAAACAGCCTACAGAAAATGGACTCTGATTTATGAAAGTATGATAAGTTATGAAAAGGAAGGGTTGTAAAGAGATAGCTTCGAATTTGGGGGTATCAAAACCAAAGCAAAATATGATGAAAGTAAAAATAAAATAGATAAACCCCATAATTTATTATACCATACCTGTTCACACTGAAACACTTATCACAATATTCAGTGGATCTATAATAAAAAAAAAACTTGTTAAACTTTGTGACATATTTCCATTCTATGGAGGTCAGGCGCGAACGGACACCCCATAATTTTATTATAACATATTTCTTCAAAGTGAAACATAATTATCAAAATATACTTACGCAGATAGATATGAAAAGTCTTTACTAAAGTTTGTAGCTTTTTCCATTCCATGGAGGCCAAGCGCGAACGCAGATCCCACAATTTTATTATACCATCCCTATTTAAGTTAAAACATACTTATCAAAGTATTCTTATGTACATCTATATCAAAAACACTTGTAAATGTTTTTTTTTTAATTTTTAAATTCTTTATTTCCATACTTTGTGGACCATGCGCGAACGCAGACCCCACAATTTTAATAAATCACCGTTCTGCCAGATTAAAAATACCCATTCCTTTGTCTCGATAGATCTTCTATCATTATATGTAATCAGTTTTTTTTAAATAGTCAACCATATAGGAGCCTATTCGTGACCAGACACACACACAAACATTCAGCTTTATCTATCTATCTATCTATATATATATATATATATATATATATATATATATATATATATATATATATATATATATATATATATATATACCAAGTTAATGGTATTCAGGAGGTAAAATTTATGCATCAAAACGAGGATATTAAGAGTGCCCAATAAAAAGAGCAAAAATTATATATATATATATATATAATATTGATAGTATCTTATGTTTAGATCGATATGAGTTTAGTGAACTGTAAATTCCTCAAACTTTAAATATTATCAAGATATAAATACGTTAAAAAAGTAACAGTTACATTTCGAATTAATTCATTATAAAAATAAGCTAAAACAAAACAAAACAGATACAAAACTAAAGCCAACGAAAGACGTATATATTGACTGCAGGCCATATACACTATCAAAACTGTTCTGAAAACTGGTGAAAAAGAACTCGGTTGACTTAATATCTTCTTCAGCATTGATTATGATGATCTTCTAGATCTTGTCTCGCATTAAACAATTTATTCGAATATATTTTCTCCAAGATCCCCCAGCAAGATTAATTCTGCCTTTATAATTGATTTTAATATCGTCTTGCGTCACATTCTCCATGATTAGATCGCATTATCCTCGGGCTTTTTAGTTTCTACTTGCGTTTTACGCTTATACCATATTGAAAACTTACGGATTCTTACACGCATATAATTGTCTACATATATATATATTGTACCGTTTAGTGTTTTTAGTCTTTTTTTCCTATTTTACTAAACTCTTTAGAAAATATACTTTCTCATCGCATGTAATTATATTTTGAGTTATTGCTTAAGAGAGAAATGGTAAAATGATATCGTGCAATCTTTTGCCGCAAAAACGTGCACGAGTCTCATTATATGGCAGACACGTTATATCGATTTGATAGATTAATAATTCTTTCTAAAATTCTAATACATTCATATAAGACACGACATTTATATTTTCTTAGAGACCGGCGTAAGTTTGTTAAAACTTCGAAACAACGATCAATAGATGAAATAGACAAGGTATGTGAATTTTATTTAATAGAATCTACTTAAACGTACACTCAACATATGTATACACATGAGTGTAATATTTTAGCGGGTAAAATTTTTTGCATATTAATTTTAATTTACATCTTTTCCAGCTTCCAAATAAATTTCTTTGATTATGGCAGGAACATTCTAATGTAATCACTATATTTACTGTCAGCCAAAGTACTTTCAAATTAGATTAGATTCATTATCAAGGGCAATTTAACAAAATTTTACATGTAATCGGAAACTCATCATGAAGAAGTGTGCAGACTTACTTCCTTTTGATTTTTTACCAATCCAAACAATATTTTATATATAACTAGTAAAGCTATCCGCCATTGCTGGGGGCCGTATAAAACAATGCGAAAAATGAAATTGATTTTGAATATACCTGTTATTATCAAGATAGAGGAAATAATATTTTAGCATCCCTAGGGCGGGTATTGCACAACATATGTATGAAATAATTATATATTATCTAGGACAGTAAATTTACAGCACGTATATGAATCTTTTTTCTTTACTAGGACGGGTAATGTAAAACACCTATTTAAAATAATTTTACCTACCCTCGGTCGGGTAATATAAATATACGTACTCTCTATAAGTATTGTACAACAGATATGAACTTATTTCTTTTTCTTCTGACGCCACCATAAACAATATTGTGTGTACTTTAAATACATTGGGACCTCATATCGGAAATATGTCCTTTGATATATATATATATATATATATATATATATATATATATATATATATATATATATAAGTGAACGTGTCTGTCTGTGTGTCTGTGTGTGTGTCTGTCTGTGTACATTTCCCTACGCAATAACTCTGTCAATTTTTAGTCTATAGACTCGAAATTTGAAATACCGGGTACTGAGATTTGGGAAAATCGATGTGACGGGTGTCAGCCAGAAATTTGGCTGTTAAGGGGTCAAATTTCAACGATTTGACCTTTAAGAACTCTACCAAACTCCTCCGACAATTTTGGGTCTAGACACTTGAAATTTTAGATATAGGTTCCTTGAACATGGATCTAACTTAATAAAGTGATTTAAGCCCGAAACAATAAATTTTAAGGGGTCAAAGTTTTAAAAAATTAACCATTTTTTATTTTTTTGCTTTTTTTGCACAACATACACCTCCAAACACCCGAGCAACGCCGGGCACCCCTGGTAGTATATATATATATATATATATATATATATATATGACCATGGTCTGACCCCCAATAAGCAAGGATAGGGGTGAGATACGCCCGTGAAGACCTTTAGAATCATTTACAGACATATACATCGCTCGGAAACAGGTCACACAAATGGACGGCAAAAATGCTTTTATACTGTCTGAACACATTTTAAATATATTTTAAATATTTTACATTTTGAATACTTTCTAAAGAGGACTCCGCACAGAACGTCTGAAATGCGTAAAAAACTATTTCAATGATTTAAAAACATTATTACGATGATCTAAATATGATACCTTTTTTAAATTAAAAATCAAAACACGGATTAATAAAATAATGTTAAAAAATACATACCAATTGTTGGTGACTTTCTCATTTAAATATACATCTTTCTCTCACTGGAATCATCTCTCAATCAATTATATATATATATATATATATATATATATATATATATATATATATATACGTTTTATTTTTTATTACCGTATCTTTCTGTTAAGTTACATTATTGTTTCACCTACACGGCTGTATTTTTGACCGTATGTAGCTTCCTCAGACTTTTTCAGAAATGTTCGTTTTTATGGGATGAAAGAGTGAAAGAGTGAACAGGGAAGAGGTGCGAGAAGAGCGGGAAAAAAGAGAGGAAAGGAACAACGGGGAAAGGTGGGAGGAAGTGCTTCGTATGTCAGTAATGTTTTAGTTTTGAAGTTTAAGGAACTTGTTGGAGAGGGTCTGGGAAGTTTATTTCTGGTGTGGCTGAGGGCATCGGGATACATGGACGGGAAGGGGAATATGTGGGGGTAGGGGCAGGGGGTTACTTTAAAATTCGAATCTTAATGTTAAAGTTTTTGGCGTCTCGTTGGTTAGATGATTTCTTGATACGTATGTCTTGACCTGTTGTCTGTTCGCTTAGGTTCGGAGGCGGGTTGGGAGGGGCTATGATTCGGTTTATTTAGTTAGTTTTTATTTGTTGTTAATTGTTTGGAGAGGGTTAGCTAGCGGCTACGCGCGCGAGCACACACATGCGCACGTACACACATATATACTTAAAGAAACGTTCATATGTACACATACATCTCCGCCCTGATGTGCAAATATATGCACATATGCGCGCATGCATGCATAGACACCCGCGTCGCTTCCACTTACGTCAAATTTTCCTTAAGGTGCTGAAATTAGGTACGTGTGCGCAAGCATGGATACGCTCATACACAGATACATACACACATCGACACCCCTACCCTCAAGGATACACAGGCCCATGTGCGCATATTGATTCAGGTATACCTGCATCCTCACGCATACATGCAAGCGCATGTGCACACGCAGATACCAATACTAGTGAACACATACATCGATATATATATACATAGCTGCACGCTCTCACATACGTATGTGGACAGCAGGCAGCGGGCACATATACTCTCACATTCACACGTATACATAGGTACGTGTACATATACATCGGTACCCCATATACACACGGACGCCCATATATATATATATATATATATATATATATATATATACATATATACATACATACATATATATATGATGGATTTTTCCGTCGATTTCGATGCATGAGCTCCCGCCACAACAACTAAGTTGCTCGGAAATCTACACAGATTTGTTTATATAGTGAAGGTTTTGTGTAGAACCAACCACACGTTTTAGTATTACCGTGACCATCGTCATAGATGGCCTATCAGCTGAAAAATCACGTCATCGCCATAGGTCCTAGCAAGCAAAATAAGTGGAATACAGACTGTCGATAATGAGCAGACATTCTTTTACAAAAAGCGTTAGAAAACTTCAAAATTGGATTAACAAAGATAAGCATGATACTTTGTACTGAAACTCATCCAATATTATAAAAAATAAAAATATTAATAATGAAAAACGAATTGAAAGGGAGAAAAGTTGTTAAAAAGTTTTTTTAAAAAAAAGGAATACACTTCGATTTGTATGTAACTGAAGTTTATTCAATAGAAATAAATAAAAATGAACAATAAATATTTTTAAATCAAGAAAACAATATTTTAAAAATCAAAACTGAAAAACAAACGATAAATTAGTTTTACTGAAATACGAACAATAAATTAGTTTAACTTAAATACGAACAATAAATTAGTTTAACTAAAATACGAACAATAAATTGGTTTAACTGAATAACGAACAATAAATTAGTTTAACTGAATAACGAACAATAAATTAGTTTACCTGAATAACGAACAATTAGTTTAACTGAATAACAAACAATAAGTTAAAAATTAAATTCAAACAAATGTTAGTATATACAAAGTTACTAAGGCAGAAATATTTCAAACATTGAATATTAAAACTTTTAAAAAATCTGTTGTAGAATTTAATTAAAAGTTTGAATTTTTCTTTTTCTGATATTTTTTTACTAATATTGTCATTCTCTTTGCGACAAAAATTGTTTATAAGGGAATTCGATGAACTCCATATCATCATTTTTTTCAATTTGCTGAATAGTGTGACCCTCATCACAAGAGTCACCATGAAATAATCGATATTGATCAGCCAAAATATGTAAAGTAATGTACATGGCTAATTTTTTCTGATGAATCGAATGTAAAAAAAGAATCGCATTTTGTAAGTTTGTTTATAACTATATAATTATATAAGACAAAATTATTAGTTATATCATTTGGGTCATCTGTTAATACCCTGAAAGTAGCTGTTTAATTCAACTACTTCTTCAACAGCCTCTCTCCCGGATATTAAATATTTGCAGCTATTGCATTTCAGTTTTTTGAAAACTGCATCACAGCAATAACCTGCTAAGTATAATATAACAGGAAGTACTTCCTTGCATTGATTAACATCATCTTCTGTTACATCTATGTTAAATTTATAAACATGTAACTCTTGCTCCCTTGTCATTTCATCCCAGTTACTTTCTTTTAAATTTTTCAATTCAATAGTTCGATTATTAATTGGTAAACTCAAATTTAAAACTGAAAACATTCTTAGTTTTTTTTCACATTCATACACCTGGCATGTCGATATACTATACTGATCTCCAGTAAGTTGTCGATACTGGCCAAACTTTGCCTCAAGGTTATCTGTCTGAAACTTTCCTGGTAATATATACACCATGTTCAGTACATTTATACAATATTTAGTCAATTCTAAAATTGCGTAAGTAGTATGGTGAAAAGCAGTATATGTTTCCTTTGTTAACTTACCAGTTCTTCGAGGAATACTATTCCAAGTTTCTAAACAGTCACAGAACACATTTGGAAACTATAATTATCACTATTTAATGTAAGTGGATTAGCATATTTATTATGAAGTCGACAACCATTATATGGTGTTTTCACATTCAGTATTGTCCACCAAATATAAAATATTTTAATGTATTCTGTGGTTTCTGCATAATTTGACAAGCATTCCTGTTTTCCTAAGGTTAGCAAAGCTTTAATAGTATATTCGTTGAAAGTTTTCAAAACCAAATTAACATTTTGCCTTTCAAAAGTAGTCAGAGAAAGAGCTTTTGAAGTCAACTTATAGCAATATATTTTACAAGTGATTGAGATTCTAGGGCATGAAGTTTATGTAAACTAGAAAATGAAGCACTTTGGATGTTATCCAATTCATGATTTCCATTATAGCAAAACTTTGGGAACATCATGCATTTACGTTCAACTTTTTGGCGAAACATTATTTCTAATGCATTATAATATATGCACTGAGTCGAATAAGAAGAAAAGATTTCTAGACGTTCTAACTAGATGGTGATATACAATTGAAAGCTTTGATGAACTACAAAAGAAAGGCATAGTTTTTTTATTGCATTATTATCTGTTATAACAGATATACCTTAAACTCTATATCTTCTAAGCCAATTATTACACGTTTAATGATGTCAAATATGTTCTCAGCTAGAAGACATTTAGTTTGCGTAACATGCTCAACATCCTTATATTGTGAGAATACACTGCTAAGCATAAAAGCATATATATATATATATATATGTATATATGTATATATATACATATACTTATATACATATACATATATATACATATATATACATATATATACACACACATATATATATACATATATATACATATATATATACCTATATATATAAACATATACATATATATACATATATGTGTATATATATGTATATATGTGTATATGTATATATATGTATATATATATACATATATATGTACATATATATGTATATATACATATATATATACATACATATATATATTAGGTTCAGGAAAACAATATATATATACATTTGTCTTTAGATAAGCAGTAGTTTGTTGCTACACACTCATGAGCATGTTTCGGTCTACTAGTATTTATTAACTAGAGACCTCATCAGGCAACAACTCTTATTTTCGAAAACGGAATTCTAAATGAAGAGCGAAAATTTATCCTCGCAAAAGAAGGTTTTTTATCATGAGTGAATTGGGTGCGAATTTATTAGTTTATTCATTCTCGTCTATGTTTATTTACTTATTTATCGGTGACTTTATTCATTTTCGTGTTGGTGTTAGGGGTTAGAGTTTGTGGGTTGATGGGATTTGATTCTAAAATTAGGGCTATACAGATGGTATCTTTAACAAGCGAGAGGCTGCTCGTTTTTCCATGTCTGAGACCTTCAAGGGTCAGTGTGTCATAAAATTCTCTTTTTTTTTTAAGTTTATTTCAATTTCATATGCTTAGATCTGAGAAGAGGTTAGGAATTTACCCGGGTCTGTTGAATATTGTCTGGGCTTCCAGTGAACGGTTGAAGAGAGGGAACGGAGGTTAGAGGCGTAAACAAGAAAAAGGAAGGAAGGTGGTAGGGGAAGATGAAATAGGGAAGAATGAAGAGGGACTAATAGAAGTAGAAGAGAAGGTGGCATGATTTAATAGCTCTGCTTTATCTTAGTTAAACAAAATCGGTTATTTTTTTACCTCCCCAATATTAATTTCTCTTTCGTCTGTTCCTTTAATGTCGATTCATTAATTTGTGTATTAGTACATTTATTTATTCTTTTAATGATGGTAATTGCAAAATTCAGGATATATATGCATGGGTTTACTCAGGAAAGGTGTAGTTTTGGATTTCGTGAATGTTGGATCTGAGGAGGTTAGAATGCATAGGTGTTCAACTGTCGGATATTGCATATGGGTCGTGTTGGAGTTGAATATATTGGGGAGTAATTCGCAAGTGAGAGAGCAGATGCGATTTATAATGTCTGCAATGTATGGAGGGTTCTTGTTTCTTCTTTACGAGTTTATCCTTATCCTTAAATTTTGTGATAAATAGTTTTTCATTTAAGCAAAGAAGGCAAGGTGAATGCTTTTTTAGGATGTGTCAGTCAACAATAGGTGTGAAATTTTCACGCGTTAGCTCATTGTAGTATGTAGCTAATGATGTCTTATCTTTGTAATTTGGGTTTAGGAAAGAACTTTTGTTACCTGTGTATCTCTGTTTAAAGGTATTACGAGTTTGGCCGATGTAGGATTTGTAAGTGGTGGGGTCTTCCTTGGCCCTAATATTTGCTTGATAGAACACAGAGGTTGTGAGACATTTTCCCTTAAGGGGGCATTTGGATTTATTAATACAGTTGCACGTTTTTGTTACCCTGTTCCCTAAATTGTCTACTGTGCCATTGCTTAACATTTTTTATTATGTTTATTTATTATCTTTTCTAAGTTATTGCCGCAACTGTAGCTCAGTTTGATAGGTGTTTGTTGAATATTTTGTAGAGTATGTTGTTGGAGGGATGTAGTTTAATGAGATTAATGAATTTTCTACCCAAGTGTGTTTTGTCAATGTCCTTAGTAAGGTTATATAGGATGTATAGTCCCACTAAATATGTAATGTTTGCAGAGTCAAGGGAGCCCATCGGAACGTCAAAAGGTCCCGCTTGATTTTTAATCCATTGCTTGTTCCCACTAGAGAACGAAACATGATCATGACTGTGTAGCAACAAACTACTGCTAATGTAAAGACAGATGTAACCTGCTCTACTTCTGTATTGAGCACTCTTGTATGAACCTCGTTATATTTAACTTGTTACCCTACCTTTGGAAAATAGCAACCTCAAATCAAAAACCGTTTGTATAACTACACTTTGCAAATCTGTTCTTATATATATATATATATATATATATATATATAGTCTTTGAAGTTTTTAACATTTTAAACCATACAAAAAATTACTTTTTATCATTCGTTAAAAAAAAAACAAAAAAAACATCTAGTCAGTAAGTCATTTAATCACCTGCAATCACTGCATCAACTCTCTCGAATTTACTATAATACCAATTTTTTTTATTTTTCAAGGGATCATCAGTTGTTTACCATGAAACACTGTTTCGGGGACTTAAAAACAAAACAGTATATATATATATATATATACTAGCATTTCAGCCCTGCGTTGCCCGGGTGTTTGGAGGTGTATGTTGAGAAAAAAAAGCGGTCAATTTTTTAACTTTGACTCCTATTATGACCCCTTAAAATTTATTGTTTGGGGCTCAAATCAAGTTATTAAATTAGATCCATGTCAAAGAAATCTATATCTAAAATTTCAAGTGTTTAGATCCAAAATTGTCGGAGGAGTTTGGTAGAGCGCTCAAAGGTCAAATAGTTGAACTTTGACCCCTTAACTGCCAAATTACTGGCCGAAAACCGATCGCAAAAATTTTTCAAAATCTTAGTACCCTGTATATCAAATTTCGAGTCTGTAGACTTAAAATTGACAGAGTTATTGCGTAGGGAAATGTACACACACACAGACACGTTCACTTTTATACATATATATATACACATGTATATATATACACACACACACATATACAGGGTGGCCGAAAAGTCCCAGGACACTTTATTTTTAATATTTTAATGCTGTTAAATATGATTGATTTTAATATTCTAATGTTGTTAAAACAATTCATTTCATTTATTTTTTCAGGTTATGACTGACATCAGTTTATTTACTGTTGAGGAGCGCTTAATTGCTGCCGTTTGGGTTCACGACCGCATCAGGAATGACATGACTATGGAAGATGTTCGAAGTGCTTTCACAGAAAGATTTGGAAAGCCCGCGCCATCAAGAAGTAATCTGTATCCGTGGGAGAAGAAAGTTTTTGAAACAGATAGCGTTCTGGATCAGGCAAGAAGTGGCAGGCCTGAAACACGAAAGGAAACGTGTGCTGGTGTTCAAGAATCACTGCAACAGTCTCCCAAGTAATCCACCAGAAAACGTTCTGCTGAACTTGGAATACCAAGGGCTACCATGATGGATCATATGAAAAGGACTTGGATGTCAAAGCTTATAAGCCCATGTCGGTAAATCAGTTGTCAGATGAAGATATGGATCGAAGAAAAGAATTCTGTGAGAAATTTTTAAAACGCTTTCCTGATGGTCCAAGAAATCACAGAAAGATAATATTCAGCGATGAATGCGCCATTTATAAAAGTTCTAAAAGTTGAAACATATATTTCTGGGCTAAAGAAACCCCCTTTTACAAAGAAGTTGAAAATAATCCTCCACATGTCATGATTTGGGCTGCATTGACATCTGAACATTTGATTGGTCCTTATTTCTTTGATGGCAATGTCAACCAGGAATCATATGCCAACATGATTAGAAACTGGTTCATTCCCAAGTTAATAGAACTTGGTATTAAGGATCGTGATGGCTACAGCAAGATGGTGCACTCGCACATTATGCACTTCCTGTGAGAGCGCTGAGTTTCCTGATCGATGGATTGGGTGCGGATCAAATTCTTTTGCTTGGCCACCACGAAGCCCCGACTTGACAACTCCAGACAACTCATTATGGGGTATAATTAAAGGTCAAGTTTCTGGTATTAGATACGAAACCATGCGATTATTGCAGCTTTTGCTAGCGTATCAAGGAATTCTCTAAAAAAAATGGCACAAAGAACCTGGAGGCGAATGGAATTGTGCAAGAACAACGAGGGCCAACATACTGATCCCCTAGACCACTAAATTACTCTAGTTGTTTTCTGCTTTATTCTAATAAAGTTCTCTTTATTTTTGGTGAATATATATGTTTTCTGTGTGTTTCATTAAAAAATACTGTGTTTTATTAAAAATACATGTATAGTGTCCTGGGACTTTTCGGCCACCCTGTATATATACATAAAATTAAATTATAATTAAATTATAAATATATATATATATATATATATATATATATATATATATATATATATATATATAATTATAAAACTCAAATGACCCTGTAACGATGTACGTAACCCAATTTCCGGTTTCCGACATCCGGTTGTGCTTGCGCGTATAAACTTTAACCCATAACAACGTAAACAAATAAACACAAATCGCTTCTTTTTCAGATTTTGACCTCCGCACTGAAATATTTACGTTATTATTTCGAAATTATTATTTAACATGGGAAGAGTAGGGTTTAAAATAACTTAAACGTAAAATGAAAGATGTAAAAAAAAAGCAGACAGTATTAACAATTGTTTATTTGGATAATTTAAACGCGAAAAAAACAAAAGAACAATTGCTGAAATATTAACGTTATTATTTTGAAATTATTATTTAACATGCGAAGAGTGGGGTTTAAAATAAACAAAAAACAAAAGAACAATTGTAACGCTGAAATATTAACGTTATTATTTCGAAATTATTATTTAACATGGGAAGAGTGGGGTTTAAAATAACTTAAACGTAATACAAATATGAACGATTTAATAAAAAAGCAGATATATCAAAATTTGAATTTAACTGTAATAAATATTATGGTATCTATTCAGTGCACATTTACCTATAAGTATGGCCAACCACTTCTAATTCAGTAACTGTATTTTTTTTTCAAAAATAATCAATTATAATAAACAGAATGACTAATAGAAATCTATCTATATTCTTTTTTCATTTTTATATACTTTCATAGAAATGTTTCTGTTGTGTCAAAAAAAAAACTATTTTCTTTGCGTCACAAGTGTCACGCTCATACATGAATTCCATAGCTAATATAACATACTGACCTAACGGGTCACGGGTAGACTAGTATATAACTAGCAGTTCCGCCCGGCTTTGCTCGGGCCTATGTACTGTTCATAAGGTTATGTGCATATGTATATATTAAAAAATGTGAATATGTAAATTGCAAGTGCAAGTGCATTACGTTAGTGAAGAGATTTGCTGAGGTGTTTACTTAAGGGGGCGGTTCATTAGGTATTTCTTAACATTGGACTTGAAGACATCCAAGTTGTAGTCCGGAGGGAAGCAGGCAGACGGAGTTCCACAGGCGTGCAGTTCTAAGAAAGAAGCTTTGTTCATGGAATCCGCGTTTTGATTTAGGCACAGATATAGAGTGGGGGAAAATTTTCACAGTGGATTAAGCTAGACGGGTGTTTTTCGTGAAAGATTGGCGAGGGAGGACAAGAGATTGGAGTTCAGACGAGCATCTGCCATGGAAATAACGATAAAGCAAGGACAGGCTCGCAACGTCTTTTATGTGGGAGAGAGGTTGCAGGGTAGAGAAAAGGGCATCCCCCACTAAGCAACGAAGTCTATTTTGTACTCTGTCAAGGCAGGATAGGCTGTTTTTAGCAGCTCCTGCCCAGATATGGCAACAGTATTCCATCCTTGGATGTACTTGGCTTTTATATAGATATAGAATTGCATCAGTAGTAAGATATCTTCTGGAGCGGTAGAAGGATCCCACCATCTTTCCAGCGACCTTGGCAACAGACTTGATGTACGTGTTCCATTTCAGATCAGGAGTAAAGGTCAAACCCAGAAGCGTGTCAAAACACGGGGCCTCACCCAGACGAGAGCCATCCATCACAACTGATGCCAGCTGTGGATCAGAGCGTTGATGATGTAAGGATAGGAGTTTGGTTTTGGATGCATTAAAGGTAGCCAGCCACATCTTCCCCCACTGAACCACGCGCTCGAGACGAGAGGAGAGAGAATCAGAGAGAACTTTGTCAATATATATATATATATATACTAGCTGTACCCTGCCACGCGTTTCAGTGGCTCAATTTGGTGTAATGTAAAAATTTAATAAAAAGAGAAAAATGCATGTTTCTTATATTCTTAGTACAGCAATCCACTCCAAAAAGTGAAAAAGAAGGCGAAAATGAAAAAAAATGGTTCTCTCGCAAAATTTGATCTGGATCCTCGAGAGTTTCTCTCAATCATTCATGGTTTGGACTCAACCAACAATCAGTGGATGAAGCCGAACGTAGCAAAAATGTTGAAACGCTAAATGATTGTTTTTTTTTTTTGTTTTGTTTTCTGTATACAAAAATGTGAGTTAGTAATTAATATTTGGTTGATGGGGGGGGGGTTACTATACACAGATTCAAAAAAGTTGTCCAAAAACAAATAAATGAAAGCAAAGGAAATGTAAGTTACGTTTCTACCTAACTGGATAATTGTTTAGTGTTTTTATGTAATGTAAAATGTTTAATCGGCTCGAAAAACAGAAATGGTCGCAGGCTCTGTTGAATACGTTAAGTTTGGGAAAGTAAGTTGAAAACGAAAAACTACACAAAACAGTGTCTGAAACCCCACAAATATATGTTACCATGACATAGGCTGGCATAATCGGTGGGTTTCTGACAGTATTTTGTATAGTTTTTTAGTTTTAACTCACTTTCTCTAACTTAAAGTAATCGACAGTGTCCGCCACCATTTGTAACTTTCGAATACACCGATAAACACTGTTTTTCAAGCCGACTAAACGTTACATTAAATGAAAAGGGTTCATATTACTAAACACAGATACAAAAAGTTGTCAAAAAATAAATATATAACAAATAAATGTTATCAAAGGCAAGAAAAGTAAATGTTCTACCTAACTGGATAAGATTTTAGTGTTTTTATGTAATGTATAATCGGTTCAAAAACATTCAATGTTTATCGGTATATCTGAAAAATACAAATAGCGGCAGACTGTATCGAAAACGTTAAGTTTGGGGAAATTTTGGGAAAATGAGTTTAAACTAAAAAACTATACAAAATACTGTTAGGAACTCACTCAATATATGTTATCATGACGTAGGCTGGCATATAATCGGTGGTTTTAAATTTTTGATCGATACAGGTGACGACTTTTAAAAGCCCCTTTTAGTGATTACCTGGTTTGAGAATATTTGTACAACTAAACGGCAAATCTGCTCCAAAAAATCCGGCATTATTTTACTTTAAGGCCCATTTCACGTTCGTATATAACGAAATATTTTATTGTAGATTTTGGTGTGCTAAAAACGAATCTGCAAACCGTTTCCGTAGCAAAAAGAAAGTTTTCATGAAATTACTTTTTCGAAAAGTGGGTGATCACTTTTCAATGTAAATTTAACTTAGAATGAGCACCCACGTTCTGGCCACCTTAGAGAGGGGCATTTTTCTGTGTTTCTTGGCTAAAAAGTTTTTTGTTTGATTTCTTTTGCTTGTTAATAACCCCTGAACTCTGGGACTATTTTCCATTTCACAGCCGTAGCCTTCGTTTACGTTATGCGTGAGCATAAACGAAAGCTGTTTGGCCAATAAAGATGGGAAAAAGTCCCCCTCTCTCAGGTGGCTAGAAAGTGGGTGCTTATTTTAAGTTAAATTTACATGGAAAAGTGATCGCCCACTTTTCGAAAAAGTAATTTCTTCATATCATAAAAACTATTTTGTTTTTGCAACGGAAACGGTTTGCAGATTCGTTTTTAGCACACCGAAGTCTACAAAAAAAAAAAATTGTTATATGCAAACGTGAGACGCACGGCCCTTAATGGAAAATTATATCAAAAATCCGGGGGAAAATAGTTTTCAATAAAAACAGCAAATGAATTCGATAGAAAAAAAAAATGGATGCTATGTTTTTTTATTATTTTTCTGTGTGTTTCTTGGCTAAAAGGTATTTTTGTTTGATTTCTTTTGCATGGTAATAACCCCTGAACTCTGGGACTGTTTTCCATTTCACAGACGTAGCCTTTGTTTATGCTACGCGGGAGCATAAACGAAAACTCTTAAATATGCACTCACGTACCAAACTGCCTTGTCAAAAAACCTTTAAGCCAATAAACACGAAAATAAATGCCCCTTCCCGGGTGGCCAGAAAGTGGGTGCTCATTTTAAGTTAAATTTACATGGAAACGTGATCACCCACTTTTCGAAAAAAATTTCTTCATATCATGAAAACTATTTTGGTACTCATTGGCCGTTTATTTCCATGGCGGCCAACAGAATTATTTAATGGTCGTTCCCTTAGTACCCTCTAGTCAAGGCTAACGCATGTGCACGTAACATTTTTTATTTATTTACTTACGTGGCGGAGTTATACAACCATCACCCCCATGCGAATTTCTATACTGATAGGTTTTTTGAAATTTTTTCACTGGATTATTATTGATTGAACACTAACCAGTTTATGAAAAAAAATTGAAAAAAAAAAATTATTTCAACATTTGAAAGGGGTACTCACTTTTTACTTATCACATTCTGGTAAGTCGGTCACCCATTTTTTTTTTTTTTTTTTTTTTGGCTAAATACGGAAGTGTCTTCGGGAGATATAAAATGGTCGCATGTTGACGAAGCAATGTATCGGGAGGCGTATTGGATGAAAAATTATTGGTAAATTTTTAGATTAGGTCCACCTCCTCTATTTTCTTTTAAATGACGACTTGTAATGGTTTTCAACTATGCTGAATACGAAAATCGCATTGAAATTTCGCAGAAATAAGTAGTTATCAAGATCTAAAAAGTTGTAATGCATTGTAATCTTTGGCGGCCATCTTTTTTACGCGCGTGCATTTGTTTATGGCGCGTGCGCGCGTAAAAAGATGGCCGCCAAAGAATACAATGCATAATATAACTTTTATATCTTGATAACTACTGATTTCCGCAAAATTTCAATGCGATTTCCGTATTCAGCATACTCGAAAACCTAGATATGTCGTCATTTAAAGGAAAATTGTGGAGGTGGACCTAATCTAAAAAAATACCAAATTATTAAACATTTCGGTACTCATGCAGAGAGTGATCCGTGCTGAAATAATAATGTTATTATTTTAAAAGCCATTCTTAACATGGGAGGTGAGGGTGTTTTGTACCTATTCTGTACTTTAACCTTACAATTGAATAAAAAAATATATCATAAAACTTTAATTAAACGTAGAAATACGATTTAAAAAATAGCGCGGATCACTCTCTGCATTACCACCAACATTTCTCCAGCATGTTAGTGAAATTTATAATACTTAAAAATTAAAAAAAAAAAAAAGTTTTGAAAAAAAAATAAAAAACCCTCACCTTTCATAAAAACAAATTATTTAAAAAAAAAAACACCCACAAACTGACTTTTAACTAAATAAGTAAAAAAAAAAAAAAATTTAAATCGAAACTTTATTTTCAAAAAACAATAAAAAAAGTCATGTTCAATCTATTTTTTTTCTTTGAGAAACATATATTTCTGACTTACAAATGTGGTAGAGACTCATATTATTTTTACTTTCTATGGTTTTGATATACCGCGTTTTTATTGGTTACAAAATGGGTGACTGATTTATCAGAACGTTGTAACTAAAAAGTGAGCACCGCTTTCAAATGTCGAAATAATGATTTCTTTTTTAATTTTTTTTATAATCTGTTTAATTAGTGTCCAATCAATAATAATCCAGTGAAAAAAATTTCCAAAAACCTATAAGTATAGAAATTACGCATGGGAGTACAACTACGGCACTTTCGCACTTACTTTTACAAAGATTATTTACGTTAACTCTTTTCATAAATAATTTTTTTTTAAAAGTAACTAAACCATTTATTGATAATTTGTCACGTGTACAAACATTTATTTATTTATTTACGTAGGCTTAACTCTTTTCATGAATAAGAAAAGTTTTACTCTTTAAGAATAATAAAAGGAAAAAATGCAGAAAGTGATCCGCGCTATTACTAAATCAGTACTTTATGCCGTGTCAAGTTCGATTCTCATCTAAGTGTAAATATTTATAACTGGATATGTTATTTATAAATTTAAGAAAATGAATATAATAACATAAAAACTAAGTATACATAAAAGGTATTGAACATTAGTTCGAATTGAATTACTTTTGCTTAAAAAACATGAATTGAATATTTTTCCATTAAAAATTATAAGTAAATGCAGCGTAGTCACTTCTGCTTTTGTTAAAATACCACGAAGCATATTGTTACGTATGAAAGGGGACAGATCCCAGTAATTAAATGAACAATATAAATAAGTTTGAAAATATTTTTTGTTATGAGGAAAAGACTAGAATCGAACCGAGTATTCAAAAGTTACAAGTGAATACATATTACAATCTCAGCAATTTAGTGAACTTCCATTATAGTAGAAATAACTAAATAATGATAAACCGGAAGTCAGAGTTAGAAAACAGTTTAGGAATTTTATTTGTGTGACCGAAGGCATGTTGGAAGTTATGTATGTAAGTCCACGTGAGAACATTCATGTAGCTCGGACACGTCTTCAACGTCACAAAGAACATTTTTACAATATATTAAGAGAGTCAGTTCAGTCAGGAGAGGGAGTCCGAAAGAGAGCAATAGAGACAGATCAGTCAGAGTCGAGTCTGGAAAAAGGAGAGTTAGATAAGTCCCTTTTGGAAGCAAAAGAAAGGGTAAGAAAGACAATGTAGAAATCAGCAAGGCATTAAACTCTTGATCATCTCATTCGGATAGAATAAAGCTCAGCATATTTATAAGTTTTCGTTTTTCATTTTTCAACCTGAAATGTAATGTGATTTTGCCAATCATATTTGTAAAAGAACTTTGTATGAAACACCCTTCTATAAAGCGTAACTGAGTCTCCCTCCTCAAAAGGGTAAAGGTAACCCCCACCTCCTTCAATAATGAATTCTCATCTTCTTTGAATATGAACTGTGTGTAATATATGTAAATGTCTCATTATCGTCCCCGCTATATGAATGTCTTGCCCCGCTATGCAACAATAATTTTGATGAAAATTTACTTTTCCTGGTACCTTATAAAGAAGTAGAGTCGGATATAGATGAAAATTTATATGCATAGATACTGTACAAACACAACATATATAAAATAGAAATCGTCATCTCGTACGTTTATCAAACTTGTGTTTCAAATAGCATTTTTGTACGTCAACTTATTTCTTTGAAGATTGTTCGCTGACACAACTGTTCAAAAGACTTTCAACTGGTGATATCGCGTATTTACTTACCCAAATGAGTTCCGGTTTTGAAAGTCTTACGGAGTAAACAGTGATATTTAATTTGTAGAACTCTACTGAATTACGCTTATTTTATCTCAATCTGAAAATATCCGCAATACTACGTGTCTATATACTTTATTTAATTTATCATATATGAAAAATCGTATTTTTGACTATGTTACGTTAATATTTATTTGTTATATTTTCTATTTATGCAAACATATATTCATTTTAATATATTTTGCATTATTATAATTTATTATTTCTGTAAAAATGTTTCAGTCAATAAAACTATTTTAAAATATATATAAGGAAACTATATTTTAAATCAACATGCGGATATTCTTATTATAAATAAATATATATATATATATATATATATATATATATATATATATATATATATATATATATATATAGATATACATGTCCCGCAAAAGTTTACAATACACATTTGAAACTGTCAGTTTTTGTATTTCTAGCTTCCAAATAGTAATGAAACTGTTTATAAACATAGAAAATGTATTGAAACTAAGATGGGAACAGTGAGTAAAATAAAAAAATAATTATTTAACACAACGTAAAAAGAAAACTCAATAATTAGCAACGCAAATGTTTACAACGCATTTACATAATAATATCTAGTATTTTGTAGCATAACCATTATTGTTGATTACAGCATGCAGACGTTTGGAGTAATCTCCTATTAAATTCTTACATGTGTCTTCTATTATTCCGTACAAATTCTCTCCAATTCTCGCAAATGTGAAGGTTCTCTTCTATGGACCTGTAATTTTAATTCTCCTCATTAATTCTCTATAGAGTTGAGATCAGGAGATTGACCAGGCCATTTTTAAACATTCACTTTATTGGAATTAAACCAATTTTGTGTGAGTTTCGCAGTGTGTTTTAGATCGTTATCTTGTTGAAAGATCTAGTCTGATTCGAATTTGAGCAACTTCACACTTTCCTTAAGGTTTTTTTCTCTTAGATACTCCTATAAAGTGCTCCATTCATTTTCCTTTTATTATTTACATTTTTCCTACACCTCATCATATCATTTTGATGATAATAAATGATCATAATAAATCCTCCTCATAATTTTACTGTTGGAATGGTGTTTTTGACTGGTATGTGGTACCTGCTTTTCTCCAAACTTTCGGTGTTTTTGGAGTGCTAAACAAGGCATTTTTTGTCTCATCTGACCAATGCACGTAATGCCAAAACTCTAGAGGCTTGCTTGCATACTCATTTGTAAAATCAAGACTAGCACGAAGATGCTTTGGCTTAAGAAAGGGGAGTTTTCCTTGCTGATCTAGAGAAGATGTCTTTAACGTGAAGGGTTCTACTGATTGTGTCCTTGCTAACTTTAATTTCACTGTTTTCGAAGTTCTTCTGTACTTCCCCAAGAGTAATTCTAGGTGAATTCCTTGTTAATAACCTTTCAGAACGTTTGGTTATTTTTCGAAGACGACCTAATCTGTAAGACTTCCAGTGCCAAATTATTGTTTCAACAGAATTCAATGGAACCATCAACTGTTTGGACATTGTTCTATATCCGAATCCACTTTGATGTTTTCCGAGTTCTTGACCCATCTGTTTATTCTTTCCCATGATGTGGTTGCTTACAATACGGCTATTAGATAAAGAAAGACGCAATACTTTTACTAATTGCTTAATTCGATGTTTATTTGTTGTGGGGATCAGGCGGGTCCGCAAGAACGACACGGAAAAACACGTAGTAGGTGGTTTACAAGTGCATTAAGGAACGGTAAACGGATATAGAGAAAGATAAAGAAAATAGTAGTAGTTGACGGTATCAGTAAGATCTCGCCCCCCGAAATACAATCTTAGTTTCAGTCTATTTTCTATGTTTATAACAAGTTTCATTACCATTTGGTAGGTAGAAATACAAAATCTGACAGTTTCAAATGTGTATTGTAAACATTTGCGAGACATATATATATATATATATATATATATATATATATATATATATATATACATATATATATACACACACACATATATATATATATATATATATATATATATATATATATATTACTTTAAAACTACATTTTCGGTAAAGGACTGCAAATTAACGAACAACTTTTACTTCCGAGGACTTTCAAAACCGAAACTTATTTACATGTGTAAATACGGGGTATCACCGGTAAAGTCAATCAATACGAAATAAATAATTCTTTGAGAAGGCGACACGTTATATGTGGATGTGCAGTGATATCTCCTAGCACAATAACAGCAACAAGTAACGCTGTTAAAATCGTCCAGGATCTACATGAAAAATGGGTTTGCGTTTCTGAATTTACTTTAGAATCTTCCCTTTTCGATGGAAGCTGAATCATTCTGGCAAGCTTGCATGCCACATCCAGACTTTAAGACGTCGGTGATCAATAGCTTTCGCAGGCGACTTAAACGTAAAGGTTTGTGTTTAATTCCATTAGAAAATTTACAAGTTAAATACATGGATTTACTGCTTTTTTCATAGAAATCGCTTTCAACAAGGCATAAAGTTACTTGTTGCAAGGAGCTAAAAATATTGCATTAATGAGAAAAACTAAACAACGATAACAATGAAAAAAACGAGCAATATTTTCCCGTTTGGCAAAAATATCAATCATTGAGTGTGATGATTTAAAAGCAAAATAAGAGAGACGAGAGTTACCAAAGAAAAACTGAAAGTAACACTAATGTCCAGTTTCCATTGTCATGTTGCAAAAATAACGTCTGAATCATCAAGCATGGCCGTGATAAACATGGAACTAGGACTGTTTCCGAATTTAATATTTCTGGAAAGATTCTCTGTTGGAGAAACACGACTCGATCCGCACAGGATAAATGGTGTAGTGAGTTCGTCGATTTATCATTTTATCTTTTAAGGTTAATATGCAAAAATAATTTTTTTAGTTTGTAACGATGGTGAAATCATTTTCGTTTGACTGTCAGGGATAACTTTAAAACAGTATGTTCGTTGGTCTGTCACGTTTAAGGGTTCAATTGAATTTTATCATCTAGTCACGCGTAAGCTGTAAATACCATATTTGTTTGTCACACTTCAGTTTTAAATAACATTTTTGTTTGTCGCGCTTAAGTTTAAATAACAATTTTGTTTGTTGCACTTAAGTTTAAATAACATTTTTGTTTGTACCGCTTAAGTTTTACGTAACATTTTTGTTTGTCATGCTTAAGTTTTAAATAACATTTTTGCTTGTCATGCTTACGTTTTAAGAACGTTTTTGTTCGTTACACTGTAGTTTTAAATAACATTTTTGCTTGTCACGCTTAAGTTTTAAATAACATTTTGTTTTGTCACGCTTAAGTAAATAATATTTTTGTTTGTCACGCTGTAGTTTTAAATAACGGTATAGCTTAATTTTCAATCAGCATGTTATTTAGTCTGCCATACTTAAGTTTGAAATAACATTTTCATGTGTGTGATATGCTTAAGCTTGAAATAGCATTTTATGTCACGTTTTGAAAATAATAATGTTTGTTGGTCTGTCACAATTGAGTGGGCAATAGCATTTTCATTGTTCTGTCACGTTTTAGTCCAAAAAAAGCATTTATGTCGGTCTGTTACACATAATATTTAAACAAAAGTTTTGTTGGTCTGTCACTGTTAAATTAAAATTACCATTTCTAAGTTAAAAGAATTATTTTGGATGTGCACGCTTAAGTTTGTAATAATTTTGCTTGTCACGAATTTTTAGATAGCCACATGTTTGTAAAATGATTATACACATCGGTCTGTCATGCTAAAAATTTTAACACTATTTTCATTAGTTGGTTTCGCTTAGGTTTGAAATAACATTAGTAGATATGAACGCATGTTTAAACGAGTGTGTAAGCGTCCGTAAGTGCAGCTCGGTAATATATGAAGCTTAATTTTAGTAGGAATTTACATTGCTAGATGCGCTGATAAAATGGATATATCTTAAGGACATGATATTTTGTTTATCTTTAATAAACGTTGCGTTTATTGCATTACTTTGTACGAAATTGATTGAGACGCTTCACCAGATTTGACAAACATGCAATTCGTAGATGTCGACGCTTAATTTAACAGAATACATTTTGGAATGGAATAGAAAATAATTCTTGTAAATTAACAAATAATGATGTGTTAAGAATTAAAGATTCGCCATACTGGTTTTAAAGCCAGTATTATAGTAATGACTTATATGATTTCTAAAGCAGAATTAAACGTAAAAACTAGAATTTCTGTTACTAGAATAAAAAGCATATAATCAATTTTTAGTTTGGAAACCTAGAAATAGAAAAGGACGTTATCCAGAAATATAGTGAATTTCGGCGTCAGACAAAACCTTAAAATCGTGGAATTAGACTGGACATAAGTAGGAGTCATTTGATACAAAAATAATAAATGAAGAGTGGTCATATATTGAATTATTTTTATACAACTCTGATATATTCCTGTATTGTTCAAACCTTCTAATAAACTATTTATATATCTTGTATTAGTTTTAATGTACATACGTGTCTTTATATATTATTGTATCACAACTTATCAGTGCGGCTAGACTAGCACCATTCCTTGGCCGTGGATTGAACCTAAAACCATCGCGTTGATAGTCCACCGTTCAAACCACTGGACCATGGATCGGTGCTTGTAAACACTTTATCAAATATCTATTAAATAAACATTCGTCCATCGTTTTTACAGTGCTATATATATATATATATATATATATATATATATATATATATATATATATATATTGTGTACAGAAAGTTGTTATTGAGACAGATCATTGGTACCGTCGGTTTCAAGCCCGATAATAAGGCCCGTTTAAGGTATCGTTATCAAGCTCTCTTCAGCCAATATTCGTCTATTTTATAACCGGAAGTGTGAAGTGTATCGCGAGTTCACACACACACACACATATATATATATAATATATATATATGTATATATATACATATATATATATTATATATATTATATATATATATATTATATATATAATATATATATAATATATATATTATATATATATTATATATATATCATATATATTATATATATAATATATTATATATATATATTATATATATAATATATATATATTATATATATATTATATATTATATATTATATATATTATATATATAATATATATACATAATATATATATATAATATATATATAATATATATATAATATATATGTATATATACATATATATAATATATATATAATATATATAATATAATATATATAATACATATATATATAATATATATATAATATATATTATATATATAATATATATAATATATATATTATATATATATATATATATATATATATATATAATATATATATAGTTGCAAATTACTGAAGACTTCTGACCTGTTATAGCTGACGAAACGAGAGCGTGCTACCTTCGTCGATAAAATTCATAGCTCCGTTCAATATTCCGTGCGGATTCCCAAATCTGAAAAATGATTGTGGACCTCGACAACATACACTTGAAGAAGATTGGAGATTGCAACGGTTGAAAATTTGTGAGAATAAAACTCCATAATAGAATAGTTATCCGAATAATCCAAAATTTATCAATCCTTATCTCAAAACTTTTGCAACTTAATATTTAAACTTTTTCATAATAATTAATAATAATCCTTATTATCCTATAGTGGTGTAACTGGAGCACAGTGACGATGACTATAAAAGCTGAATATAGAAATTTAGAAATATAATAATATTTAAAGGCAGAGTTAAGGGAGTGATACTGAAATATATCTCAATTATCAAAAAATGTCCATGATATTCTTATCATAATGATTTCCTTCAAATACTCCGATTTACGAAATAAGACGAGCACATTGTCTTTGGTAATCATAGAAGAAAGATGGGTCAATTACAAAACTACTGTGTGTATCCAAGTTTATGGAATGAATAGAAATCATTATTCTGCCAGAAAAGATATCGAATATTGAACTACAATGTATAGAGCGTGGCTGAGAAAAAAGTTAGTGACTATCCTTATAAAATTAAATAGCACTTTAGTAGTATCTATAATTAAGGTAAGGCTGCATATAAAAAGGTTGCATACCTGATATTAGTATGTAGATGATTAATACCTTATTTAAAAAACAATAATCGTTCAACTACCCATTGTTTAAAATATTCTAACCCGTTATACAAAATACAGGAATATTGCCGAAGATTAAATCTTACAGTACTGTTTGAAGATGTGGCTGTATCAGAAATAATTCGATCATTTTCAAAATATAAATTACTTCTAGTTCCCATGAGAGAAACCAATATATATATAATTAAATAACTTCCTAGAACTTATCGAATGACTATTTTATAAATACATTGCACGACACAAGATTACTTACAAGATTTTTACAGTAAAGCAATGTTGATCGAATAAATAGAACAAATTTAAATTGAAAATCTTTCTTCAGGTTCTTATAATTCTCTGTAGTTCGTTTTAATTCGTTTTCGGATTCTCATTTCTGTACATATACTCCGAATCGTTTCTAGCCGCTTTTGGACTTTCGATATCACTTACATGATTCGGCCACTTCTTGTTTGATTTTTCTTCAGTCGAAGCTTTCAGAAATCAAGGAACCCATTACCTGGGGCTAACACTTGAACTCTATGTGAGATACATAGATATTCAAATGTTTCATTAAAATTCTTTATCTCTTAAACAATGAGTTAGTAAAGAAATTGAGAACATAATTTTCTTCTCCCTAATTAACCATTTTCATACGTTGTAGTATATCTTTTGTCTTGGTCTCTTGGTTTTACTGGATTCTAGGACAAGAATTATCTAGTCTGGTGGAGTATCCAGCTTCGTGTTGTTACTTGAGGTAACATCACTTGAAGAAGGTGCACCATTCCTCGTAAAAGCTAATATAAGTTAGCCATAGTGAGAAGATCTTATTTGGGCAGCGAATATTATGTTTGTTTGAATATTTGGTCCAGGTTTACTTCTAGGGAAAAGTATCCTCATGCCAGGTTGTTCTGAACAACGCCTGTACAGAAAGACCTTAGACACTCGAGGATAGAGTCTAGTAGGCATTCAAGTTCTCTGCAGTAAGCATTCAATTTCTCTCCATTATGTCACTTCCTGTTTGTGAATTACTAAGATTTTTGAGGAGTAAGAAGCAACCTTAGTAAAAGTTATTGTCCTCTCTAATGCTGAGTTAACCAGAGCTTACAGGGAAAAGATACCGAATATACTAAGGTTTTATGTTCGAGATGAAAAAAACAAGAATGTTGGGAAGATCTTAAGCATTAAAAGAGAAACTCGACTCATAAAAAAGTAATATTAAAAACTGTCAGATACACCGGTTGGACCAAGTGTAAGAGAGATACAATCAATGTCACTTTGTTTATTGTATGAGATAGCGGATGAATGTCTGCTCCATCCTTAGCTAAAACAAAATGTTAAGAAAATTAAAAAAAAAAATTAGCTTCTCCGAAAATCCCTATCTATACTGTCCTTAAATGCTTATAAATACTTTTAACGGGAAATAACAAGTATATTATACTAGCTGAAATATTCAAAATACAACGATACGGACCAAACTATAAACGAGCAAATAATAAATAAACGTGGATTTAGAAGACAAAAAATCCAACCTTGATCGCCCTTCGGGGCCAGTGTCACTGTGGCTAGAGACGTTGAATCTCTATGATTCCAAGTAAGAATTGTCTGAAGATAGCAGTTTCAATCCTACCTAAAACCGGCCAGAACCTTACTTGGCCAAATCGTGGTGAGGCGACAACAACTCTGGATGGCAGTAATTGCTGAGAATGCGTTTAGGAGATTCGGAGTTCCCATCCCGTCGCAGTTACCATATAAATATATATTTTTTTCAGAACTCATTAAATCCCATTCCCTACTATTATATAAAAGTCACTTCGTGTGTTTGAGAGCTCCTTCCGCATAGGTTCCGAAAAGACTGAGCCTTTCTTTTGCATATTTCACACAAGGGATTATTCATATATCTGGCAGTGTTCTCAGATATGTTTAGTACGGAAATTTATCTGATAAGTATCGAAAATCAAAAAAAAAAAATTGATCTTTAAAATAGTCTTCCTTTCTTATAGATAAAACACATTACAGGAGAATATTTTACGTTGCACCGGCCAAGGGAGATAATATCTCAGCAAATCAAGGTAGATTAAACTTTCAGTAAATGATTTCTTTAAAAAAAACAGATCTATTGTCATCTATATATATATATATATATACATATATATATATACATATATATATATACATTATATATATACATATATATATATACATATATATATACATATATATATATATATATATACATATATATATACACATATATATACATATATATATATATATATATATATATATAGCTCAGTGATAGAGTATTCGACTACAGATCTAATGGTACCCTGTTCAAGCTCGGGTGTACCGCACCTGTTTATTAAGTAAATCTTTTTTTTCTTATTAATGAGTTCAATTTATGATACATTAAGAGGTACAATTTCTAAAATAAGCATGTTAAACATGTAACCCACAAGCCGTATTTGAAAGCTTGTCGGTGGCCCTCAGAGACAGCAACTAAAAAAAATTAAGGCTGGAAAATATTCAAATACTCGTACGAGGAGTGTCGGAAAAGTAGTGTTCATTTTTAGGAAAGTTTATTTAATTGAATCTATATAATAAAACTTTAGAACGTCACAGATACAAGGTTTTTCGGGGTATTACTCTCTTCAAGAAGCTACAGACATAATGAAAACTTAAGAATGAATTAATAATCACTTCTGTCAAAACTATTCAAACAAGTAAGTTGACTGATCATCACATTCACTTCTTCTGAAACTCGGAACTGCACAGAAATGTCAACCTGACATACAAAAGAGTGTCTAAAACAAGTGTCAAGGTTCGAAACAAAACATGAAAAGTGCGTACATTCTTATTCATTTCAACCTACTGTAATTTATATGCATTCAATGTATTGCCGTTACATTCATATACAATTGGGCAATTGATATTGTCGTCATACTGAAATAGAGAACATATTTATATCTTACTATCATCGGTACCCGGCGTTGCCCGGGAGTTTGGAGGTGTGTGTTGAGCAAAAAAAAAAATAAAGTGGTAGTAGGCAGGCAGGCTGGAACCCGCATTGCGAAGGAGAAAAAGAACGTGAAAACGCCCATCGTCAAACCGGAAGTGACGTATGTGTAAATTAAGGCTAGTCAATTCAAAAGATGACGATGGCTTTCGAAAATATCGGCGAAAAAAGCGCTCTCCCTGTAGAAAAGACCCCAGTTGATGGTAAAGCAATTAAGATTTTTAGCCTATTTTTCGATATTTGTTATCCGAAGAGTTTAGCTTCCAAACGATACCGATTGCGTGAAAATGTTTCGCCACTGTTGAAAGTTTCAACCAGACATAAATAAATAAATAAATACATACATAAATTTAAACAGACAGGTGAGATTTATATTATAGAAGATGGTCATTATATGTCGTTATATTTTGTTAAATTACTTGTACGTTTGTATTTGCATTCTTGAATAGGACCAAACTATTGCATGTCTCTAAACAAATTCTGAAATGAGTTTTATTAAACGACTTGACTTATAATTGTAGGAGTGTAGTCCTTGTGACAAAACAAACTGATCTGTATTACACTCGCGGGACTCAGAGTATGGCATGCTGAGATAGATTACTTGGAAAAGTATACATATATGAGATAAAAGTAGTACAGTAATATCTTGGAGTCTTTTTTTTTATTTATAGTATTGTAACATGAAAATGTTGATATATATATCCATAATAAACCATATTCTAAAACTACATAGCCCACAAAATTTGGATACGTATATTTCAGTCTGATCAAAGCGTGTAACTAATATATTTTTGTATTTGTATCATACCAAAGAACCATGACTGTAATACAATATTTTGCTTTTTGTACTTGACTCTGCTTGTTCGACTATGAGCATATACAGATAAGCTCGCACCTGCTTGTAAACAAAATTCCACAATCTATCAGGAATATTGGGCCAGTCTTATAGCTTCAGTGCCGTCACGCTATAGTAACAACCTTTATCTTGTCGGCCGATGTCTTTAGTAGTCGTCCTTTTGATCTTTTTTTTAATGTAATATTATTTATAAGTTTTCTTAGCATAGCTGTAGCCATGAAACATGTTCCACAAACGTTTCTCTCTCGTTTTCGAATAACGCTATTGATGAATATTTTATATTATTTCGTTAAATCTTCGGGTGTGTAATATTTTTACTAAGAGTGTCACATAGAAATGAATTTACCAAGTTCTTTGCGCAAGATTTTTTTGGGGGTTGAATGGTTCAATCCTCAGTAGGAGCAATACTCAGAATACATTACGAAATACTTAAAATTATCGTCCGGTAATGGCAGACAGAACGGCACAACTTTACACCGTAGAATAAATTATAAATAAATGGTTCCGTTCAAATCTTCGTACAGATTTCCGAGTTAAACAGAAAGAGTACTGAGATCTAAAATCAAACTGGTTATGCTCAGCGATGACATTGTCCGAAACATTATGAAAATAATATTCGAGATGAGAATAATAGTCCGAATAATCCAAATATTATCAATTCTCATCTTAAAAATTCAGAAACAAATGATACGGTATTATAAACTTCGTGGGAAAAAAGGGCAGTAAATTCCGGGCAGCACTATATATCCCTGCTAGTTGTTAAAAAAACGTCAGTCACGATTCCCAATGTTCTTTATGTTTATTCGGACATTTGATTTATGCTTTCCTTTGAGATCTTTAAGCAAGGCACATATTAAACCCTGTCTTATGTTTTGTTTTGCTTTTTTTATCTAAATCCCAAACTCGATCGTTGGCATTTTCCTGCCAGCTGGAGCTATCGATCGCGAAGAAAAGGGGGCGGAGGTATAAAGAGCTTCTAATGTGTTCCTTTTTCGCGCTTTTTATTTAATATATGATCGTCCATAAATATAAGTACACGTGCGGCCATTTTCCCCAGCCGTTGTTCCACTGATTTATTCAGAAAGAAACGCGTCTTGGAAGACTTCAAGTCGCCATTATATCCCACTCAATAACTTCTCTTGCTGCCTGATGGAAGCTGTTAATGCCATAAAAGATGAGGTGGGGATTTTACAAGCGGAACTTTTAAGTCTTTTAAGTAGCGACAATTTTGTTGAACGCTTACTGAACGGTTTACCTAATAAACGGATGATTAATGCAAAAACCCGGATCTTCTCTTAAAACTCGTTTGATTTCTGAGGCAATCCTGCGATCTATAATCAAGATCAATGTGTATTTGTTTATATATATATATATATATATATATATATATATATATATATATATATATAATATATATATGTGTGTGTGTGTGTGTGTATTCCTTATGAGTTTATTTGAAAAATCCAATATTACCATTACTTTGTATTCCTTTATTTAGAAACTAACAACACAACCGATAACTAGAAATACGTATATCATACCACAACATAAAAAATAAATTCAAAATCAAAATAAAGTGTTAAGATTGCTATTTAAATTCAAAAATTGTGTCTTTTTCGCCAAATTAGAACAACCGACTTTACCAATAGCAAGAGCTTTATTTTCACCATGCAATCACTTTTATTTCAACTACAACAAAAATGTAAATCGAATTAAGTTATACTTACAAACAAAATAAAAAATAAGAAAATTATATCGTGCAAAGTATAAAAGAGTATATGTGTATATGAGACTTTAAGTATAATAAATGCTCGCATTAATACTACTATTTTGACTCCGAATGAAGTTTTGCTTGTAACGTACTTTTATATTTTGTTTATTTTTAAGCATTGTTTTATCTTTCTGTGATAATGAACCTAATATTTTATTTCACACACACACACACACAGAAACACACACGAATATACGCACACAGGTATATATTAATTTGATAATTTGTATATTTTAGCAGCAAGCCATTATTCGAGCACGTCTGATTGTACACAACAGAGTTCTTTTTTTTCTCGATTTTTCTGGATATCTTTCCGGTTCGCCGAGCCGTCTTTTTTTTTTCAATCGGCATATGTACAAAATGGCATCCAAAAGTTATTGTTCAGTGATAAGAAAATCGAAATGTACACTAAAAATAATTCGCTTCTAACCATTCTGCACACACTTTTAACCAATAAAAAAAACTATAAATACACTAAGACCCAAAGGAAAATAAAAAGAAAACGACAACAACAATCACTCCTGATGATAATCGGGCGCACCGACGGAAAGCGCTTGAGTAGAACATGGCTGAACAACAATTTTTGGGCGCCATTCTGTTCAACAAAGAATAACTCTACCGTGTTCAATCAGATATGTTTGAATAATGTAATAATTATATATTTATAGTTAATCTCATATTTGCAGTTTCTTTCAATACATTAGCCTGCAACTTTTTTGTATATTTTCCAAACCTCTTTCCTCTGATGAGAAGAATTGCATTTTTCAAAACTCCACAGAATAAGGTATTTCTTGTTTATTTCTTGTTTTTGCCTGATAATTAAAATTGTGTATACCTTCCTTACAGCTGTATAATGTTATTTTGAAAATTTGAATAAATTTCCAATACAATTTTTCTATGATATTTAAGCTCTATCTCTTTTTTTGATTTATTCCGTTTTTCCAGTTGGTGTGTCATATTATATAAATATGTTTATAATATTTATATTTATATTCATTTTCAGTTTACATTTTACTATTCGTATACTGAATATTACCTCACCTGTTCAATTAAAACACATTCTGATTTGAACTTTTTTATCCTCTCCAGATAAGTATGAGAAGAAATACATACAACTTTCTGCCAAAAACATTTCTATCCCTTCTAAACAGGAATAATTTTTTAAAAATTTGTTCAAGACCTTAATGCCTTCCTAAAAACATAAGATGGAAGGCTTACTATTATGATTTGAACTCCATCAACAATTATAAATCACCTAATTCTTCTGTTTGTCAATCCCACCTGGAATATTTCAATAATGATCTTCCTATTAACTCTGACTATGAACAAAAGAAGAGTGAAAGGATATCAACTTAAAACCATAGTCCACCCTTAACATAACCCCCACCTAAATTATTCGAAAACTCTATGCTAAATTTAGTTTAATAAGGTTCAAATTTAAAAAGACAAAAATACCATTCAAATCCAATTACGAGAAAAATTAACAATTTTTCTGCAAACGCACAGAAAAAATATCTATTATGAAATAAAAAATATTATATACTCGATTACCCAACATATAAAATTCATTTTTAAAGAGCTCCATAGATTTTTATAAAATCGTTTCACAAAACCCTCTGGATCGTATAAATTTAGAGGCTAAGATATTATTGACCTCTGTGAATACCTATAATGTCACCGAAATACTCCCACCATGCACAGCTAGATGTACCTTTAAGGACCATAAATCTAATTTTTACGACAATCCATCTATTAGATTGATTTGCCTATCTAGTTTAGTAAGTAAAAATCTTAGAATTATCCCCTCTATTGGAAAAAAGGAAAAACCCACTCTGTCAAAACTCAGATTCTGTAATTAACTGGTTTCTTGCCCTAAAACATAAACCTATCTTTAATTTTATAACCATTGACATCAACAATTATTACCAGTCCATTTCTCATATCCTATTAAAGCAGATCCTTATTTTCGCTAAGAGTAACTCTGCTTTAAAGATTTGGAAACTAAATTAATCGTCTTAACTAGGATGTTTCTTATAAATTTCAACAATAAATCTTAGACGAAAAAAGACACCCCCAATAAATTTGATATTTATTGTGGTATTAATATTTGAAGACACAGTAACAGTTAAATAAATATGTATTAATGAAAATACATGAAAGAGGTAATTGAGCTATATCTTGGCTCAGTGTTCGACTTGCGGTGACCGCCATACTCTCCGTGTATCCGTCTCTTACTGACTTAGTAAACCGATCCTCGTCACCAGAAAGTGACGTCATGGATAGAAGTGACGCCATGGAATAGTTCATTATTCCAGGTGGTAAGGGTGCGTCCCCAACAATATCCTAATGGGTTTTCAGATTCTTGATCAGGTAACGGATTTGCTAGGTTTTTACCTTTTGAAAAGACTTAAACATACCTTTAAACACTTCCAAGGGAGTCCTTATAGAGATGATCCCCTATTTAATACTAGAGCTAGACCAAACTATTAGGAAATTACACAGCTTTTTTAACAATTTTGAGCTATCTATAAGAATTAAACCTGGCAAAAAACTTCTTATTTTCTTAATACATAATCCTACAGTCCCTACCATAGTAAATATTTTCTATGTTCACAAGTTTTTCACTCAGATTGAATTAAATAAGATACGTATTATATACGTTTGAAGCCAGACACAACGCATTTTTACAAAATAAACAGATGTTTATTTTGTTAGAAATTTATGTTAAAGTTCATAGGTATATTTCCACGGAAACCGTCATCTTCAGTATGTGTGGTTGGAGCAAAGAATTAGCCGTTTCTTGTTTCTAAAGTAGTTTTTTAAGTATATGTGCGTGTGTGTGTGTGTGTATGTACATACATACATACATAGATATATATATATACATATATATATATATAGAGAGAGAGAGAGAGAGATAGAGAGAGAGGGAGAGAGAGAGGTAGTTAGATATATATTAATATAATGGTATTTTGCTGATGAAAACGTATTCTTTGACGAATTAGCGAGATTATATATATTTATATATATATATATATATATATATATATATATGTACATATGTATATATATGTGCATATATATATATATATATATATATACAAAAACGATAGATAGATAGATAGATGCTATACAATGGTATCCTACTAATAAACACGTATTGTTTCGTGAATTGGCGAGTACTTGTCCCATTTATATGTGCTGTATATAATACACTAGCAGCCCTGGGATACGGCATTAAGAATTTGTAACAAAACACAGTACAGTATATAAACACACACATATAAAATCAAATAACATTATAAATAACACCGTAACGCGGGGCAAATGCCGTTACCAAGGAACCGGAAAAACATCGCATTCCACACAAAAAAAAAGATCCTTAAAAAACCGTAACTTAGTGCCCGGGATTCTACTGTACTGTAATCATAATTATGAATGCTTCAGTATTTCACTATCAAGCTAGTAAGTACATTTAAATTTTAGATTTGAAATAACGATACACACACGCACATACATATGCACATACGTGTATTTTTTTTTTATTTCATTCGCTTATTTTGTAATACGAATCGATGACTGTTAGACACTTGCAAATGATAACAAATAGATGAAAAAGTAGAGTAATTGTCCAAGTGATTTTCGAGTGATGATAAGATGATATTAATGGAATCCCTGTGAGCCAAGTAATAGCGACACCACGCATGGCATTGAAGATCACGGCCCTTCTGACGACATGTATTAGCTTTAATGGAAACATAAAAGCTAATGCACGATAATGCATTCGTTTTTCATTGTCGGTCTGATGGAGGATAATGTGTTTCCCTACAAAATGTACTACATCGCTCTACGACAACACGATTTATTTCCTATATCTCTTTTGCCTTGATCTCTGGTCAGTCGTTTTAGATTTTTGTTTTCTAAGACAAGAGTGATAAGGAAAGAAAAAAATCGTATTATTTTGATTTTTATCACAACTGTTTTAACAACATTGCGATCGATGTAACTTTTAATCTTCCTTAAATGTTAAATTCTCTGTCTCTCTTTTGATATACATATATTATATATATATATATATATATATAAATATATATATATATATATATATATATATATATATATAGAGAGCAAACAGTTAATAAAACATGTTAAAAAACACTTTGAAAAAGAGTTAAAAACATATTTAATCTGAAAAGGAAACACTTCATAAGTGGATAGTCTTAATCCGCGGAGCTTCGAAGAAATACTTTCCTTCTAATCAGAGGGTAGGAATTAACAAAATGCGGGATCGGATTTTGCATACAAAAGTATTTGATGAAACCACAAGTAAGTCAAACATCTTACTTGATAACAAAAAGTGGAGCAGAGGGTATATGGTGAAGAAAAAGGTGATTACACGTGAATGGACAGTCTGGTGAAAGGTAAATAATCCAATGACGGTATAATCCAAAAATATAACTCCAAGAAAGTCAATTGAGTTTTCATTTGCACAAGTAAAATTCAAGGAACTCATGTAATTGGAAGATGGTCCAAAATAATCCAAAAGTCCAAAATCCATGGTATAATTCACAAATATGTACAAAGAAAAGAAAAGGGGAAAATTCCAATTATATTAATAAAAGAAAAATAAGATATGCTTTTCACACGACTGCCGAGACATAATAAGAAAGATCAGGGAAGAAAGAAGAGGAATAAAAAAAAAGTAAATGGTGATAGAAGTAAATATAAGATAGAAAAACAAATATCAAAATGACCCAGACAAAAAGGATGTTAAAAGGCGCGGAACACATATAGGAAAAAAAAAGGTCAACTGAAATGTACAGGATATTACTTAAGAAAATGTCAGCAAACGGTTGTTAAAAGACACTAAATGGAAAAATAAATTAATTAATTAATTAATAAATAAAAAAAAATAGAGAAAATACATAATAAAATAAATAAATAAGGAAATATAAAAATTAAAAAAATAATTAAGGGTAGAGGATGGCCGGTATCTGCAAATTCAGGATATAGCAAGTAAGTATGTAAGTAAATGCATATAGTAAAATATAAGTAAATATACATGCAGGATATAGATGTGTGTGTAGATAGGAATATTAAGACTAAGACGGAATTTGCAGATAGAAAACCGGCCAAACAAAGAAGAAATAAAGATGTAAAATAAAGGATCATTAAGTTATAAAGCATTAAGAAATATGTAGAAAAAACCATAATGTAATAGAAGAATTATATATCTATCTGAAAGGTTAAAGTAATAAGTATGTAATTTCAAAATTACCATAATTAAATTTTGACTTATGTTTACAGAAAGAAATCAGTTCGTTTTTAGAATTTATTATATTGTTACTTTGAGGGGAAGTAATTATAGTTATAGCTTCGATATATATATATATATATATATATATATATATATATAACTACTTTATTTACTCACATAAAATTAATATACGAAAGTATAAATTTATGCGTAAACTTTAAGTATTTACTTCAAAAGTGCTCAATACGTAGGTAGAGCTAGTAAGTAAGTTAAAAAATATATATGGCGATTAAGCTACACTGAATATTCCGCGTTTCATCCACTCTAGGACTCTTCAGGCTTAAGCACAAGCCTGAAGAGTCCTAGATTGGATGAAACGCGGAATTTCCAGTGTAGCTTAATTGCCATATATATTTTTTCATTTGCTATATATATATACATATATATATATATTATTTTTATTATTTTTTTATTATTATTATTATTATTATTATTATTATTATCTCTGTCTCTCTTTTGATATACATATATTATATATAGATATATATATATATTATTTTCATTATTTTTTATTTTTATTTTTATTATTATTATTATTATTATTATTATTATTATTATTATTTGAGGGTAAACAGTTACATATGGTCGCTACAAATAACCATCTGTTTCAGTCAAAGATACTTCCTTGACGCCAAAAAGAAACACCTCAAACTGAACGTATATATATATATATATATATATATATATATATATATATATATATATTAAGTAGTAGCGTTCGTGTGTGTGTGTGACTGTGTCTACAACTCTTAGGCAGCCTAGACCAGTCAACCGATCATGAGTAAACCTGGCATGATTATGATCCCTTCATAGGGATGGTGCATACTATTTTTCAAAGTTAATGTCAAAGGTCAATGTCATAGCCTATGTATATATACTCTTTTACAGCCCACTTGACCGGTCATGACCAAACCTGACATGATGATGGTTTCCGACATAGAGATGTTGCTCATTAATTTCAAGATCAAGGCCAAAGGCTGAGGTCGGAACTTTGTTAGTTGTAATATACGAGTATATAATAATCCGTAGTAATAAAACGTTATGTAGAGTAATAAGCAGTAAGATTGTACGATTAAAAACAAGAATTGTTTTAAAGTTTCTGAGATTCATACTGGAATAGTCCGCTAAAAAGTAGACAAAATATGCGATAAAATTCAGTTGTAAGTTGCACTATTCTTTAGGTTGAAAGTTCAATCTTCAGTGCGGGTGACATTCCAAATAAAAATTGCGAATTACTTAGGACTTTCACTCAGTTATGACTAATGGAGCCAGAACATGATATTTCTGTGGATTAAATAAAAGTTTCCGTTTGAAATTTCGATAGAGTGATTTCCAGGTTCGACAACAAACATCTGAAGAAGGTTGGAGATTACATCGCCCGAAAGGATATGTAAACAATCCAGATTAAAAAAGTCCGAATAATCGAAATAATACGACTCATCAATCCTTATGAATACTAATAGATCCAAGAAAAAACATATGCATAAAAAGCACTTGAAAATGTTGAACGTGTATTTTCCTAGTCGTAACGTAATTTTATCGATAATTTACTACGATCAATTGGCTGAGTCTTCGGATAATAATAAAAAGAAAACCCGCGGAAAATCTTTTCGAGACGGAAAACATATAAATATATTTAAATTTACTAAGTAAAAAGATAATAGGAAATTATAACAATCATCATAACACGAATGTTGTTTGTTATGTTTGTTTTTGCATGTTTTACATTCAGTAATATTTCGAAAATAAACTCGTCCAGTTTTTTCTCTATTTTCATATTTCATTTATACGTGGATTGTTGTTTATTCTTGAAACAAAAATGTAGTAGGCAAAACAAACAAAACACAAAATAATACAACTAAAGACAGATGGAACAAAAACTCGCTTCTCGCAGACACGTGGGTCGTAACAAGCACACTCTACTCGCCAGAATCACCTACACACAATCTGCAGAACGCTCCCTCTCCTTTCCAGTGTCCTGCCTTTATAGCGGCCGGGAACGACATATTTGCATAATCGCGCGAGAGCAGACGTGATTCAACGATAATTACATTGGGTAAACGCTAATAAAAGCCCATGGACACCATCTTGGAACTCTCTCACTTTCGCTCAGCCCAAAACAGACATATCCGAGGTAAGCTCTCTATTTCTCATTTTGGTTACTGCTAATTCTGCTACAATTCTAAAAGCTTAAATGTTACCGGGAATTTTATCTGATATTCAAGACGCAACGTAAATACATCATTTAGCTTTAATAAACATACAAACGAAAACACGGATTCCCTAACGTGTGCAATGCAGCAGGAATCAATTAACGTTTGAAAAATATAAAGTGAATATGCTCTAAAATCGGATATATTTTTTCATATATGATTGATAAAGAGAATATACTATTCGAAAAAGTCCTAGTCAGCAGTGGGAAAAATTGAAAAAATAATATATATTAAAATGTATTAAATAATATATGCATGTGTATGCGTGTATGTGTGTATGTGTGTGTAGAATCTCTACTGGTGGTTGAAAACCTAAAAAAGTCATGGAATAGTCTTGACATACAACAGAAGAAGCTCGTCGTTATTTAGTGTGTAAAACCACGATGCGAGAAAGAACACATTGATTATTTATGTGTAACGACCACGTGTGACAAGAGTAAATTGCAATCCATTAAAGTCAGAATCCATGAAAGAAGCTCACAGCATTAATGCCGGTGTCCCTCAGGGGTCCATCCTGGGCCCAACCCTTTTCCTGATCTACATTAATGATCTTCCAAATCACATCCTTACATCATTTGTAGACATCTATGCTGACGACACTACCATTTATGGTAGCACATCTAAGACAGTAAACGACCAAGTTCTCTCCAATTCTCTCTCCTCTGATCTTGAGCACGTAGTACAATGGGGTAAAGAATGGCTGGTTACTTTTAATGCATCTAAAACCAAGCTTCTCTCTTTACATCATCAACATTCTGATCCACATCTGACATCAATTGAAATGAATGGCTCTCGTCTTCAGGAGGCCTCAAGTTTTGACAAACTTCTTGGCTTGACCATTACTCCTGATCTTAAATGGAACACGTACATCAAATCTGTTGCCAAGGCCGCTGGAAAATGGTGGGATCTTTCTATCGATCCAGTAGATATCTCACTGCTGATGCTATTCTCTATCTATATAAGAGCCAGTTACGTCCAAGGATGGAATACTGTTGACACATCTGGGCAGGAGCTGCTAGAAAGGACTTGGCCTGCCTTGATAGAGTTCAAAATAGACTTCGTAGCCTCGTAGGAGATGTCCTTTTCTCTTCCTTGCAACCTTTATCTCACAGAAGAGATGTTGCGAGTTTGTCTCTGATGTATCGTTATTTTCATGGAAAGTGTTCGAATGAGCTTCAATCTATGGTCCCCCCTCGCCAAACTTTCACAAGAAACACACGTCTAGCTGTAAACACTATCAATAATTCCCCCCACTCTTTATCTGTGCCTAAACCTAAACGTAGATTCCATGAACAAAGCTTCTTTCTTAGAACTGCACGCCTGTGGAATTGTCTTCCGTTTTCCTGCTTTCCGGCTGACTACAATATGGTTGTGTTCAAGTCTAACGTAAATAAGTTCTTGATGAGCCGTTCCATATAAGTTATCAACTTTACCAAATTTTCATTACTAATGATTACTATAATGTCCAATTTCTACTGTACACTCTTTAACCCTTATCCTTGAGTGGCCTCTGGACCTTGATAATGTGGTGATGCCTATGTAAAAAAAAAAGAAAAAAAAAGTCGACTAAGATCAGCAAACTGTAAATTACAGTATCAAAAAAATATTGTTTGAGAAATGTCCATTCGGTGATATAGTACCAATCACAAACCGATTGTTCCTTTGAATATTGTGTTTGCTTGGGAACATTTTATGCAATAAAATTCTGTTTTAAATTTGAAAAAATGCCTGTGAAACGTATGGAATGCTTCAGACTGCTTTTGGACCATCTTGCATGACTCTAAAATCTGTTTTTGAGTAGCATAAAATATTAAAGGAATACAGAGAGTCTTCAGGGATGATGAGAAGTATGGAAGGTTTAAGGAAGTCAGAACACCAGAATTGATTGACCAAACATTCATTTAGAAGGAGCGTCGTGTGTCTATAAGGACTATAAATACACAGTTTGATATCAGTGTGGGAACTGTCACGGAATTATTTGCGAAAAACTGAAGATGCGGTAGATTTGCGCAAAGTTTGTCCCCAAATGTTCAGTCCACAACTCCACCCCTGTCACAGACTATTTGACCAAGATGAGCATTAAGACAGTTTTTCACCTTCGCTAGTGTCCAGACCTTGCTCTCTGCAAATTTTTGTTATCCTCCAAGTTTAAGGAAACCCTTAGACGTTGTCGTTATGAGACAACTGAGGAGATGAGAGAGGTTGTGACGAGTGTTATTGACACACTCACACAAAAAGGTTTCCATGGGGCCTTCCAGTTGTTGGAACGCTGAACGTGCATTGCAGCCGGAGGAGATTACTTCGAAGACGACTAGAGTTTCACGTGCGTACTATCAATAAAAGTTCCCATAAAAAAATGTCTGGAAACTTATTGAAGACACTTCCTAATTACAATTTTTTATATGCATTAAACTTTATATTGGAATTGATATATAGTTGATCGCATGGATTAATAGCAGTATAATTACACGTATTCTTATCTATTTGAGTGTGATTCAGCTTCTTCTTGAAGAAGCCATATTTTTAACAAAATACACAATGACCGAGGAAGAGATTCGTTACTAATTTGAAATGAGTCATTTTCTCTGACTATCTACTACCATTGCAATATTTAATTAGTACACCGAGCATACCAGTTTTAAATTAGTGTGAATTTTAATCACAGATTTGTAATATTCATTTCTATTGTCGGTGTTGCTTGATAATTACTCAGTAGTGAATGTGATATCATATGCTTTCGATTGTATATAGTCTGCGGGTAATTTAAATATTCATAGGCTTCACTGAACAAAACTAAGGGTTCCGTTCAAGATTTGCCGAAAGCTATCGAAATAATTACGAGAGACGCAGAAGTCGGAATAATAATGCGTCAAAAGCCAGGACTTCTTTCATTTAATCATGGAATTATAATTGGTAAATTAATTAGTAGATATTTTCCTAGCAATATTGATATTAGCATGAGTAAAAATAAGATTAAGGGCAGTATTCTTTACATAAGGCTAGAGTAAAGTATTTTTTATCCGATTGGATTACGCGTTAAAATATGACGAAATCTACAAAAAAATTCGAAATGTGTCGTACAGAAGATTTTGATCCATGCCAACTGTTAATAAATGCTTGATTATCGTTGTAAGCAAATAAAAATTGGTACTAATTTAGTGCAGCATGTAACGTTCACTATCAGAGAAAAAGAATGACGAGAAAAAAACAACCGTTATTATATGCTGACGAATCTCGTAAGAAAACGAACTTTTCTGTTACTTTATATGTAAATAAGTTTCTGCCGGCTTGAATAAAAATTATTTTTTTAGAGGCAATTTTGAAGTCTGAGCTTTGACAGCAGTGTATCGAATTTGGAATCGTGATCTTTGATAACACTGTGGAATGTCACACCGGAAATTCTAAGTTAAAAATGTGATTAGTAAACAATCCATTAATGAAAGGGCAGAATAGTTAACAGTTGATTATTTATCTACATTAGCACATAAAAAGAGCGGTTTACTCCAAACGCATGCGTCGCGATTTTTTTTTTTTTTTTTTTTAATATTTTGGACCTTTTCGCATTCTACTGGTGTCGGTAACAAGCAGCACTAAACAACAGATCACATTTATCACACATAATAAAAAGCAACACAGTCAGTGCTATAGGCATATTATAAGATCAATTGTTTAACATGGGGGTGTATGTATTTTAATGGTCTCGTCATTAGTGTTTATATCTAAGCTAAACTTCTCATCCACCAATAAAATACGAGATTAGCTATCCGCTTGTTTCTCAGCTTATGACCATTAGACACTTCTTCCAAATACTTTATTTTGACAATTCCTTGGCTGTCAATGGCGTCTTTCTGTCTATGAAGTTTAATGGATCAGTCGGTTTTATATTTTAATTCTGTCAGCTAATCTGTTCCGGTAGCATCGGTGAAACAATGTATTTTATCACAAAGAAAAGCCATTTATCTTTGGGAAAATGTAGATACATAGTTTTATACTGCCATCAAAGAATACAATGTCAAAGACCATGTTGTCATTAAGCAACGATGTTCCTGGCGCTTTTTCATTGTTATCCATTGTTGCGGCTATCAAGAAGAGAGGGTGACGGGTGCTGCTATCATCAGAACTGGAGAAGACCGCGAAAAAATATGCACCTGAAAATAATCCTTGCTGACACTGATAATGTAACAAGTGTTGGAGACAAAATTACCAAAATCCCCTAACCATATCACCGGCTCTGATACTATATTCAATGGTAAGGCCCCAGCTTGTGGGCTTTAGGGAGTGTGGAGCCACCCTTTAATTGCCATTGCTCCCAGGTCCACTCTGACCCAGAGTGGTAGTACCTGTTAGGGTTCTAACTATGGGTTAAATAGAAACCGACTTGAAAACAACAAATATATTCTATTAAAAAAATGTTCTTCAAAATCTTGGGATTCGGCATTAAATAACCCGAAAAGGGTTGATATGCCGTAAAACAAAAACAACCAACCAACCTAACCATGTCACACTGGTTTTCGAGCTAGTTATCGCTAACAAAAATTTTTCGTTTCTAGTTAGCAGCAACCAAATGATGTTGATAGTTTTCTGCTGAGGTATGACTACCGTTTTATTTTTGAATATTTTGATAGCAAGAAAACTGTCAAAAGCTAACCAGTGTGATGCATCAACTCTTCGAGGGCAGCTGTGACCCTTTTGGCCTTGAGTTATTGTTGAATTCTCAATGTATATTCAATAAGTCTGGCTGACACTCATAATGTCAAAATGTGAGGCACAAAAGTACCAAACATTTCGACTATAACATATCTTAATACTTGATCTCGTTATTTCTAACGGAAAATAACTCTGTTTATTCAGTTAAGTGACAACCAAACGCTTTAAATTGTTTGATGCAAATAGCCAATGAAAGTTGGGTTAAGTATTAAGCAAAATACAACAGTGTCTAGTGTCTAGTGTCTAGGGCATCAAAAACTAATAGATCAAGATTAGATGTCGAATCTGTATAAATAAGGTTTAAACTTGAAAATTACACATTAGTTTAGTTTAAAGGAAAAGTTAAAGTTACATGCACACGAGGTGCGTCACAGACAGGAAGTCTAAAGTAAGACGTGGTGAAAAGCATAGCAAAGTTTTCCCCTTTAGCTAGTGAACTAAGAAGAGTTGGTCATTGTTTAACGAGCTTTATCTTCGCCTCCCCTTTTGTGGATATAGCGATGCGAATGTGTAAGTATATACTGTTATAAAGAAATACAATATTAGAGTATATCGCCATTTAGAAAGAATTTTATTAGCGTTTATATTTTATTTTTTTGTTATTCATCATTACAGCTATCGTAGAAGAAAGCAAACTGCTGCTGCTATTATCATAATAAAAGAAGAATGCAAAGAGCAGTGACGACGGCTACATCCTAATCTGTTAAGTATCTATTATTTCATTGTAATTTCCTGAAACATTTTGTGACATGTTGCAATATTGTGAAGGATACGTTTATTGTGTTCTGTTGTTCTTAAATATCGGATTATTGCACTCATCTTATTTAAACCATATGTTTGTCATTATGCCCCAGATTGTTTTAGGTGAGGATTGATAATTGTATTATTATTACTACAAGAAAAGATACTAAAGTAATAACCAGTTCTAATCGACAGTTTTCTGGGAGTAAAACATCAAAGTTTAATTAGGGTCATGCTAAAGTATTATTAGCAATTACTTAAGATATTTACCCCATTTATGGATGACGAAACAGAGCAAGCTCCCCCCCCCGTGTATTATATATAGAGAGGGTTATACTTGAATTCCATATATATTCCCGAGTTTCTATGCATACATCTGAAGAAAGTCCCAAATTGCATCATTCAAAACCTTGTAGAAATAAGATTTAAAATCAAAACAAGATATATAGAAGATATTATAGAATATATGTACTTACTAATGTGTAAAAGAGTCGCAAATAATAAATAATATAATCTTGTGGGGACTTTTTGGTTTGAGGTCCCCAACTTGCTCGGGTCCTGCTTTCCTATACTCTGATTTTCTCCGGAGACTTTATTCTGCTGGAATTGGAGAGTCCGATCCTGTTGGGCCAATCTCCTTGTTCTTGGAACTTACTTCCTGGGGAGCTTTCCTTTTCTGGGCTTTCTTGTACCCCAAGGTGCTCTGGTAACTTCGTCTACCTGATCTTATTTTTCCTTTTTCAGGGGTTACGTTGCAGACCTTGCTTTATCTATCAGCAGGCAATCCTCTCCTGGCGTGTTGCTCGGTTTCGTACCGAACTCTGAGTATTTATCCCTTTTTCCCTCCTCTATTGCTGGTGAGCTTATGAACTTTCTGGCAAAATCTTCGGGTGAAAGAACCTAGTGCGTTCCCAGCTCTTCCAACGCCGACCTAGATGTTGCCACTTTGCTCCCTCCTTCCATACTCCATGGGATGACGAAAGTTTCTAATCTCTCGTCAATAGTCTCCTCTTCTGCTTCTAATGTCCCTGCCTGACACTAGTGCTCCGCTGGGCATGGCATCCCCTCCCACTAATTTCGGAACTCTCTCGACAGACAATGAGGGTAGCGCAAGGCCCCTCCTCACGGACTTTGGGGTACCACTGCGGACTCGGACGGTGAGGGCGAGACGGTGGCCCTCAGCAATGGGGTGTCAGCAGGTTTGATAAGCCCCTCAACGGACGCAGACTCGGACTCTGGCGCAACGGACCTAACGGATCCAACGGATGGTGAGGGCAAGTTGGCGGCCCTTAGTAATGTGGTGGCACCCCCCAAACAAATTTTACACCTGGGACGTCCCCCAAGGTGAAGGAAACAGCAAACTGCTCCATCTATTTGGCGGCCCAGTACTCACATAGAGACCCACCGATTCGGAGACAGGTATACCGCCGCTTATAAAGGTACGTGAGTCTCCCCAAACCTTTCGGCTACTTAAGTCCTACTGAGTACTGGAATATCTACAAAGCAATAGAAACAAAAACAATTTATGGTGCGCGAATGTGCTGACAAACAACAATAACAAAAAAGTCATTGCGGGTCCGGACATCCAAAGAATGAGGTCGGTCCTTTAGAGGAAAAAAACTTTACTTTGGCAAAAGCTAAAGAAGGTAGTTAATCTGATTACAAGCGTAACCGGATGACAGTAGAGCAGTCTTTTTCGACTGCCTCTCGAATGACTTTTTTTTTTTATAGCCGTTACGCGAAACTCAATCGTCGCTGTAGGTAGGATGGATGTAGCTCATTGCCAGACTTATGATTTGCAATCGAAAGGTCCCGGGTTCGCTTTTCGCAGCAGGTAGGCCCGACTCATACACTCGTACACAATTCTGGTGCGCATCGACTTGTAAGAGAACTGTGTTTTTTCGCCTTGAAAATATGCGACACAAAATATGAATTGAAAAGACAGCTTACGGGGAGTGTACACACTATTTCACTAAAAAGAGAGACGGCAATACATGGGAGAGCTGACCTTCTAGTATTGTACAGAAGCATACCTCATGCAAACCTGAACAAACCTGTCACCGCATATAAGAATGTACCGAGGGTTTATCAAATCGAAACCAACTTTAAATCATTTTAATCGTTTTAGACAAGAGTGCGCATTGATGTGAGCATTCTTGTGACAGTCTGAATCTTGCTTCTTCCGTGTTCACTGATGACAAATGAGAAACGAGTATTTTGTTTGTGACAATATCACTAGAAGATTGCCGTGCATGACAAAATGACTCTCTCTATTCGGTTTATTTTTTCAACAGAGCCCCCTATTCCTAGAGGCATTTGCTTCATTGCGAATGAGGAACTATCTTCTCTCTTTATTGTAACCTTCCAGAAACCAGAGGGAGGCTAAAAAGAAATTCATATAGACTAATGGTGACCTAGAACTGTGCAAGGCAGTCCATTCCCCGAGTTATCATATATACCCGTTCATTTGAATACATACAGCACGAAATGTTCCCAAAGATTTATTTATCTGGTACTGGCCAGACTTAACGTCTTTTAACTTCGGTTATGAAACGAGAACTGATGTGTCAAGGTGATTATGCTGTATACATGCCAGGTCTTAAAGGCTGTCATGTCTTAACTATCAAACTATGCGAAACTGTTTCTACTAACTGGGAGAAAGGACAAAGGCGGCCCACTGTGCCTAAAACCGATCACTTTTGGGCAGGTAGAGCTCGTTTACAGTGGATAGTAGCCTACCGATTGGGAGCCTAACTTTAGTTCAGAACCTCTGCTGCTTTGCGGGATTACACTGAGAGAAAATCCGGGGATGGAGTCTCTAAGGCGGGCGGACTTTATATATAGGTCATCACCGACAACTCTTGCGGCGCAGTAAGAGCTAAGTTGCATCGGCTCTGTCTTTCCCTTGAACCCTCTAGCTTTGCTGAGAGTGGGGGACTACTGCACGGACAACAGATATCCTTCAGTATCACTCTGTCCAGTTTATGTAGCTCCAATTAACTAGAGCTACATCATTTTTTCCCGAGACGGACGGGTGCGCTGGCGACGATGACGAATAAACCAATTCTTCTTATGATCAAGGAAGTAGTTTCTTGGAAGTTGCACTTCCTAGGCCTCAGCTGGATTATGCCTCACCACAAGAAAAATATATTTCGAATCGACACATTTGTACTGTGTCTGTCGTATTGAGTAAAAATCTCGAATCTACACTGTTTTTCTAAGTAACCAGATCAGCTTTCAATGATTTTAATATCACAATGAAAAGTTATTCACAATGCGGTAATTAAGAGGGAACTTTATGATCACTCTAGTTGATTCCTCTTTTGTTTGTTCTATAAATATGTTATCATATTTTCTATATTTTATTAACATTTCAATTTGAAATGTCGGAATTAGAATAAACTGATATTGAACGTTCAGTTGAAAGAGAACAAAGAAACATTGATTTACTTGGAAACTTCCGGTAGAGCTACGATAAACCTGAAGTTTTCTGAATGGACAATGATCAAAACGAGGCTATGATAAAAGGTTGGCCGCTGAAAAGACGGAGGAAGAATGGGTCGAGATTGGCGCGCGTATAGTTGGGCCTGAATCCAAAAATAGTGGACATCGTCCGAAAGGGTTTGTGTGAAGATTAAAACAATGAGAAATCAATGATGGTGTGATAACGAGAATGAAAATAAAAATGAAGAAGAGAAATACTACAAAAGATCAAACGTATGTGATAAACAAAGAAGAGACGAATTTCACACGAAGTGTAAATTAATAATAAAATAAAAGAAGAAAAATAAAATTAAAAAGAAAAAAATGTACGAGTGATGGAAAGAAAGACAATTTTACTAGAAACATAGAGAGGAAGAGTAAAAAAACGACAAAATATGGGAGAAAATAAATGAAGTAAAGGATAATAGGAATTATTTTGGAACTAATCTATTATATAAAAAAATGACATATTTCTGCCAAAGATAAACTAACATAAATTACATTATAGGAATCCGCATGACCTTATGCAGCCAGGTTGGGAAAACTAATGAGCACATATCTTAGGTAATGGCCGAAAACTTAAAGGAAGACCGTCAGTTTGTAGTGTAATGGGATCATAAATGGAGGGTAACATTTGACGCTGCCAAGACAAAGCTCGTTTCCTTTAATAATTACATGAAACCTTACCAACCATCAATAGCTATGGCTAGGGATACTTTACCTGAAAGCACTTCATCCAAGCTCCTTGGCTTAACGTTCACAGGAAACAGTTGGAATAGATACATCGAGATCATTGCCAAGGCTGCTGCAAAGAAGGTGGGCTCTCTATAGAAAGTTACTTACGCCTGAAAATATCCTGTACCTCTACAAAGCCACTATTAGCCCATGTATGGAGTACTGCTGTCACATTTGGGCTGGTGCATCTGCTACTAGTCTCTTGCTTTTGGACAGGGTCCAAAAGAGAGTCGCCAACCTGATAGGTCCCGAACTGTCATCTAAGCTTCAGCCCCTGTCCCATCGACGAAATGTTGCATCCCTTTGCCTGTTTTATAAGTATTTCAATAGTGGATGCTCTGACGAACTACAAGCCCTTGTACCCAATCGACGAAAATACCCCCAGCAAACTCGACAAGCAGCGAAGTCCCACCCCTATACAGTTGAGATCCCTAGATGTAAGAAAGCCTTCTACTCTAATAGCTTCTTCCCCAGAACTGCAGGATTTTGGAATTCTCTCCCAGTTTCCTGCTTCGCCAACTGTATTGACATGCAGAAGTTCAAGTGTAATGTGAACAGACATCTTGCTGCTAAACTCATTACAATTTGTCCCTGATAGTAGCCCTCTACATCAAAGTAGTAATGTGCGTTGTTTGGGATGAAAATGTAATAAAATTTTTTTTTTAAATATCTGTATTATATTGTTCATGAAGACTTTGCTATAGTAAGGTGCAGCGAAGTAAGTATCAAATCTCCAACTGCAATATTTTTCCTTCTGTCACTTTTTCCTGTCAATCTGTTCAAAACATCCACATAACCAGATTCCTTTCTGTTACATTTTTCATAACAATAACAAGGTTTGTTTATATTTGTGAGAAATATTGAAACAATTCCCGTTTAGCTTGTCAATTTCTGACATTTCATCCGCAGACGCGTGCTACATTTAAATTCATGAACATACATATATGTATATACACCTATACACACATATATATATACTAGCATGTCAACCCGGCTTAGACCGGGTTATTCGTGTAACATTTTAGTATCCGTTTGGTTCACGGTTATAAATTAGCAGGGGTTAATCGAATTTTTCATCACAATGCAGCATTTTCTAGAAGTTTTCTCGGATACTACTGAACTGATCTGGCTGGAATTTTGTATGGATATTTAGTATGATAACGTGCAGCGAACTAAGAATTATGATATCAGTTTGATGAAGAGTTAGGAAATAATGAGGCAAAAGTGAATACAAATTTAACCATATTCTACCTTTGCTCTGGCATAAAACACTCATTCTGATTCAAGGCGTTATATTTTTCTACTTTTGTAATATTCGTTTAAATAAAAAATAAAAATGAAGAATACTGATACCAAGAAAGCGCAAATATGAGTGAATAAAAGATAACACAAATCGCATACAAAAAGAAAATAAGAAAGAAACGGATAAAAAAAGAAAGAAGGATAAAATAAAAAAAAGAAAAAGAAAGATACAAAGAAAGAAAAACTAAACTAAGAGAAAAAAGAGAAAAAGAAATATTAAGGAACAGTTTTGAGTATATAATTATATATAAATTATAGCCTTATTTTATATGAATATAAAGTCAGAAACTACAAAAAGTACGTTTACAAAGGATAAAGCCTCATATTCCGCATAAAATCGTGCAAGTTATCGTAAAATATTTTGTAACGTGCATTTGTTCGTGGTCATCAATAACCAAAGGAATCATTAACGGGTCAGAAAAATTACTTTCATTTTTACTAGAATATTTTCAAAGAACAACACATGCTGATAATCAGTCAGCTACTCGTGACGTTTCCCTTTGTTTCAAGTCTTTCCTCTATCCTTATTCTATATTAAACCAGTCGATAGTTGTTATCAATGACTCAAATGCGATGTCTAGTGTCCCTACTAATCTAAAAGATATTACAGAAGAAATAGAAAAAAGAGATGGCAGGTAAAAGATAAATAAATGCAACTTGGATGTCTTCAAGTCCAACACAAACAAATTCCTGATGAACCACCCCCTTAAGAAATGACACTTTATCAAATCTCCAATACTAATTATTACTACGATACTATCCCATTGATTACTGCACACACAATAACCCTTATCCTCGAGTGGCTTCTGGGCCTTGATAAGTGGTGACCTCCACGTGAAAACAAAGAAAGATAAACGAATGCAGAAAATAAGAAAAGTAAGAATCAATAATAGCGTATAAATTAAAGCAATCAGAATTAAGTAAATAAATCGATTATATAACACAAAATCATATTGATGTACAATCCCTTTCCTATCGATGAATTTCTTACTACAAAATCAAAGTTTTATTCTTGCTGGTGAGATTTTCTTGTTGATCGTTGCAGCACGATGGTAAGACGAATAAATTATACTGTGACGAAATGACTTCAAGGCAAAATCATTTTTCCGAATCGCAATTATTTTCAAGTTGTTACCTTCTTTAAGATAAAAGGGCGTAACTCTATACGTATCTATACAGAGTAATTTTCCTCTGAATGAAATAAACAAACAAAAGAAAATTATCTCTATATATATAAACATTTTCGAAAAGGAAAATCATGGTTCAGAAAAGCAAAACAAAATTGCAAGCAAATACTCTACTGAACAATGCCGGGAAGATACAACTTGTGGCATATATTATCAGAAAACATTTACAAACCAAGAAAATATAAGCAATAAAAAGAGTGTATTAAATGGAGAACGAAAAATCTAGAGATAGGAGTAAAAATATAAAGATTGAGGAACTAATATGGAACATACTACAAAAGGTAGTAAGAGAAAACACGAATATAGAAGTTGAAGACAAAAGCAAAAGCCGTAAGAAAAAGAAATGGAAAAAATAAAAAAAAGGTAATAGAAAAAGAAAGATAATAATAAATATCAAACAAAATAGAAATTGGAGCTCAGACGAGCACGTGCCATGAAAATAACGACCAAGCAGAGACAAGATCGCAACATCTTTTCTGTGAGAAAGAGGTTACAGGGAAAAGAAAATACAACCACCTGCCACTGGACTACGAAGTCTATTTTGAACTCTGCCTATGACGTTTCCTCCCGCCCGGTTGGCTGTCCCTGCTGGGAAGGGGTTGGCCCTTCTGAATCACGGCTCCTTCTTGTTGTATGGGTGACGCCAGCGGGTGCCTATTTGCCCACGTTGTATTCAATCCAAGTCGACACGCGCTGAAAAGGAAGTCAGGTATTCTTCAGCAAGTCATTCCAATCAGACTGGTAACGTCATGATAAAAAGAAAAAAAGACAGACGACTTGTTATAAGTAAAATTCTAAGTGTAGAAATAGAAGCAAAATAAAACACTAATTACTTGTTACATAAATGCATAAAAGTTGAGTGTCGGGACACTGCAAACATCTGATTTTCTAAGTTCGTTATCGTGGTCGTGGTAGGAGTTGGACGTGGCTCGCTTCTGTCAATATGAGATTCGACACGTTCGGCCTCTCGTTCAGAAACTTCTCTATTGCTTTACATGACGTCAGTTATCTTGCGAGCTGCGGCCTGTCAGCTCGACGTTTCGACCTCAGCAACAGAAAAGGCAAGATTCACACAACTCCGCAACTTGCCGTGTTTATATATCACTTTGCCAGCGCCAGTTAGTTAATTGATCTTCCATTTTTTCGTATCAAATGTTTAAACCGGTCAATTATCGGTGTCACCCGACATTCGATACCATATTCCTACATATCAAATGTCGACCCGTTCAACTTTCCTTTATTGTTTTTCTCCATCCTATTTTTAGCGATGCGTTTCTGTCTACAACTTTGCCGTTTTTTTTTTCAGTTTATCTCGTTTTAAAAAATGTAATTTAAAATTCTCTTATTTTATGAATGAAGTATCAGTAATTCTAGCCAAATTCGATTTGTTCTGCCGCATTTCCCTAATATTTCAACATCAGACGCTTCACAGTGTTACATCACACACCCCCGCCGCCACACATACAAAAGTTTTCCTTTATTTGTAAATAACATTCTTTCTGGAGATGGAGAGGGTAAAACTGAAATGGACAGTCACGTCTTGGTCAATTCATGCAAAAGTTCGACTTCTTCATAGCTCACGAAAAAAAAAAATTAAATGTCTTTTCATTTTTTTTCTCAGAATGTTGGAGTTCTACCCATTCCTTATTCAATACAACACTCAAAAAGAAAGTTTTTTTGTTTGTTTTTTTTTGTTTTTTTTTTTTCAAAATTGGAGTCCTAATCACTCATTCAGTTCCTGCCTTTCTTTGTCATTCTTCAATTTTGGACTGCGCTGAGTTTATCTTTACGAATACTTGGTTCCACCTCTGAGCACGCTTGCACTTCCAGACGTACATATGCTTCACAGTGTTACATGTCAAGGCAGGATAAGAGGCTTCTAGCAACTCCTGCCCAAATGTTGCAACATTACTCCATCCTTAGATGTACTTGACTCTTATACAGGTAGAGAATTGCATCAGCAGTGAGATATCTACTGGATCAATAGAAGGATCCCGCCATTTTCCAGCAGCCTTGGCAACAGATTTGATATACGTATTCAATCTCAGATAAGGGGTAAAGGTCAGACGCATAAGCTTGTCTAAACCAGGACCCTTTCCAAGGCGATAACCATTCATTCCAATTGATGCAAGACGGGGATCACAGCGTTGATGACGGAAAGATAGACGCTTGGTTTTAGATGCATTAAAATTAACCAGTCACCTTTTTCCCCATTGTACCACGTGATAAAGATCAGAGGGGAGAGAATCAGAGAGAACTCGGTCGTTTACGGTTTTTGAAGTGATGCCATAGATGGTAGTGTCGCCAGCATAAATGTCTACGTATAGTGTTAGGATTTGATTTGGGCGATCATTGGTATATATCAGGAAGAGAGTTGAGCCCAGGATCGACCCATGAGGGACTCCAGCATAATCACTGTGAGCTTCCGGTACTTTCTATAAATCCTAAAATATCCAGCATAAAATTTAGTAATATTATCTGAATATTTATTTATTTATTTCCGGAGTGTTATCTTCATCTTTTATATTTCACGACGCAACTGTGGCGCAGTGAATAGAGGCGTTAAATCTCTATAGTTTTATTGTCTGAAGACAGTGGTTACAATCCTACCCTAACCAACCAGAGAATTAGTTGGCCAAAACGTGGTTAGACGACAGCAACTATGGAAGGCAGTAATTACGGAGGATACAGTTAAGAGACTCAACATTCCTATCCTGTCGCAGTTAACTACCTGATGATCGCCAGAGGAATAGTTGGCCGAAACGTTGTGAAACAACAACTACAAAGATGAGGATAACCGTCCGCTAATAGATAAATAAATATACAAATTACTCATCTCAAAAGATTCTAATAATAAAAATAATATTATCTGAGTTATTAACCTCTAAAACGATAAGGTTAACAGCGCAGCACTATAACATTTTATAATATCATTATGGATACATATATGTCAACCGCCGAACACTGATGTATGAACACACATGCACACACACAAATTTTGATAAGCACTTGTCTGGGAATATAAAGATTTAATTATTAAATCATAATTATCGGCTATCATAATGGGAGCACACTGTCTGGGAAGATTATGTTGCTTTATTTTATGCAAAAATCATTGGCTGTCGGGATATAGATGCTTTTTATCAAACCTTACGTCTAAGGTCCAGACCATGCTGTCGGCAAGTCATTTGTTTATAGCCATACTAATGAGTCTTTAGCCTTTCTGATCTATCTATCTATCTATCTATCTATCCACATATATATATATATATATATATATATATATATATAGTAAGTTATAAAATATATATGTCATGTATATTTTATAACTTACTACCTAGCTCTACGTAGGTATTGAGCACTGTTGAAGTAAATACTTAAAGTTTACCCATGAATAAATAATTTCGTATATTAATTTATGTGATTAAATGAAGTACTCATATATATATATATATATATATATATATATATATATATATATATATATATATATATATATATATATATAAGGAATGAAAAAATATACCAGCGGTGGTTGACGTTATGTTTAAAGAAAAAATAGAAAAAACCGAATGAAATTATTAAAAAATCAACGTTTCGTCCTTGTTTCAGAGGACATCTTCAGGATAATTGAAATAAAAATGTGATAAAAGAAAAAGTCATAGATCGTGCGCAAAAAAGACAGTTTTTTAAAATCCAACCCATGTCGGGAAAGGACGATATTTATATATGTATTTTAACAGTAGACGCACACATATTCGTCCTTTCCCGACATGGGTTGGATTTTAAAAAACTGTCTTTTTTCGCACGATCTATGATTTTTTCTTTTATCACATTTTTATTTCAATTACCCTGAAGATGTCCTCTGAAACAAGGACGAAACGTTGATTTTTTAATAATTTCATTCGGTTTTTTCTATTTTTTCTTTAAACATATATATAGATGAAACGCAGAGTATTCAGTGTAGCTTAATCGCCATATATATTTTATAAATTACTAACTAGCTCTACCTACGTATTGAGCACTTTTGAAGTAAATACTTAAAGTTTACGCATAAATCTATACTTTCGTATATTAAATTTATGCGAATAAATGAAGTAGTTATACATATACATATATATACATATATATATATACATATATATACGTATATATACACACACACATATATATACACATATATATATACATATATATACACACACACATATATATACACATATATATACATATATATACACACATATATATACACATATATATACACACATATATACACACATTTATATATATATATATATATATATATAGTCGGTCACTTTAGCTCGCATATGCAGATCATAATATTATAATCATTAGACTACTATGGATGAACGTTTCGACATTAAAAAAAAATGTTTAAATTTCAACGATATTTCTCGCCGTTAAAGTTGGTCGTGTGGTTTATTCCTTACTAATAGAGTTTAAATCTCACATCCGGCTGTAATCGTGACATCCTACACTAATGATTCCCGAAAAGAATGCAATACTAGTATCTGTAGGTATTTAAAATTATTATAGTAACAATTATATATATATATATATAATTATTCCTATAATAATAATAATATATATATATATTACTATATTCATATATATACATTATTATTATTATAATAATATATATTACTATAAAAAGAAAAACAATATATTGGTATAATATAGAATGGTTCATTTATTCCATAAGGGTGTACAAAAATGCAGATCTAAAATTTTGAGCTAATCTTCACAGTAATAAACGATTGGCAGCCATTTTGGTGATTTGCATTTTTTTCAGGGTGACAACTTTATATGCAAACCAATGCTAAAATATGGTGAAGTGCTAAAAGATCATCGAAACATTGATTATTCTAGGAATTTATAAATGTAGAACAACAACAATAAAGAGCAAACAACTTCAATATGGTTTCATAATACAATCAATATCTTATATAATTGCCATTTTTATTGACAAGAGCAAAAAGTCTTTTGTCCATTGAAGATGTCAAACTTCCAATTTCATCTGATGAAATGTCTTTGGCAGCGGTCAGAATAGCATTCCAGAGCTTATCCTTGGAGTTGTACTACCTTCCTCCGGAGTAAATATTTTGTTTCAAGATGCTCCACAGATTTTCGATGGGATTTAAATCTGGAGAACAGGCTGGCCATCGCATTATTTTCCCATGTCTGGCAAACACTCTCTCCAAATATTCAGTGGCTATTCTTGCAGAATGAAACGGTGCATTATCACGCATGAATACCATCTTTTTCCGGAATGCCAAATCCTTCTTCTTGTGCCAGAGTTCCAAATGTTCCTTAATGAAGTCAATGTAGGCTGTAATTTTCACTCTATCTGCGACTCTGAATGGTCCTACAATCTCATTGCCAATGATTGCAGCCCAGAACATCACACCACCACCTCTTTGTTGACGCCTGATCCTTTAGGGACGTAGAGCCTCATTATGTTACCATCCTCCCCTCCACGTGATATCTTACGAATTCTCTCTTTGTCAGAACGTCTGTTGCGAAGTTGAGGGTTAGTACAATATTTGTGTGTTGTACGATAATCACTGTGTAATTGTTTAGCAATTTCTAAGGTGAAAATCTTATTTATGGAGCCTTTGAACAATTTTTCACTTCTTAGCTTGACTTAAAGCACCTTTATGTCACATCTTGCATATAAAGTTGGCACGCTGAAAAAAAACTGCAAGTCACCAAAATGGCTGCCGTTCGTTCGCTATTGCGCAGATCAGGTTAAAATTCTATATCTTCGCATGCGTTATTGTTGCCGTATAGCCTGCAACGTTTCACGAATTTTCATTAAAAAAATATCGGAGTTAGAACAAAACATCGATTTGCATATAATTCTGGCACGGGGTGTATACAAAGTTGTGAAAGATATATAGCAATTAGGCCACGCATATTTTTTCCCGTAAGGAATCGCAAGGGGACGAACCTTGAATGACTGGTTAGCTTAATTGCCATAAATATTTTTTTTCAAAACTTCTATCTAGCTCTACCCACGTATTGAGCATTGTTGAAGTTAACACTATAAATCATTGCATAATTATTATATATCCTGATAATATTTTATGTGAATATATAAAATAACACACACACATGCACGCATGTACACATAATTATATATATATATATATATATATATATATATATATATATATATATATATATATATATATATATAGTGCTGGCAAAAAGAAAGTCCGTACTTGTAATTTTTTCAAAAACTGCAAATTTAAGCTAAATTTAATGTAGCTGTTTAAACAAACTATACCTCATTTGATTGGACTTTTATTCCTTCAAATATGAACAGATAAAATTATAGAAGAATAAAAGGCCAATCAAATTAGGTATTGTTTGTTTAAACAGTTACATGAAATTTAAATTAAATGTGCAGTTTTTGAAAAAAAATAAAAGTGCGGTCTTCCTTTTTGCCGCCTGTGTACGTCTTTTTGGTAGTATTACTGATGTGCTGATATTACGTTTTTGTTTATAATTGACTTTTGGAAGTTTTATTTGCTCTTATTTATAAATTTTGTCTTTTATTACACGGAGATAGAGAAATGCTATATCCGCGTGTGACAGAAGCGAACGTTATAGATGACGTCAAAAATAAGCATGAAGAAAACGTAAAAAGCATGCTTAGACAAGAACATAATAAAGAGTTTAATGTAAAAGTAAGCATATAAATGTTTTTCCCTATCTTCTCCTGTCTAATTGTCTATATGTCTCTATATATGTCTATCTCACAGTATTATTAATTCACTTTTGTTAATAATTGACTAGCAAAATGCGCAAAGTTGCCCGATCGTAAAATATGCTTAAATATATTTTAAATGTTGCTGGTTTCTATTTTACAGCCCCCCCTGCCGCTTCGGCGGCACGGGGGACAAGATCACAGTAGCTATGACTAGCAAAGACCAGATGTGAGGGCAACCCCACATGCCCTGACCTTTAACCAGCTACCATTTCCCACCTCTCCAGAGCTGGTCCCCTTTTTCCCTTCCCCCTCCCTTCATTCCTCACATTAAAAATCGGCCTTGTGCCTAATTTGCTCGGTGGGGAAGCAAATAAATACTCCCCCGCTTCGGCGGCACGGAGGACAAGATCAAAGTGTTGTATCTGTTCAGACAGATACTGCAAGCTATGACTAGCTATGACTAGCAAAGACCAGATGTGGGGGCAACCCCACATGCCTGACCTTTAACCAGCTCCCATTTCCCACCTCTCGGGAGCTGGTCCCCTTCTCCCCTTCCCGCTCCCTTCACTCCTCACATTAAAAATCGGCCTTGTGCCTAATTTGCTCGGTGGGGGAGCAAATAAATACCATCTGTTCAGACAGATACTGCGAGCTATGACTAGCTATGACTAGCAAAGACCAGATGTGGGGGCAACCCCACATGCCTGACCATTAACCAGCTCCTATTTCCCACCTCTCGGGAGCTGGTCCCCTTTTTCCCTTCTCCCTCCCTTCACTCCTCACATTAAAAATCGGCCTTCTGCCTAATTTGCTCGGTGGGGGAGCAAATAAATACCATCTGTTCCGGCAGATACTGCAAGCTATGACTAACAATGATTGCAAAAACCAGATGTGGGGGCAACCCCACATGCCTGACCATTAACCAGCTCCCATTTCCCACCTCTCGGGAGCTGGTCCCCTTTTTCCCTTCCCCTCCCTTCACTCCTCACATTAAAAATCGGCCTTGTGCCTAATTTGCTCGGTGGGGGAGCAAATAAATACCATCTGTTCCGGCAGATTCTGCAAGCTATGACTAGCAAAGACCAGATGTGGGGGCAACCCCACATGCCTGACCTTTAACCAGCTCCCATTTCCCACCTCTCGGGAGCTGGTCCTCTTTTCCCTTCCCCCTCCCTTCACCCCTCACATTAAAAATTGGCCTTGTGCCTAATTTGCTCGGTGGGGGAGCAAATAAATACCATCTGTTCCGGCAGATACTGCAAGCAAAGACCATATGTCGGGGCGACCCCACATATAAGACCTTGGTCAATGTAGGGGCAACCCTTCATACGAATTGTCACTATCCAGCTCCCCTCCTTCCCGGGGAGTTGGTCCCCATTTCCCCCTCACTCCTCACATTAAAAATCGGCCTTGTGCCTAATTTGCTCGGTGGGGGAGCAAATAAATACCATCTGTTCCGGCAGATACTGCTAGCTATGACTAGCTAGGACTAGCAAAGACCAGATGTGGGGGCAACCCCACATGTCTGACCTTTAACCAGCTCCCATTTCCCACCTCTCGGAAGCTGGTCCCCTTTTCCCCTTCCCCCTCCCTTCACTCTTCTCATTAAAAATCGGTCTTGTGCCTAATTTGCTCGGTGGGGGAGCAAATAAATACCATCTCATCCGGCAGATACTGCAAGCTATGACTAGCAAGGACTAGCTATGACTAGCAAAGACCAGATGTGGGGGCAACCCCACATGTTTGACCTTTAACCAGCTCCCATTTCCCACCACTCGAGAGCTGGTCCCCCTTTTTCCCTTTCCCCCTCCCTTCACTCCTCACATTAAAAATCGGCCTTGTGGATAATTTGCTCGGTGGGGGAGCAAATAAATACCATCTGTTCCGGCAGATACTGCAAGCTATGACTAGCTAGGACTAGCAAAGACCAGATGTGGGGGCAACCCCACATATCTGACCTTTAACCAGCTCCCATTCCCCACCTCTCGGGAGCTGGTCCCCTTTTTCCCTTCCCCCTCCCAATACTCCTCACATTAAAAATCGGCCTTGTACCTAATTAGCTCGGTGGGCGAGCAAATAAATACCATCTGTTCCAACATATGCTGCAAGCAAAGACTAGCTATGACTAGCAAAGATCATATGTGGGGTTACCCCACATATCTGAACTTGGTCAATGTAGGGATCACCCTACAGAGAACAGTTACTATCCAGCTCCCACTTCCCACCTCTCCGGAGCTGGATCCCCCTTTCCCTCCCCTCCCTCTCTCTCTCCACATTAAAAAACGGCCTTGTGCCTAATTTGCTCAGTGGGGAAGTAAATAAATAAACAGCCCCCCCCCGCTTCTGCGGCACGGGGGACAAGATCAAAGTGTAGTATCTTTTCCGACAGATGCTGCAAGCAAAGACTAGCTATTACTAGCAAAGACCATATGTGGGGGTAACCCCACATATCTGAACTTGGTCAATGTAGGGATCACCCTACAGACCACAGTTACTATCCAGCTCCCATTTCCCACCTCTCGGGAGCTGGTCCCCCCTTTCCCTCCTCCCTCCCCCTGTCTCCACATTAAAAAACGGCCTTGTGCCTAATTTGCTCAGTGGGGAAGCAAATAAATCCTACTAGCAAAGATAATATGTGGGGGTAACCCCACATATCTGACCTTGGTCAATGTAGGGGCAACCATTGATACGAACATTTACTTATCCAGCTCCCATTTCCCACCTCTAGGGAGCTGGTCCCCTCTTTCCCTCCCCCTCCCCCTATCTCCACATTAAAAAAACGGCCTTGTGCCTTATTTGCTCAGTGGGGAAGCAAATAAATCCAACTATATGTTAGACTGGCCCGCCGCCTTGTGCGGCACGGGCGACAAGATCAAAGTGTAATATCTGTTCCGGCAGATACTGCAAGCTATGACTAGCTATGACTAGCTATGACTAGCAAAGACCAGATGTGGGGGCAACCCCACATGCCTGACCTTTAACCAGCTCCCATTTCCCACCTCTCGGGAGCTGGTCCCCTTTTTCCCTTCCCCCTCCCTTCACTCCTCACATTAAAAATTGCCTTGTGCCTAATTTGCTCGGTGGGGGAGCAAATAAATACCATCTGTTCCGGCAGATACTGCAAGCTATGACTAGCTAGGACTAGCAAAGACCAGATGTGGGGGAAACCCCACATATCTGACCTTTAACCAGCTCCCATTCCCCACCTCTCGGGAGCTGGTCCCCTTTTTCCCTTCCCCCTCCCAATACTCCTCACATTAAAAATCGGCCTTGTACCTAATTAGCTCGGTGGGGGAGCAAATAAATACCATCTGTTCCAACATATGCTGCAAGCAAAGACTAGCTATGACTAGCAAAGATCATATGTGGGGTTACCCCCACATATCTGAACTTGGTCAATGTAGAGGAAACCTAATTTGCTCAGTGGGGAAGCAAATAAATAACAACTTTCTATATGTTAGACAGGCCCGCCGTCTTGCTTGGCAACTTGGACAGTATCAGAGTGTAGTATCTGTTCTCACTTGACCTCTCTAAAGACCAGCAAGACGCAGGCGACACCCACTTGACCAAATTTTGGACAAGTTTAAAGGTTTATTTTTGTTTAGCCTAAAAGGACCGCCCCCATTCTTTGGGTGTTTTGGTCCTTCAGGCATTGTTTTTATTTTTTATTGTTATTAACTGTTGTTGTTTTTTCCTTCCTCTTGCAGATTGTTCAGTGTCTGGAACCGACTTAAGCAGCCGGCTGGACTAGGGAAGACTGACGTGCCTTTTTAGGCGAAGGTCCCCCTAGCTTCCTCTGACGAATGTCCCCCTAGCATCCTCTGACACCATGGGGGACGCCCCTGGTGTAGGGACCGAGTCGAGAAGGGGGAGTGTCACATCTGGTGGCACTCCAGTGCCGAGAAGGGGGAGTGCCACATCCGGTGGCACTCCAGTGCCGTTGTCGGGAGGCACCACACCCGGTGGTGCTCCAGTACAGTTATCGGTTCCGGCGGTTGCCACCCCCAGTTCGAGATCGGTACTCGTGTTGGCCCGTTTGAAATAAGGTAATAGGCCTAGGTTGGCAGGCTACTGGAAGATCAACGTCTCCTTATTGCAGTCAGTCGACTTTCGGGAGCAGCTGATGACACTAATTCAGAGGGAGTTAGTGGGGGTGGTTACCGGGAGTAGATGGTGGGTTAATCTTAAGGTTACCATTAGGCGCTTTTGTGTCCAATACAGCCAACGCCTCGCGTTAACTAGGGCTCGGACCAAAAGGCACAGATGATAGACTGACCCGGGAGGTGGTAGGGGGGGATTCCCTAGAACTAGCTCTAGTTAAGGGGGACCTCGATCGCTTGGCTAGCGAGCGATATGAAGGTCAGGTAGTTAGGGCTAGGTTAGAAAGAGTCTCCAACGAAGCCGTGAACGTTGACGCTGTTGAGCGTAGGGCCGCCCTAAGACGCGGCTCGGATGGGTACATTCGGGAGGTGAAAAACCTGGAAGGGCGCTCTCTCGTGTCGGCACGGGAGATCTGCAATGGGTTTCGGGAACATTTGGAGGAGCGCTTCACCAAACTACCAGATTCCGCAGCCAGGAGTTTGGCAGCTATTTAGCTGGCTTGCCCCGCCTTACTGCGGCCTGAGCGGCTAGCTGCGAGGGGATGGTTACGGAGCGTGAGGTCATTACTGCGTTGAAGCAGGTTGGCTGCAACAAATCTCCGGGTCTCGATGGTTTGCCCTACGAACTGTTCTTGAGGCTGTCGCCCATGTTTGTGCCCCTTCTGACGGGCATGTTTAACCACTGGTTTGCACAGAACTCGATCCCGAGACAGGTAACCAAAGGAGTGGTCACGCTTCTGAAAAAGAGGAACCAACATGGAGGGGGGAATCTAGACGACTATAGACCCATTACTCTGCTTAACACAGATTTCAAGATTTTGTCCCGCGTTCTTGCGAACCGACTGAAGGTTGTTATCGGCGACTTGGTCGAACCGGATCAGAACTACGCTGTGAAGGGTCGATCGATTCAGAACAATATGCACTTGATTAGCACGATCTTAGAGGGGTTAGAAGACGACACTGAAGCCGCGCTCATCAATTTAGATCAGTCCAAGGCGTTCGACAGGGTGGACCATGGGTTCCTGAGGGCTATTGTGAAAACCGCCGGCTTTGGTCCGGACTTCCGCAAGTGGATCTCTACCCTATATCGTGATCCCGCGGTAGTGGTGCAAGTGAATGGTAGGTTGTCGGAGTTCTTTGGGGTCTTCCGGTCGGTGCGGCAGGGTTGCCCGCTGTCGCCTCTGTTATATGTCCTGGCGTTGGAGCCCTTCCTTCGCAAATTAAGGGACGAGGCGGCGAGACTAGTCCTGCGCGGCATAGCTCTGCCTAGTGGCAAATTTGCCAGGGTATCCGCGTACACCGATGATGTCACCGTGTTCGTTGCGCGACGTATCGATATTAAAGCGGTGATAGAGGCGATCGCTGAGTATGAAGTTTTCACAGGGGCCATGATCAATCGTAGCAAGTCCGTTGGCCTACGGTTGGGGGCCTGGACCCGGGTAAACTCGCTTCCAGGTGCGTTCAGCTGGACTGATGGCCCGGTAAAGATCATCGGTGTGTTGTTTGGGTCGGACCTCCAGTTGGACAAGAATTGATCGGAAGTACAGACTAAGGTCGAGTCGTCAGTAGGGACTTGGATTCGGAGGAGATTGTCCTTGAAGGGTCGCGCAGAGGCATGTGCTACGTACGTGTTTCCTTTGATCCTTTACCGTTTATCTGTTCTTCCCCTGCCTGCAGATCGCTGTAAGGCTTTAGAGCGCCTCCTGTTCAAACTTCTTTGGATGGGAGGAAAGCCGTATGTCCGCAGACAGGTCTGTATGCAGAAGCTTAGTGAGGGAGGCTTAGGGATGCCTGATCTGCAAAGTCACAAGCATGCAGAAAGATTGGCTTTCCTGAGTTGGACACTGACGGAGGAAACGCCCTGGGTACCAGTCATGGAGCAAGCTTTTCCACGGCTCATATCCGACCCTGCCGCTGAAGGTCGCAGAAGACCGGCGGGGGAAAGGTGTTTCCTGACCGAATGCCGAGCTGCCCTTAGGGCATTGCCGGGGTCCAGTGACCTTGCACGGCCTAGGTGGAGACTATATGAGGAGTTAGTGGTGGGGACTGCGAAAGACCCACTGGTGGAGCGGCTACATCTGTCAAGGGGGAAGTTCTCTCGCTGTGGAGTTGGGCGCCTGCCAGTAGTCATATTAACAATTCAGAATTCTCCATTACGTGGAGGCTAGTCCGGGAGGCGCTGCCACTCTTTGGAAAACTAGCCAGGGATTCTCGGGATAGTGAATACTATTATCCCCCGTGCTCACGCTGCAATGATGAAGAACAGGAGGAGACGAGAGAAGACGCGTTCTTTCTTTGCAGCGGGGTGCGGTGTCTCTGGGAGTATGTCGGAGAGGTAACGGCTCGCATCGACCCTGAACGGTCGGTGCCACTTGATTTGGCGTACGTGGTCGACAATGTGGATCCGCCGTTTGACAGGGAGAAACAGGCGGTGTTTCTAGCGATCCTAGCGGTGGCTAGGTTAGTGACGTGGGTTTCCCGTCTGGACATTGTCTATGAGGGGCGATCCGTTTCTGATCAGGATCTGGTTGTTCGTTTTAAGCATCAACTTAAAACGAAAATCAGATGTGATTGGAAAAGATTGCACCGCATAGACTTTGATAGGAGATGGGTGCACAACACTAGTTTGTGCATCCGACGAGGCGCTAGATTTGAGTTCGTGTTTACACCCTGGTGGTATTGGTCCTAGGGTGCTGAGGTTTCTTTTTCTCGGAACCCAGCCCCTCAAGACAAGTAATATAATGTTTACCTTATAGGTTGGGTAGGTTTTAGGCTAGGTAGGCGTGTAACCACCAAGAGTGGATAGCTTGTGCTTTTTGTAGGGCCTAGACTAGGGTAGTATGCGTGTTGATCCTGTTCCCGTAGCTTTTTATTTTTTTCTTGAAAGATTGGCACTAGGAGAGCTTCCAAAGATGCTCAAAAGTCCACTTGTTTTATTTTGTCCCAGGCCTATTTTTGCCCATTACGTACTTTATCTTGGAAGACGCCATCCATCCCTGTTGTCCCCAACCCCATTTATTTTTCATACAATTCCCTAGGTCCTCCACTCCCCTCTAGGGAACGACCTGCTTGCTTTCACCTCTTCCCCCCGGGAAAAGAGGACCGGAAGACAGTGGGCATTTCACACGACAGACCAGCGAATAGGTAGGGAGGTTCCCCTTACTAACCCGCCCCCATAGGCATTTTGTTCATTTGTTTTCTTTTTCTTTCTTTTTGGGTGTATTCTAGTTTGCCCCCCTCCCCATCATCTCGCCCCCATTATATAAAAAAATTTTTTTAAAAAAATCCTTAAGTTTGTAAATATGTTTTTCTTTGATTTTTTTCTGTAAATATGTTATATGTTTTTTCTCTTTTTTCTTCATAGCGTGAATGTCGCCCTCCATCCCGTAAGCTGGGGAGCTGTTATTTTAAGTAGGTCCTGGTAAGAATGTTAGGCCGTATAGTGCGTGATAGAAACTCTAGTGTAGGTTTTATAATAAAGTATTTGCTATCTGACGAAAGTCTAGCTAAGGACTTGTAAAGACCCCTATTTTTCCGCACTTCCCATTACTGGCCTTTGTGTCTAAGCTCTTTCGGACCCCAAATGAGGCCTTGGTAGTAGATCATGCCAAGGCCGGGGCCGAAAGGCTAAATATCGACAGGCCCGCGCCTTGTGCGGCACGGGCGACAGGATCAAAGTGTAGTATCTGTTCCGGCAGATACTGCAAGCAAAGACCATATGTGGGGGAAACCCCACATATAAGACCTTGGTCAATGAAGGGGCAACCCTTCATACCAATTGTCACTATCCTACTCCCCAGGGAGTTGGTCCCCATTTCCCCTTCACTCCTCACTTTAAAAATCGGCCTTGTGCCTAATTTGCTCGGTGGGGGAGCAAATAAATACCATCTGTTCCGGCAGATACTGCAAGCAATGACTAGCTATGACTAGCAAAGACCAGATGTGGGGGCAACCCCACATGCCTGACCATTAACCAGCTCCCATTTCCCACCTCTCGGGAGCTGGTCCCCTTTTTCCCTTCCCCCTCCCTTCACTCCTCACATTAAAAATCGGCCTTGTGCCTAATTTGCTCGGTGGGGGAGCAAATAAATACCATCTGTTCCGGCAGATGCTGCTCTTAAGATAATTTGTACCAGTCAATGGAGGGGAAACCCTCTATACTGGGACAATTATTATTTTTGGTAACCAGAGGGCCCCCTTTTTGCCTACTTTTAGGGGAGCTGGTTTTTACCTCACATTAAAAACGGCCTTGTGCCTAATTTGCTCAGTGGGGGAGCAAATAAATACCATCTGTTCCGATAGATACTGCAAGCAAAGACCATATGTGGGGGTAACCCCACATATCAGACCTTGGTCAATGTAGGGGCAACCGTTCATACCAACAGTTTCTATCCAGCTCCCATTTCCCACCTCTTAGGAGCAGGATCCCCCTTTCCCTCCCCCTCCCTCCATCTCCACATTAAAAAACGGCCTTGTGCCTAATTTGCTCAGTGGGGAAGCAAATAAATACAACGGGCGACAAGATAAAAATGTAGTATCTGTTCCGACAGATACTGCAAGCAAAGACCATATGTGGGGTTACCCCCACATATCAGACCTTGGTCAATGTAGGGGCAACCTTTCATATCAACAGTTTCTATCCAGCTCCCATTTCCCACCTCTCGGGAGCAGGATCCCCCTTTCCCTCCCCCCTCCCTCCATCTCCACATTGTACCTAATTTGCTCAGTGGGGAAGCAAATAAATACAACGGGCGACAAGATCAAAGTGTAGTATCTGTTCCGACAGATACTGCAAGCAAAGACCATATGTGGGGGTAACCCCACATATCAGACCTTGGTCAATGTAGGGGCAACCCTTCATACCAACAGTTTCTATCCAGCTCCCATTTCCTACCTCTCGGGAGCAGGATCCCCCTTTCCCTCCCCCCTCCCTCCATCTCCACATTAAAAATCGGCCTTGTGCCTAATTTGCTCAGTGGGGAAGCAAATAAATAAACAGAACTTGGTCAATGTAGGGGCAGCCCTTCATACCAACAGTTACTATCCAGCTCCCATTTCCCACCTCTCGGGAGCTGGTCCCCCTTTCCCTCCCCTCCCTCTCTCTTCACATTAAAAACGGCCTTGTGCCTAATTTGCTCAGTGGGGAAGCAAATAAATCCACACAACTTTCTATATGTTATTATATTGTACAGTCTCTAAAAAAAGTGATTACGAAAGTGAAAATAATATATGTTTTTGAGTCACAAGCTATAATCGAAATCAAACTTTAGAGCTATCCGACGTTGTTCTTTACCGTGTGAGCCAAGTATATATGCACATCATAATTTTAAAATTTACTTCGTTAAACGTATAAATTTATATTTTCGCATACGTAGAAGTAAACCTTTAGTTGACTTACGTCAGCTACGATCCATTTTTTTGAAGTTTGTCTCCTTAGCTGCAATTTTTACCGGCTAAAAATCAAATTGAATTGGGTCTATATATCAGAATCCTTTATATTTCAAGTATTTCGTCTTTAGAATAAAAACTTACAGAGTAGTTTCGTAACGACCGTTTAGCACATACGTACAAATCGTTTATATATATATATATATATATATATATATATATATATAATATATATATATATATATACTAGCAGCCCCCCTAATATTTCCAGGCCGTAAAATACTCTGAAATATGATATTTAAATTAATGCATTTTTCCTATTTATTATTAGAGTTCTAGTTCGAAATCGATTATCATCTTATACCCATTATACAGAAGTGACTATCCAGCGTAGCCCGGTTGTAAATACGCTTAAATATGATATTTTATTATACAGTCAGTGTTCTATAAATATATATTAGTGATTTCAAAAGTTTAAAAAGAGTATGACTTGGGTGCCATCAGCTAGAATTTTAACTAAAACCTGTAGCTCTTCCGCCTTATTTGTAACCATCTGAGCTCAGTGTATAGGCATATAAAAACTTACGCCCGCCAAGTTTTTATTTTGACCGCATAGCAGCTATTTTTCCGGCTAAAAATCGAATCAAATTTAATCCTAGGTCTAAATTACCTATATTATGTCTTAAGTCTTTACACCCAAAATTAACAGAGCACACACAGACAGTATTATTTTACATTTCGTTCTCTCTCTCTCTCTCTCTCTCTCTCTCTCTCTCTCTCTCTATCTCTCTCTCTCCCTCTCTCACTTTAATGAACATTTAAATTAAAATGTTTAAAATTCAACGCTATTTCACACGATTAATGGTAGCCGAATGGATACGGCCTCCGCTAATCGAGCCAGAGATGTCTCGTGTCGCGGGGTTCGAATCGTTCGACTGGTAGTAATTGTGACACCCTGCACTGAAGAATCCCGAAAGGATGAAACACTAGTGTCTGTAGGTATTTAATTATTATAGTAAAAAAATAATTATGACAGCCCCTTTAAGAAATACGTTTCTTATCGTTGAGCACTTTCTGTTGAATAAAAGTCGGTCAATTTAGCTCTTATGCGTAGATCGTCGTATAACGATTTGATCACTGTCTGTCTGACGTAATGAACATTTAAATTAAAATGTTTAAAATTCAACGCTATTTCACACGATTAATGGTAGCCGAATGGATACGGCCTCCGCTAATCGAGCCAGAGATGTCTCGTGTCGCGGGGTTCGAATCGTTCGACTGGTAGTAATTGTGACACCCTGCACTGAAGAATCCCGAAAGGATGAAACACTAGTGTCTGTAGGTATTTAATTATTATAGTAAAAAAATAATTATGACAGCCCCTTTAAGAAATACGTTTCTTATCGTTGAGCACTCTCTGTTGAATAAAAGTCGGTCAATTTAGCTCTTATGCGTAGATCGTCGTATAACGATTTGATCACTGTCTGTCTGACGTAATGAACATTTAAATTAAAATGTTTAAAATTCAACGCTATTTCACACGATTAATGGTAGCCGAATGGATACGGCCTCCGCTAATCGAGCCAGAGATGTCTCGTGTCGCGGGGTTCGAATCGTTCGACTGGTAGTAATTGTGACACCCTGCACTGAAGAATCCCGAAAGGATGAAACACTAGTGTCTGTAGGTATTTAATTATTATAGTAAAAAAAATAATTATAAATATATATATATATATTCAAGCAGATATTGTAAAATAGCATGGAGTGTTTTTGCTTAATGATCATTTTTGTCATTTTTTCAATTTTCGAATAGTCATTCTTATTTCTCGGTCGAATTTGTGTAGGAAAGTCCCTTAGTCGTTTTCGTCTATATGTTGGTTTTCTGTGTTTGTCTTTTTGCAAGTACATTAAACTAATTTTCTTCTGTCGTCTTCAGGCAAGTTTTGATTAGTGTTTCGTTAAAATCTGGATGCTTTTTATATACTTCAGTGCAAATTACATTTAAATTACTTAAAGCAGTGAAGTGTATATTGTGTAAAAATACGTTTTAACGTGGTAAGTAGGTGGCTAAAATAAATGTACAATGGTTTTAAAGTGTGATTTACAAAATGATTTGGAATTTACAGATTTTTTTATTTTATTTATTTACAAATTTTAATTAAAATATATATATATATATATATATATATATATATATAGGTATATATAAGTAACTATACGTGCACACACAAACACACACACATTATATATATAGAGGGTCAGACGATAAGGCCTTAAGGAAAATTATAACAATTCCACCTGCCCGTTTTTTTTTGTTTCTTTGATCTTTTTGATTTAAATTAAATTATGTTTCCTCTGAAATTTCTCCTTCCATTTTGCTGTACCAAGAATTTACTTATATATATATATATATATATATATATATATATATATATATATATATATATATATATATATATATATTAGATGTGTACGTACCTAGGTACTATAAATGTTATTACTGCTTTCAAATTTTACATTGTCAATTTTTGTCTGTTTAGCTCTTATATTCTGTGCTTCCAGCATTTTTAGTCTTTTTACATTTGAATCCATATGAATGGTTTTCGTGTTTTGAACTAGGATTTTTCGCAATTGGGAATATTTTGGAAATATTAACAATATCTGTATTAAAGAAAACGCCCTGCCGAAATACACAATATATAAAAAAAAGAAGCTCCCTCAGTCTTTAACAGACTACAGTTACCCACGAAGGGGTGCCTGCGCGTAAAAGTCTGATTGGCAGGAGGTGCGCAATCTCCAACAAAATTTTCCAGAAAAGACATTGTTAAATACCAAGTGAAGCGTACAAGAGGACTAGAAACGGTGTGTCAACGTGATTATACCGTATATATATATATATATATATATATATATATATATATATATATATATATATATATATATATATATATATATGCGTTTTATTGTTTTATTACCGTATCTTTCTGTTAAGTTACATTATTGTTTCAGCTACCCGGCCGTTTGTTTGGCCGTCTGTAGCTTCCTCGGGCTTTTACAGAAAAAAGTTTTTTTCTGTAAAAGTCTTACCGGAAGACACGGTAATCACTAAAGAGTCAAAACATGGAGGCCAACTTGCATTTGATGATACTTTAATTAAGCAGCCGATTGACTATAAGTAATCCTCTTCTACTTGTTTTTTGTAAGTCGATGTTTAATATTAGGTTGTTTTTTTTGTTTTTTTGTATATTGCTTAAATTTAAGAAGAAAAAAAACAATTACTTACCTTCCGGTCCCTGTTGGCAATCGAATAATAGAGAAAGATTTCAGAACCGGAAAAGTCGTGAATGGAAGATACACAGCTATCGATGATGACGGGGGAGCGATTGTAATCTCCATTTTCGTGGTCAGAATCACAAGGTTTACTTAAACTAGGCCGAACGTCAACTATTGAACATGGCTTTTCTTAATTCATCGATTGACTCATTTCTTTATGTCTTTATTTTTTTTCAAATGTGTAAAACGTTCTTTAAAATGTCTAAAAAAAATATATTTCGCCAGTGTTCGCACCTATTTATTTATCTTGTTAATTTTGTAATATAGCTATATTATGAATTATTAATACAAACATTACGATTACGTATTTCAGAAGTACTTGTCTTACTTATACAAAGGGGTGAGGAAGCGTAGAACCCTTTTAGTATATATATATATATATATATATATATATATATATATATATATATATATATATATATGAATAAAAATAAAATTAAAATGCCAGCGATGGTTGACGTTATGTTGTTTTGTAAAAAGAAAAACGGAATGAATTTATCAAATGATCGTCCCTTTTGCAGAGGACATCTTCAGGATATTAAAAGGAAAAATGCAAAAGAAGAAAACGATCATAGGCCATACGAAAATGAAAAGGAAACACTGTTAGAATCCTACCTATATCGGGAAAGAAACTATAAATGTATGCGTATGGGAAGGTTAGGTTGTTCAATATCTATATATACACTTTTAAAAATACGTTAAATATGTACACTTTTTTTTTCTCTAAACTTATTCATTTTGTTTAAATTATTTAAGGATTAAGGAAAAACGGTTAGCCAGGATCTGTTTTTATATTTTGTTCTTTGATTATTATTTTCCCTATACTATGGGCTAAATGGTAGAAGCCTTTTCTTTGCGTAATAGTATTAGTGTTTAATATTAGTGCTGACTCTAAAAGTCTTCGTTTAGCTCTATCTATCACGTATTTTATAATTTTCGCATGATCTAAATAAAATGAATGATCGTGTTCTTCACAATGGCAAAAGAGTGCATTTAGGGCGTTACCATTCCTTATATCTCTTCTGTGTTCGTAAAGTCTTAGTTTCAATTTACGCTGTGTCTCACTTATGTATGCTTGTTGACAATTGTTACATGGGATGGAATATATACCGGCGTTGGATGTGAAGGTTTTGGGAGAGTGTTTTGTAGTTTTTAGTGTCTGTTTTATTGTTGTGGAAGTTGTTTGTATCAAGTGAAAACCAAGTCTATTAAGAGTGTCGTAGATTTTTGTATTTTTAATGTGGGTGGGAATGAGAAGATGTCTGTTTAATAGTGAGGTATTTGTTTTATTTTTCTGTCTGTTTATATTATAGTGTATTTTCGTAGCTTTTTCCTTTGCGAAATAGGATGGGTACTGTATTTTGTTTTAAAAACATTCGTAATGTATTGAATTTCATTATTAAGATATTGGGGGCTGCATATTCTAAAGGCACGCAAGAAAAATATATAGATAGACATTGAACAACCCAACCTTCACATACACACACATAGTTTCCTTTCCGGATATGAGTAGGATTCTAACACTGTTTCCTTTTCATTTTCGTATGGTCTATGATCGTTTTCTTCTTTTGCCTTTTTCCTTTTAATATCTTGAAGATGTCCTCTGCAATAGGGACGAAACGTTGATCATTTCAAAAAATGTTTCAAAACAAATGAGGGCGAAACTCGAGTCTTGGACTTCCGGTTCGTTGACAGTCATGACTCTTGTGGGTTGCGACGTTATTTAGCTGTGGAATTTATTATATATATATATATATATGTATATATATATGTATATATATATATATATATATAGAGAGAGAGAGAGAGATTATTTCGATCCTTTTATTGATTTATTTTTATTGCTTTTAATTGCTAAAAACAGAGGTCGAGAAAGTATGACGGGACGACGCTGATAGACAACGTCTGGAATGAGGACAGTAAAGTGTCAAGCAATATACAGTGAATACGTTTCAAAATCAATACTGTGATATACTATAAAGCAAAAAAAAGAGAAGAAAATAGAACAAAAGCTCAATAGCAAAGTAATTCTACAAATCGTGATGAATAGGTTTTAAATGTCACAAAATGAAATGAATTTGAAGCTAATAAAAGAGTTAATGAAAATGATGAATAAATATAAATTCTTAAAGAATCCGAAATATAAGAGACAGCGAACTGAATTAGAGAACGTGTCATTAATATGAAATACAGGTAAAAAGAGGTCAAAATCAATTAATGTAAGAAATACAAAAATAAGATAATGGGAAAGTAAAGAAAAGATGTGGGGGGGGAGATAAATTAAAGATTTAAATAAATCTGACAAACAATCCTTTTCTAATACATTCATATTGGTTTTACCTGTATAGAGTGTTTTTAGATGCGACGAAATTTAAATTGATAAATCTATTTCTTTTATTGCAGATTTTGCAGCTATCAGTTATTTTCAGTTCAACTTGGTTTGGCAATTCATCACGTGTTTTCAACAGAATGGGGTTACAGAGTGCGTGAGTGGATCAATTTACTGAAAGTAACATTCCATGAATTAATAATTTCACGAAATGTATCTGTCATTTGGCCACCTTGTTCGTGTGATTTTAACCCTATTAGACTTTTTTTTAGATATGTAAAATGTCATGGCTACGCTGATAAACGATACACTGCAGACAACTTGAAAGACATTTGACGCGTTATTGCGAAAATGCAGCCTAATTTAATGCGTAGTGTTTTTGAAAATTGGATATCTAGTTTACGTCATATAAGCGCGTGCCGCGGGGACTATTTGCTTCAAACTGTATTTACATTATAAATGCCAAAAATTATTCTTGGAATTAACCAAATATTATTAGAAATAAAAAAAATTTCTATAATTTATTTGAATTTAAAATCATCCGGTTCTGATAAAACACTCTTTATATTTATTTATGCATATATACAAAATACGTATTGTTTTATTTGTATATCTGTTTGTATACGAGAGTAATTCCAACACCACTGTGGTTCGAATTAATTCCCCGAACAAAATAGCTTTGCAACATAGATTTTTACAAGAGAGTCCCCATTTATCATAGCAAGAATTCTACTCGGAATAAGAACAAATGAGTGCAAGGTGGTTAGTGAGACAACAGTGTAATGATCTGTAGTGGTGGGAATTAGTAATTATTTGATTATTCAAAATTGCTACACGAGGACCTGCTTATGTTTGACTGGAAAACGACCGTGTTTAAGCCAGCTGACAAACAGGTCTGCAGTATAGAGTTCCACGGGCGGTCCTATTGAAGAAATGTTATTCATGAAATTTGCGTTTAGATTTAAGCACAGATAGAGGCTGTAAGAGGAATGTTTTGCAACGGTTTAGAGACAAGTGTTTGTTGTGAATATTTGCAGTGAGAGCATAGATTGATACTCATATGGACACTTTCCATTAAAATAACGATAGAGCAGATATAGACTTCGGAAACCAGTTGTAAGAAGGAAAAAAGCGGCATCACCTACTGAGATAGAAAGCCAGTTTTTATGTCAAGATAGAAGAGGGCTCTGAGTAGCTTCTCTCCAGATGTGACAATAGCACTCTATTCTAGAACATATTTGGCTCTGATGTAGGTAAAGGATTGCGTCGTGAGTGAGATACCTTTTTGGGGATGGGGGTAGACATATCCCCTTACGAATACAAAACAAAAATATAATGATTGCGTAGAATTCTTATTCTAATTTGGAACGTAGAATTCTTATTCTTGTTGCGTAGAATTCTTATTCTAATTTGGAACAACATCCATTATATAATTTTTTTATTCTAGAATATATACCAAACTAATAACTTAAGCTTAAGAAGTCTTTAAAAATTGAATTTCAAGGAATCTTGTTTATTTGATGTCGAATGACGATAGATTACATACAGTGCAAATCTTGTATATTTTAATAGGAAATTGCGGTTAATGCATATATTAACACTCCCATAAAAATATTATAAAGAAATTGAAATGTTCAGAATGTATATATGTTTATTGCCTTATATTAAAAGTTTACAAAAATCGAATATATCGGAATTTTTACTAAAAGGGTTCTACGCTTCCTCACCCCTTTGTATAAGTAAGACAAGCACTTCTGACATACGTAATCGTAATGTTTGTATTAATGGTTTGTAATATAGCTATATCACAAAATTAACAAGATAAATGAATAGCTGCGAACACTGGCGAAATATATATTTTTTGACATTTTAATGAACGTTTTACACATTTGAAAAAAATAAAGACATAAAGAAATGAGTAAGATTAATTAAGAAAAGCCATGTTCAATAGTTGATGTTCGGCCTAGTTTAAGTAAACCTTATGACTTCTGACCACAAAAATGAAGATGACGATCGCTCTCCCGTCATCATTAATAGTTGTGTATCTTCCATTCACGACTTTTAATCAGGACTGAGCACGTATCGATTTGCAACAAAAGCGTTTAAAGAGACAATGATACTTTTTTTAAGGTTCACATTTTATTCAGAGTTCTGTAAAAATAAAATCATGAAACGTGGTCATTTAAAGGGAACCACCCAACGCCATTTCTTGCGAAACAGGGAAAGAGATGTGCCCCCAACCACCAAGGCGCCTACCATTGGCGCATACATTTATCCCTGGCAAAAGTCAAAATAAGAGGCAAACAGACAGGAAGGATTTTTCCGGTTCTGAAATCGTTCTCTATTATTCGATTGCCAATAGGGACCGGAAGCTAAGTAATTGTTTTTTTTTTGGGGGGGGGGGGTCTTAAATACAACAAAACTTACTATTAAACATCGACCTATAAAAAACAAGTAGAAGAGGATTACTTATAGTCAATCGGCTGCTTAATTAAAGTATTATCAAATGCAAGTTGGCCTCCGTTTTTTTTTTACTCTTTAGTAATTACTTTGTCTTACTGTAAATCATCTTCGAATTTTTTTTTACAAATGAGTCACCACTTATCAAGGCCCGAGGGCCACTCGAGGATAAGGGTTAATAAGCGTATAGTGGTCAATGAAACAATTTCGTAATAATTGTTAGTAGTGGAAATTTGGTAAATTGGATTACTTAAGGGGAACGCCTCATCAAGAACTTGTTTATGTTGGACTTGAAGATGACCATATTATAGTCAGCTGGAAAGCAGGCAAAAAGAAAACAGTCAATGAAAAAAAATCAGTAGCTTTTTACCGTTCGTTGGTTTATTTGTATTTCAAGTTGTGAAGAGTTATTAAATAGGATTAGCAAGCAATGCAATTTTTTCAATTGTTAAGACATTTCGGCCACTACCGAAATACAGCAGTAAAATAGAGAGAGTGAAAGGTTAACTCATTTTCTTACTGTTTTAATTCGGCCGTGTAGATAATATAGATAGTTGAAACAACCGTCCTATTAAGTAAAGTTTAAGAAGAGGTTTCTGTCGTCCTAAATACATGAAATTCAATAAATGATAGTTTGTGCCTCGACTATCCCTCCCACCTTTTCTTTTTCCTAATCGTTTTTCGCTCTCCTAAAATTCTTTCCCCCTACTTTATTTGTGCTTATTTTCTACTCGCCGTTTTTCTTTGTTTACTTATCTCTAACTAGCCTGAGTGCTCGGCGTTGTCCGGGTGTTTGGAGGTTGGTGTTGAGCAAAAAAAAATAAAAGGTTTAGTAGACAGACAGGCTCGAACCCGTGACGTGAAGGCGGAAAAGAAAGTGAAGGTGTGTGTAAGGGTGTTGGTAGAGCAAAAAGAAAGGAAAATTGCAAATGCAAAAAAAAGAGGTAGTAAGCAGGCTCATACTCGTACCGAGGAGGAAAAGAAAGTGAAAAAACATGACGTGTTTGCTGTTGCGACCATCGCTAAACCGGAAGTGACTAAGGTTTGAAATAAAGCTAGACAATCTAAAAAGTCGAAACTTTTGGCGAAAAAAGCGACCCCTCTTTGTAGAAAACTGCCCAGTTTAGGGTGAAGGAATTAATGTTTTAAGCCAATGTTTCCATATTTGTCGTCCGAAGGGTGGACCTTCAAAATGATACCAATATCGTGAAAATCCGTCGCCTCTGTCAAAAGATTAAGGCAGTCAGACATACATACATACATACATACATGCATACATACATAAATACATACATACATTTAAACATACAGGTAAGATTTGTATAATAGAATATGTCCGTACTCTACAAAAGCCAAACACTGATTTTGCATACGTGTCTCTTACTTTCTGAGTTCTACACTCCTTTTTTTCCTTTTCATAATTCCTCATTTTCAAAGGCCACATCCACATGGCATTCGAATTTTTTAGGATAATAAAAATAACCATATATCCATAAAATTTTCGCATTGACAGTACCATGAATAGCAACTTAGTATATGTTCGAGACGTGCTGAGCTTGTGGGAAAGAGCTTACCCAACCGACACAGTGTGAATACAACAACGATTACCATGGCGTTGTATAGAGGGTGGAACGATCAAAGTGTAGCCCTAAAGCAAACAGCACTAAAACCTTATTTTTAGCTTTTATTGAAAAAATTAATTCAGGTAACTTTATTATGTAAGAGAGCTAGCATCTATTCAATGTAGCCTTCTTCAGCCTCAATCACCGCCTCGATACCGGTCCGGAAGTGGGAGCATGTCTTTTTCACAAGCGTTGGCGGGATCTCGGCGAATTATCGGCGGATGGCGGGGATCATGCTGGGATTTGTGTTGTGAGAGGTCATGACGTATGACCTAACAAAGTAGTCCAGCGAGTTCAGGTTAGGAAAGAGGGGAGGGACAGTGAGAGAAGAGTACAAAGTCGCAGAACTCCTTCTGAAGCCAAGCCTGGGTATCTTTGGACTTGTGGGCTGGCACCGAGTCCTGTTACTACACCCAGGTTTTGCCAGCAGCCATGCGATTTTATCAAGGGATCGTCAAACTCTTCAGCTCATCCAAGTACATTTTGATGTTGACTTTAAAGCCGACTTCGAACATGTGAGGTGGCACGATGTTGAAACCACACGAAATGTCATAACCGTGGGCAGAAACTTTGTTTTTATCAACCTGGGTACATCCTTCTATCAGTAGCAATCTAACGATGCATTTTGAGGCTGCTGATAATGTTCTTGTTGCCATAACTTGCATCGGTAGAGAGCATCAGCTTAAAGTAGCGCATCTCCGATATCGGTCCTTGAATATTGTGTCACTTTCAGATATGGTAGAAGAGAGGGGGTACTTATAGTAAAACGGATACTTAATTAAAGTATATTCAAATGCAAGTTGGACTCCGTTTTTTGACTCTTTAGTAATTACTGTTTTCCTGTAAGCCATCTTCGAATGTAACTGCATACTTCGACTTTGAATAAAACAGTCAATGAAACAACGGCAGCTTTTTTACGGTTCATTGGTTTATTTTTATTTCAAGTTGTGAAGGGTGGTAAAATAGGATTAGCAAATCTACCAAGTACTTTATCCACTCCAACACGAATCCTTGTGGATAATTCTAGAATTTTGAGAACTATAAACTTAAGAAGGTCAGAAGTTATATCGACCAAAATATTATAAGAATAAAACTGAAGATGAGATCAGTAGTTTTTATAATCCAAATCATACGAATTACCAATCTTAATCTTACAAATTCCGAAACAGTATTTTTTCTTGATGCTGTAGTTATCTCACCTTTAAATGTGAAATAGCCTTTTCCCTGGTCCCAAATCAATTTTAAACATTATTTTCTAATTTCTGGTAATTTTAATATGAAACAGCAATTTCAATGGTATGTCACGATTAAGCTTCAATTATAGTTTCTTTGGCCGGACATGCTTAAGTTTAAAACTTTATCTTATTTGGTATGTAAGTTTTAATTTCGAAACTGGAAGTCATTTGAGCTTTTGCGCTCATATTTTTGACATGGTATTTTCATCTTAAAACGGATCTACTGAGTAGTCACACGTTATTTCCAGGGTGTGGGGGTGTATTTGTTTTGGTTCTGTGAACTAAAATGTCTTTCTTTATTCATTCTTGTTTTTTCTTGCTGCTAATTAATTCAGTTTTGTTCTCGAGTTCTCGGTGTGTGGAACGATTGTCAGTTGAAATGCACGCACCTGCTTTCCATTATTCATTTCCGTCATCGCGTTGCGTTTGCGTCTGATTTACGCAAACACAACATATATACAAATATATACACACACATATATATATATATATATGAATACCTGGTATATATATATATTTTTATATATGTATACATTTATATATATGTATACATTTATATATATATATATGTATTTATATAAAAAGATGTTTGTGTATTGCTATATAAGATAATGCTCAAACTTATATTAATAATCATATATATATATATATATATATATATATATATATATATATATATATATATTCCTCGTGTATTGTTTATATGTCTCATGAACATATCTGTGAACTCTCCACAAGTCGACAACAATAATTTCAGAAAATATTTTTTATGGATCTTAGAATTGTAACCAAGAAAGACAAATATTCTATTCAACCAGAAAAATGTTTATGAATTAAACTTTTTTTTATCGAAAAAAGCTATTTGAATTATTCCAATTCCATACACATTTATTTAAAAACGAATGTACATATCTCTGGGATTGCAGGAAAATTATGTTCTGCCAGTGTTTGCATTAATATTTAGATCAAACGATGTTTAACTTGGTTGTTAAAACAACGGAATAAGATATAAGATAAAGAAAACGTCTGTTCCTGGATATGACCTTAAACTATATCCGATGGTGAGGCCACAGCTTGCGGGCTTTGGGGAGTGTGGAGCCACCCTTTAATTGCCATTGCTCCCAGGACCACTCTCTAACCCGGTGTGGTAGTACCTGTTAGGGTTCCAACTATGGGTTAAATAGAAACCAACTTAAAAAAAACAAACAAATATACTGTTGTTCTTCAAAATCACCGGATTCGGCATTAAATAACCTGAAAAGGGTTGATATCCCGTAAATCGAAAACAAAATAAACAAACAAAAACGTTTAAAATTGAAGGTTAAATAAAAAAGGGAACAATGAAAAACATTATACTAATTGGTACTTTAAGAAAAATCTGAAATAAAAATGAAAATCAATGTTAAATATAAGTTGATATGAAAAGACGGTTTTACGATTATGTCAAGATTGTCTAGTAGTTATCCTACTTGACTCACTCTCTGTAGATTTCGGTTTCGATATCAGTTCAAGTATTTATTTATAAAGGATAAGTAGAATATATATATATATATATATATATATATATATATATACGTCAAAAAGATGTCTCGACAGTAGAGTGAAAAGCATATCTTATTTTTCTTTTATTAATATTATTGGAATTTTTCCCCCTTTTTCCCTTGTACACATTTTTGTGAATTATTCCATGGATTTCTGTCTTTGGATTATTTTGGACCATCTTCCAATTACGGGATTTCCTTGTATTTTACTTGTGCAAATGGAAATTCATTTAGCTTTCTTGAAGTTATATATTTGGATTTTACCGTCACTGGATCATTTATCTTCTACCAGACTATCCATTCATGTGTAATAACCTGTGTCTACACCATATACCCTCTGCTTCACTTTTTTTGTTATCAAGTAAGATCTTTGACTTACTTGTTGTTTTATCAAATACTTTTGCATGCAGAATCCTATCCTGCATTTTGCTAATTCCTGCCCTCTGATGAGAAGGAAAGTATTTCTTCGAAACTCCGCGGATTAAGGACTATCCACTTATTAAGTGTTTCCTTTTCAGATTAAATATGTTTTTAACTCTTTTTTAAAGTGTTTTTTAACATATTTTATTAACTGTTTGCTCGCATATATCTCTTTATCTCCTATTTAATTTTATCGAGCTTTTACATCTGGCTGAGATAACTTTAGAAATATTAATTCTTTAATATTTATGTTATACTTTAATTTTACCATCTTGGATCATTTTGGTAAATTTAATTGTAATTTTTATTTTATATATATATATATATATATATATATACACACACATATATGCATATAAATATATGTATATATAGATATGATCAAAAAATGACATTATTTTTGCACCAACCTAACATATATATATATATATATATATATATATATATATATATATATATTTATATATATATAATATAAAGCTGAACATCTGTGTGTGTGTCTGGTCACGAATAGGCTCCTATATAGTTGAATATTATGGAAAACTGATCCCATATTATGATAGAAGATGTATCGAGACACAGGAGTGGGTATGTTTGATCTGGCATAATGATGATTCATTAAAATTATGGGGTCTGCATATGCGCCTAGTCCACAAGGAATGGAAATAAAAAATTAAAAAATTAAAAAAAAAACGTTTACAAGTGTTTTTGATGTAGATGTATATAATAATACTTTGAGAAGTATGTTTTAACTTAAATAGAGATGGTATGATAAAATTGTGGGGTCTGCATTCGCGCAAGCCTCCATAGAATGGAAATAGGCACAAACTTTTAAAGACTTTTCATATCTATCTGCGTAAGTATACTTCGATAATTATGTTTCAGTTTGAAGAAATATGGTATAATAAAATTATGGGGTGTTCGTTCGCGCCTGACCTCCATAGAATGGAATATGTCGCAAAGTTTATCAAGTTTTTTTTTAATATAGATCCACAGAATATTGTGATAAGTGTTTCAGTGTAAACAGGTATGGTATAATAAATTATGGGGTTTATCTATTTTATTTTTACTTGCATCATATTTTGCTTTGGTGTTGATACCCCCAAATTCAACCCAAATTCGAAGCTATCTCTTTACAACCCTTCCTTTTCATGACCTATCATACTTTCATAAATCAGAGTCCAGTTTCATGTTTTAAACCCAGTCAACGACGGGTACTTTTGCTAGTATATATATATATATATATATATATATATATATATATATATAAACTATGTATATATATATATATATATATCACTCTTTGTATATATATATATATATATATATGCATATATACAAAGAGTGAGATATATATATATATATATATATATATATATATATATAGAGAGAGAGAGAGAGAGAGAGGGGGGAGGGAGAAAAAGAGCGCTTCTGACCGGCATGTTTCCTGACAAGCAATTTCTTGTAAAGTTGTTTGAGTTGTATTTGGAAGGAAAATTAAGAACTTATGGTTGAATAAGTGTTTTATCATTTATTCAATGTTATGTTCAAAATTAACGCATACAAAATTAATCCATCTATCAAATTTACAATTGGAAATCTGTATTTTATGAGATTTGAAATAATTAAATTTTCAATAATAATAATAGCAGTAATTCAAGATAGATCAACAGAAATGAGTAAAATACTTACTTAATTGCTCTGAAATTCAAATTGATCTTGAGGGTGATGGAGTTAATGTAGTTTAATATACGGAGCTCTATCTTGTGTGGGAGTTCATTCAAGATCACCAGAAGTTTCTACAGCCTTTACTGAAAATCGAACATATGAAAGACCGGTTAAGCGTTGCCGAACTTATAAAAATAGAAGTCTGTAAGTTAGGGGGACTGTAATGTGGTTGCATAAAATGAAAGTTTATCTGTTCGATGGAAGAAATGTTTGCTAAAAAAGATGGCACAGCCGTTACCAAGCATGATACCACCTGTTCAGTTAAGTTTGGAGGTGGTTCCTTTATAATATAGGAATGTCGTTTATCCAAAGGCACTAATGGGTTATAAGTTATGTATAGCAGAATGAATGGTAGCATTACAGAGAGATTCAAGAAAGAACGTTCAGAAATTAGCAGCTTCTTTATGACATGGATAGAATTTCGTACTCCAATACGACAATAATCCTAAACATACCATAAAACTTACAAAAGACTGGTTTGAAAATAATGACATTAGTACTCTCAAATTACCAAGTCTCCTGACTTGAATCCTATTGAAAATTTGTGAAATACTTTCATGCTCTAAGGTCATACGCCGAATTTACAGAATAACAAACAATCAGAGGAATTATGCAAAAACTAGTTTAGTAAAATAACAATGAATCAGTGTTAAAAAAAACTTGTGCATAACCATAGTAAGCGACTGGAAGCAATGAAATTAGAAAGGCTACGCAACAAAATATTAAACTGATGTATCCATTATTTTAGTAAGGTAATTTTGAAATTTGATGAAACATGTTTTCAGCCATAAGTTTTTAATTTTCCTTCCATATGCAACTAAAACAGCTGATAGATAGATAGATAGATAGATAGATAGATAGATAGATAGATAGATAGATAGATAGATAGGTCCACCTACGGCCCAATTCCAACGGAGGTGACATTTATAAAGATAAGAAACATAAAAGTTCCAGTAATCGATCTCTGGGGCAGATCCACATTAATGTTATCTTATTTCGATATGCGTCAGTAAGTAAACTTGGATTTTTCTTGGATCTGAGAAGGATATGATTATATTAAGTATTCGTGCAGAAATACCATGCAGTTTAATTTTCATGAGAAGAACTTCATGACAGACTCTGTCAGATGCCTGGATATATCAATAGTTGCTACCCTAGCTTACCCCGCTATATGCATAATCAAGTGCATTGTGTATTCGTACGGAGATGATCATTAAGGTATTCGACATAGAATGGCTTGCTTAAATCCATACTGTCTGTTAGAAGCAAGTTTAGCTAATGATTCCAAGATTTTAGCAAATAGAGCGGAAACTAATTGGATGATAATTGAGCGGGTTTGTTCTCTCACCAGAATCTGTGATTACTAACAGTACGGAGCTATCCAGCTCTAGAGGAAGGAAGATTCAGCAAATCATTTGTTATTAAGTTTGGAGAAAAAAGTGTCTAGCTCAGCAAAGTGTTTCCTTATTAATATGGCAGGTATCAGATTAGGCTGACACAACTTTGCGGTGTCTAAGTTTTTTATATCACAGACATAGGACGATGTGGTTATCAGAACATAAAGTGTTGCGTCTGTCCTCAAAGAGAAATCTAGGAGGAAACGGTTTGTGGTTTCTAAACTGTAGTTGGAGAGGAAATCTCTGAGCAAACAGTTTATATTATTCAGTTGTCATGCAGTCGTTTGTAATAGTGAGAAAATATTTGATCGCGTATTATTCACTGCGCTATTATAAATTCTCCAGAAATCGCGAATTCCATATTTGTGCATTTTCTGTACATATGATAAATGTTCTTCCAGCTGCCGCTATTTCATTCTTACAATAATCTCAATCTTCTATATTTTTTTTTGCCTATCTGACTTATTGTGAACGGATTTGCAGAACGTATTTGCTTTTTCACAATGGCAGCTGCACAGGTTGAAATTAATTATCGTAGAGAATGGAACATGCAATAGAATTTGCTTTGGTCAATTAGGGCGGATTGGTTTACACATAGCCCAGCATAGAGAGAAAAGATGTTACTACAAGGGGCGTCTCTGATGTAGGCTGTGATGAATTTACAATCAGTCTTTAAAAGATTCTAGCGATGTTGAGCAACGCCTTATAATCTTGGAGTCTAAAGTTGCTGGTGATATCTACCAATATTACAATGTGATCAACGTTCCTGAGTAGACTGTGCGCAGTCTTCGCACAAGCCTTTGATAGTGCAACCCAAAGTAGAGGTTGCCGAAAGAAAGAATCATAAAAAAGCATAATAGCAGAATATTAATGTTTAATAATAGGAAAACTATGAATAATAATGATAATGTAGTTATGAATTACTGTAATTGCCAAAAACTCCGAGGATTGCCTCATGATAAATTATTGTTTAATCCCCTCAATGGTATACCAAGTTAAAATATTCCAAGAGCAAAACCTGAAGGAAGAAAAATCCTACATTGAAAGTACCCAAATGACGTTCAAGAATAGATTTTATTGACATACACGTTCGATGAATAATCAAACGTATGAAAAGACACCTCGTTGTCGTTACACTATTGCAAACTAGTTAGGACAAACAAAACACCAAAGATACAATGGAAAATTATTAGGAAAGCCAATACATGCCACTCATAAATCTCGCCATGTCCTTTATGCCTGTAAGAAAAACTTGAGATAACAAGGTTTAAGGACAGGGACAAACTATTAAATATTAAACAAGAAACCGCTATATTATGCAAACATTTCAAAATACATGCGCTTAAAGAACTCTAAATTAAAAAGTATGAAATGTTACAATCAACAACTTTGACAATAACAAGAACCCCCATCCTATTGCACCCCCCCCAAAAAAAAAAAAAAATATATATATATATATATATATATATATATATATATATATATAGTAATCAGTTTGCTAGTTAACCAATCAGGTTTATTTGTTCTCGTCCCCGTATTCATCAGTGTGCTTTTTCATGTTCTTTTTGTCGTGCTTTTTCTCCAACCAAAGCTTCAGTTTACTTGTAGCTCACTTCTCTCTTGGTTTATTTCATATTTTTTTTTTGAGAGAAGTTAGTCATTCTTTTGTGTATTAGATGGTGGTCCTTTGTTTTTACCTAGGTGTGCGAATATATGTCTGCTGATAATTTGTTTATATTTTAGGTTTTATATAAGGTTAGTTTATTATTGATTTATTCATTCGTCTTTTCACCATCATCATCATCATCATCATCATCATCATCATCATCATCATCATTGCATATACATATTATATTTTATTTTATTTTATTATTTTTTATTATTTTTGTATTTAATTTATGAATTGCTATACTAAAGTAAAGTAAATTCTGTGTATACAGGTGTTTACTATGTCGCTTCTGAAACTTTTATAAAAATAAATTTAGGGGTTCTTTGAAATTAATGATTGTGAATTTCTCATTCAGACATGATCTTCAGGTTCCGTCTAAGTTCTTATATGCATTATATTTTCGCACTATTTTTACCAAACTATCGCAAGGGCCTACTTTTTGAGCTTCTAGTGGATGTTCGCTAGTGTTGTATTTATTCGGCATATTTGTTGCTGTTGTTGGGTGTAATTTTTGTTATTAAAATATCTGGTTTTAACGTCTTTGGATATATACTTAAGTAATATTCTTTGTAAATTAATTTTTTTCTTAACTTACTACCTAGTGTTAAAAATGTATGTAGCACTGCTGAAATAATTAATGAGAATCGATACATAAACATAAAAAATGGGCAAAAATCAGAAGCTCACAGTATTAATGCTGGAGTCGATCCTGGGTCCAACTCTCTTCCTGGTCTACATTAATGATCTTCCAAATCACATCCTTACATCATTCGTAGACATTTATGCTGATGACACTACCATCTACGGTAGCACATCTAAGAACGTAAACGACCAAGTTCACTCCGATTTTCTCTCCTTTGATCTTGAGCATGTGGTACAATGGGGAAAGAGGTGGCTGGTTACTTTAAATGCAGCTAAAACCAAGATTTTATCTTTACATCATCAACGCTCTGATCCCCATCTGCCATCAATTGAAATGAATGGTTCTCGTTTTGGGGAGCCTTCATGTTTAGACAAGCTTGACCTTTACTCCTGATCTGAAATAAAACACATACATTAAATCCGTTGCCAATGCCGCTGGAAAAAATGGTGGGATCCTTCTATCGATCCAGTAGCTATCTCAATGCTGATGCAATTCTCTATCTATATAAGAGCCAGGTACGTCCAAGAATGGAGTATTGTTGCCACATCTGGGCAGGAGCTGCTAGAAAGGACTTATCCTGCCTATGTAGAGTTCAAAATAGACTTCGTAGCCTCGTAGGAGATGTCTTTTTTCTCTTCCCTTCAACCTCTTTCTCACAGAAGAGATGTTGCGCATTTTTTCTCTTCTTTAGCGTTTTTTTCATTGCAAGTGCTCGACCGAGCTCCAATCTACGGTCCTATCGCCAAACTTTTACAAGAAACACTCGTCTACCAGAAAACACTATCAATAATTTCCCCCACTCTTTATCTGTGCCTAAACCTAAACATAGATTCCATCAACAAAGCTTCTTTCTTAGAACAGCACGCCTTCCGTTTTCCTGCTTTCCGGCTGACTACAATATGGTTGTCTTCAAGTCTAACGTAAACAAGTTGTTGATGAGCCGTTCCATATAAGTTAACAAATTTACCGAATTTCCATTACTTTCGATTACTTTATTGTCAAATTGTCTACTGTAACTCTTTAACCCTTATCCTCGTGTGGTCTTTTGGCCTTGATAAGTGATGATGCCTTTGTAAAAAAAAATAATAATAATTTTGCATAACTTATCTGTCACTTTCTACTCCATTCTTGAATGTCAGAGGATATTGAATGGTCACCGGTTCTAACTAATAGCAACGTTCTATCTACTCAAATATTAAAAGAACTCGTCTTCTGATGATACTAACATTATAAAAGTTAAACTTTTTCTTCAAAAACATCTAAGCTTACATTCATAATCCCCCCCCCCCAAATCCCCAAAAACTTTTTTATTGTTTCAAACTTTAAATGAGTTTTGATCGTATGTATTAGTAAAATACTTACAACGTTTCCGGCGATGTAACTTTCCCATTTTTTCATCTCTTTCTTGTCGAATACTGAAATATTTATGTCGAATTCATGAATATGTACGAAATTCGGAATAAAACTCTTTGTTTAATGCTCGAATTCAGCTTGCTCTTTTCTTGAACGCAAGTTAAAAATGTTGGAAGTAATATATACCAAAACTTTGCTAGAGTAACATTGAAGATGATAACTGTACTCCAAATAATATAAATGTTACAGAATATTAATCGGTCATATTAATAATAATTATACAAGTAAGCATTGAAATTAATTGTTTGGTTCGTTCTTTAATTAATAAAGTATTGAAACAATAGGGTGTTTACTAGTGGAATACTGTTATTACAAATAACGATGAACTCTTTTACACACTATAATTATCGGGAGAATATGTCTCTTGGAACTTATGCTCGAGTCTTTTTCATTTGTTCTATTTGATTTTCTGTTCCAGATATTTTGTTTTTACTAATTATGAAGTTGCGCTTTTCTTCCGGATCGTTACGGAACCACAACGCTGGCGACAGCGAATACTTAAAGAACGTTTACTCAAGAATCTTACAAAATACGCCACAGCACAATCGATAAGGATTTAAACCGCTTTATTCGAAAACCTTAACTGAACATACGTAGAGAACAACGACGACATTTGGCAACTTAAAATGCTAAAAAATAGGTCTAATCGAAGGAATTTAAAACAATCAGTAAGTTGCTTTTTGCCTTCGCTAATATTAATTTCTTGTTTTTGTCTTAACAAGTCAGTGATTTCATGAAATACTGGAACTGGATTAAGTGGTAGCAAGAAAGGAATATTTATATTTTCCTTTCTTAGAATGAAAACGTATCACTGTCGAAATTATGAGCATGTATTTGTACTGAAAACATGTCTGCGATATACGTTCAAAAAACGTCTTTTAAACAAAAAAAGCTTTTAGACTTTGCTTGTATTTATACATTAGCAGCTGAAGATTGAAAATTATATAACCGACACTTTTTGCAAATGAAAAACTTAATGTCTATTTTATCTGAATTGGTAAAATTCTAAATGTGACATCAGCTAAAAATACAAAGAAAAATTAAAACAAGTTACAATTGAACTAAAACAAATAAATGTAGGAAAACAACAAAGAAATTACAAAATATTACAAAAACTTTCAATGAAACAACAACAACGAAATGATAAATTCCATGAGCCATGTTATGACCAACAGCAAAAACAAAGAAAGAAAACTAAAGCAACATCAGGAACAGAACGAAAAATACAGCAAAAGTTTGAAGAGTTATTTTTACAAACAGTTAGTAAAATGCGACAAAAATGCGACAATGAAAATGCGTTTTCACAAAATGCTGTTTGAGTGCAATTGACAATTTTACTTATTTCCCAAACGGGGATAAAATCTTGCTTCGTATTTTAGAATCTATAAATATATATATTAAATAGATTGTGAAATATATGCAGAATAAAAATCTCGCCAACTAACAAGTCCTGTAGATAAGATTTTACCTCTAAAAACTAGCGACTTTAATTTTTATGAAGCTGTTAAACTCATCGCAGAACTATTCAACCCTAAAAGGTTTTTGTTTAACAAAAGTTGGAAATATGTAAACTTTACAAGAAAAGGCAATGAAGACTAATTTACGTTTGCATTAATCGTTAATAAACACTGTGATATTTTAATTGTTTCTGAACTTAGCATAGATAACTTTAAATATATAATATTCATCCAAGTACTGGTATCCGCGAAAGACGCAAGAAATTAGACGAAAAATACAAACTAAGTTGGAAAGAGAACCAAATTTAACGTTACAAATATTAACCTGAATAAAAGATACGTTAGAAAGTAAATTCAACTTCTCCTTCAAAAACAAGTCAAACTTGCGTAAAAAAAAGGATTTTTCACTTTTCTATAAAGATAAGCAACCCCATTAAAAACAGGAAAAATACTACCTAGCCCCTTTTGGTGTTGTAAAACCCTTCATTGTTTTAAATTATCTCCATACCGTTTGAAAACCTGGACATGATAGTCACTTTGCAGAACAGATAAAGAAAATAAAACAGAGGTTAAATCTACAATAATAGAGGAAGACAACACAAATATTAGAAAATACGTACAAGTAAAACGCCAGGATGAAAATATCAAATTACTGATAGACTTTGGGCCCGATGTGTCCATAATCAAACAGGCGATTCTGACTTGACAGTGTACAAAATAGACTTCGTGGCTTAGTGGGGGATGCCCTTTTCTCTTCCCTGCAACCTCTCTCCCACAGAAGGGACATTGCGAGCCTGTCGTTGTTTTATCGTTATTTTCATGGGAAGTGCTCGTCTGAGCTCCAATCTATGGGCCCCCTCGCCTAACTTTCACTAAAAACACCCGTCTAGCTGAAACCACTGCCAGTAATTTTCCCCATTCTTTATCTGTGCCTAAATCAAAACGTAGATTCCATGCACAAAGTTTCTTTCTTAGAAGTCCACGCATGTGGAGCTCTCTTCCGTTTGCCTGTTTCCCACCTGACTACAATTTGAATGTCTTCAAGTCCAACATAAAGAAGTTCCTGATAAACCGCCCCCTTAAGTAAGACACTTTATCAGATCTCCATTACTAATGGTTACTACGATATTATCCCATTAATTACTGTACACGCAATAACCCTTATCCTCGAGTGGCATCTGGATCTTGATAAGTGGCGACTTTCTTGTAAAAAATTAATTTACATACATTAAAAAACTAATCCAAGCATGCTAAAAACCAATAAAATTGTCATATCAGTGACAGGTACCAAATTAAATTCGAGGTTGAAATTATTGATAACGTTAGTTTTTACAGTTACAAAAAATGTAAATGTACGTGTTAAAAATGCCGACGATTCATTTATTGCAACAATTGAATCTCTGGAATTTATCGGCCAATGCTTATTACCAAAAAATAGAAAGTCTGGCGAACCAGTCAAAAAATCTAGAAGTAATTAAAAGAAACTGTTTCCAAAGTTTATTTTCGGTATGCTTTCGTCGATGTAATAAAACTTGCAATAAAATAAACGATAACACATAAACGATGAAATAAAATTCGTAAACAACATTTGAACTAAAATCTAACGCTGCGCCAATGTTTACAAGAATATGTATACTTTTCGCCTCGTTAGAAAAAATAAACGGATTATAAAGAGTAGAACGGTCTTGTATTTATCAAAAGTGGAGAATAGTCAATGGACAGCATCCATTGTCTATTTAAAAAAATAATTTTTTTTACATGGTGGTCACCACTTATCAAGGCCCGAAAGCCACTCAGGGATAAGGGTTATTGCAAGTACAGTACGTTAGTGTGGAGATTTGATGAAGTGTTTACTAAAGGGTGCGGTTCATTAGGGATTTGTTAACGTTGGACTTGAACACATCCAGGTTGTAGTCAGGTCGAAAGTAGGCAGACGGAACAGAGTTCCACAGGCGTGCAGTTCTAAGAAAGAAGCTTTGTTCATGGAATCCACGTTTTGATTAATGCACAGATAAAGAGTGGGGGAAATTTTTCACAGTGGATTCAGCTAGACGGGTGTTTTTCATGAAAGATTGGCGAGGGGGGACCAGACATTGGAGTTCAGAGGAGCACCTGCCATGGAAATAACGATAAAATAAGGATAGGCTCGCAACGTCTCTTCTGTGGAAGAGAGGTTGCAGGGTAGAGAAAAGGGCATCCCCCACTAAGCCACGAAGTCTATTTTGTATTCTGTCAAGGCAGGATAGGCAGTTTTTAGCAGATCCTGCCCACATATGGCAGCAGTATTCCATCCTTGGACGTACTTGGCTTTTATATAGATAGAGAATTGCATCAGCAGTGATATATCTTCTGGAGCGGTAGAAGGATCCCACCATCTTTCCAGCGACCTTGGCAACAGACTTTATGTACGTGTTCCATTTCAGATCAGGAGTAAAGGTCAAACCCAGAAGTTTGTCAAAACACGGGGCCTCTCCCAGACGAGAGCCATCCATCCCAATTGATGCCAGATGGGGACCAGAGCGTTGATGATGTAAGGATAGGAGTTTGGTTTTAGATGCATTAAAGGTAACCAGCCACGTCTTCCCCCACTGAACCACGCGCTTAAGATCAGAGGAGACAGAATCAGAGAGAACTTTGTCATTTACAACCTTTGATGTGTTGCCGTAGATGGTCGTGTCATCAGCATAGAAGTCAACGAATGATTTAAGTATGTGTTTAGGGAATGCTCCACTGGTTTAAATGCGTTACGAACAAAGTATATTGTGATCCACTTAAAGGTTCAGAAAAAAAGGTTTTACGAAATTAATGAAGGCAAATACTCTTTTGACATCTACCTCCAAACAGGTGGGATCCTTCTATAGATCCAGTAGATATCTAACGGCTGATGCAATTCTCTAACTGTATAAGAGCCAGGTACGACCAAGGATGTAGTACTGTTGCCACATCTGGGCAGGAGCTGCTAGAAAGGACTTATCCTGCCTTAATAGAGTTCAAAATAGACTTTGTAGCCTCATAGATGTCCGTTTCTCTTCCCTGCAACCTCTATCTTACACAAGAGATGTTGAGAGTTTGTCTCTGCTTTATCATTATTTTCATCGCACGTGCTCGACTGAGCATTAGTTTATGGTTCACCTCGCCAAACTTTCACAAGAAACACTCGTCTAGCTGAAAACACTATCAATAATTCCCCCACTCTTTATCTGTGCCTAAACCTACATGTAGATTCCATGAACAACGCTTCTTTCTTAGAACTGCACGCCTATAGAATTGTCTTCCGTTTACCTGCTTTCCAGCTGACTCCAATATGGTTGTCTTCAAGTCCAACGTAAACAACTTCTTGATGAGCCGTTCCACTTAAGTTAACAAATTTACCGAATTTCCATTACTAACGATTACTATATTGTCCAATTGTCTACTGTACACACTTAATCTTTATCCTCGAGTGGTCTCTGGCCTTGATAAGTGGTTATGCCCATGTAAAAAAAGCACCCGTGGAAGAAAAAAGTTCCAAGTTACAATGCATAAACACGCATCATAGATTATAAAAGTTTGAAAGGCTTGCTTTTGGTGTCAAATTCGCGCCAACAATTTTTTAGCAAGTTATACTAGGCGAATTTTATTTTACGATATTTTATTTGGATGAGATCCTAATAAAAAAGTAAACTATGAATGTGTCTACTATGTGTTATCTCAAATACAGAATTATGCGTTTAAAATAAAATAATGAAATCGAGTATCTGGGGAATATATAAAGACGGCAAGAGGCCAAATCCTTTACGGGACACTGCAATTGAGGAAATACCGGCTTCTTAAAATTTACATACCAACAGAGTTTCATAGGATTAGCAAGCTATTACAAAACTTTTATTCCTAACTAAAAACAAATAATAGTATGTGTACCGTGAGTAATCACGTTTACACAGGGAACTTACACGTTGTAGACTCAGTTTTGGAGAAAAGAGGACAAGTAACAACTCAACTCATTTTTGTTTGTAACAACAATATTTATTTCCAGGTACTTTTCCGAATAAACCATGATCGTACTCCTTCTCTGCTGACCTCTGTCTTCTTCGAACGTTGTTTCGGTCGTGCTCTCGAACGTCATTCACGTCTCTAATGTGACCGTCTTCTCTGACACCTGTCTTCTCGGACTTCGTTTCGAACGTGCTCGCAAACGTGCTCCACTGTCTGTTACACACGTTCTTATATAGTTCTTTTTTATCTTTAGGGTGACATCATTTCGTATTTCGTATGTATTTGCAAACGCGCGTCCGTGTTCTGTTACATTGGTATGGACAGCAGAACGCCAAAAGGAATTTGACAAAATTATCAAAGTTATAATGGCAGAACTATTCCTAACACAGCATAGCCTGAATCTCGAAATAATAATCGCTAGAATCGGCAGCCTGTATGGAACAGGAGCATGCATTCTCCTAAAATTGCCAAATGGAACTCATAAATCTATAGCTCCCTACTGAAGAACAATACTTCCCGATTGCAGAACAGTCATTAGAAATCGTTTTCGTAGTCACAAAATCTCACTGTTACATATCAATTTTTAACAGTTTTCATTAAAAATGTTTATTTAAAACCGACTATCACAAATTGGAATTCTTCAAAAATTAGAATTCTTCATAAATTAGAATTCTTCACAAATTAGAATTCTTCCAAAATACTTGCAAAACTTTATAGGGAGTTAATTCATGTTTATTTATTTAGCATAATATTATGACATTTTCCATCCGGTAGAAATGTCCAGTCACATTTTAACAATAATGTTCGACGGCAAAACTTCAGTCTGATCGATGATTTCCTGTCTCATATAATCACGCGTTAAATATTTAATAACATTATTGGTCCGTTACCAGGAATGTATCAACATTAAATGGCGTCTGCGAATTAACTCTTCGCTGAAATACTTAATCAACATTATATATTCATATATAACAACGCTTGTAAACTAATTTTCCAGCTCAAAAAGTCAAGTTATGTTCAGTCTACAAATTTGATTAACTTTCTTATCATATTAACTTTTTATGAACAACGTTCATTACTAAGTATATACTGATAGGAGGGTAACTGGTTTTTGCCGGAGCACATATAACAGAATAGAAAATTTAACAAATATGTAATATCTTCTTTTAAATTCTCTTTCTCTCTCCTTATCTTTCTCTCTCTCTCTCTCTCTCTCTCTCTCTCTCTCTTTCTATATCTAGATTAGTATATATATTTAAGTATTAAAAAATAATTATATATATATATATATATATATATATATATATATATAAGGTACCTTCAATAAGTTTCATTGCCTTTCTCATTGCTGTAACGATAGGATCCCACTGAGATTCCTCCATTATTTCCGATTAATTGATTGATTTTAGAATGCTGTTAACTACGAGCATGTTGATAAATACTGCAATAATCTCTTGATCGGGTGAGATTATTTTTGATACACCAAAGTTTGCAGAAATAGATGCCCACTAGGTTATTTTTAACGTTCATTTGTTTCATTGTATAATCATATTGTTGAAAATGTGCAGCCCATCGAAAAATACGCGCAGAGGTGTTAACTTTAGAATTGAAGATAGTTGTTAATGCTTAATGGTCGGTTATTGTAAGAAAATTATTTCCATAAATGTAAAAGTGGAATGTTTCGCAAACTCATATAATTGCCGGGGCTTGACCTTTGTTAAGAGTCATGGATGCATAGCTTATGGGGATGACTACCCCGTGGTTGTTTTGGTACAGTATTGCTCCTAATCTCACGGGACTGACATCTACTATGACATATGTTAGCAGTTTCAGCACTATGACTACATAATCCCTACTGCTACATATCTTGAAAACGCAGCTGTTAAACCAGATATAGTGATTTGGGACAGAGCAAACAAAAAAGCGACCGTAATAGAGGTCAGTGTACCCAATGATACAGGGCTTAACAGAGTTGAGAGGGAAAAGATAACAAAGTATCAAGGACTTATGTATGATATGAAACGAAATTGGAAATTAAAAGACGTTTCAATTATACCAGTCATCATAGGAGCAACTGGGCTTATGAAAAAGAACTTTAAAAAGTACATAGCAAGCATACCCGGTGAACCAAGTGCAAGTGAAATACAAACGATTGCACTGAAAGGGACGGCTAGAATCCTGAAAAGATTTCTTGGTTGGACTCACTAAAATAGGGGTAAATGTCAGACATCTGGTTGGATGTCCCATTCCCTTGAAGAAAAAGTTTAAGAAAAATGAAAAAAAAAAGGGAATCAAAGTGCATGAGAGATTTGCTCTGAATGGCTATATTCTTCAGCATTAGAAAACAATATTATTCTTAATCCGTCCACCAACATTTCATGTTTGCTCATATTAACCTTTTTCATGCTAAGCTGAGTGGAATAAACATTTTCTAGTAATTGGTCCACTGTAGCCTTTTCCGGGTTGTATTTGACAAAGTTGCATTTCGCTCTCTGAATACATAGACGGGTGACATAGTCGTGTGTTGTTTCCTTTGACTACGAATCCCGAATTTATGTGTTTCAAATACTCTTTGTTTTATAGATGAAATAATCGTCCAATGCTACTTCTGTTATTTTGTATGTAGACTTGACTTGGCCTGGTGGTATCTCTGGTGTTAATGTTTTGAGAACAACTTTAACTTTCTTTTGCCGTAAAATCGAACGAGTGAGAGTTGTCGTTTATTAAATGCTGTAAATAATGTCTCCGATAGGTTCACTATTCTCTCCATGCTTGCTCCCGGTTGGAGTCATCCCAGACTAGGGCTTATTTTTTGGTAAACAGAAAAACAATTCTTTCGAAATCATGCATTTCTGAAGTTTTATCTGTGTTATTAAATTCGAGTAGTTTTTAATTTGCTATTAATTCGAAGTTTTACTTGTGTTGTTGAATCGGCATTTTTTTTTTTGTTAATTCGAAGGTTTATCAGCATCCCTCTCTCTCTCTCTCTCTCTCTCTCTCTCTTTCTCTCTCTCTCTTTCCCTTACAACTATTTCAATAAAATAGAAAGAAAGAAAACCGAAAGAAAGAATAAGAAACTGATTGACTGTTTCACGGATTCTCACTGTTTTCTTTTGTTAAAATATCGGTAAAATAAACAAAATAATTTTTTTCTCCTCAACTAACAAACTTGTTAAAATAAATCAGCCTTGAATTTCCAATACAACCAAATCCACTACTTACATTCCAGTCACTAACCTTACTTTTCTGAACCGAATTTTGTGGCAATCACAACAATCATCATCATTTACATAAGCATTACATAACTTTCTTCTCTGGTAACTGATTTAATAGAATAGAAAACAATAAAGAAAGACTTATATAAAAGAAAATAAACATGTTTTATCTATATATGGTGGAAGACATCGAAATAGACGTTTGTTTACTTGTGCGTCAACCATTTTAGAAAGAACAATCTCACCTGTTTGCAACGCCATTTCCTGTCTTAAGATTACTTTCTGTACACGTCAGTATAACTGTTACCTGCGCGTTTCATAGATTTTTTGTTTGTTTTAATATTGCTTTTACATACCCGCATTCAATTTTTTTACACGATTTGCACGCGATGAACGAGGATGGCTCTATTTTATTTATTTGTACCAAATTGAGAAAATACGAATTTCCAATTTTTTTTTTTGCTTTTGAAAGTAACTGATCTGCTTTGATCAGCAAAATAAAACGACTCTTTTGAGCGAGATCTCTTTGTTGTCGTTGTTGCCATTATCATGTTTTCTATCTAACGAATAATTGAATTCAAGCGCAATCGCTCGTTTGGGACCAATTCACTTTCAATTAACATATATTACAATAGTTTTTTTCTAGTCAAAGAATCCTTTGAAAAAATGTTATATCATTTATTTTATTACTTAAAAATTCATAATAGAATAATTACGTTAACATTTCTATTAAATGTTGAATTTCCCTTTTTTTTCATATTAATATTTTGAATATAGTTAACGAAACAAAGTAATCTATTTTATTGCTTATAAAATCCTTATAAAACAATGAAATTAATTTTCCATTAAATGTTGAATCTCTTTTTTCTCATAAGTATAACTGAGTTAGTTATGCTTACAGTCGTTTTCACTACTTCCCTGCTTTCTTTTTATTCTCAGTTCATTTTCTTCAGAAATTAATTTTCTTTTTTATTGTATTTTATCTTTTCTTTTGTCTTCCTTACCATATTTCAAGTTTTATACTTTATTCTTACTTAAATGTTAATTGCTCTATTTTTAAACTTCAAATAAAAGGAGATTTACTGGTAAATGGCCGTATGTCATCAGACAAAAGTTAAACATCATCGACAAGACGAGCAATGGCAATATCATACAGAAAAAAGCGCCCTCTTCCCTGAAACTTCTTTCCTACAGAAGAGACATTGGGAGTCTCTGATTTATCGTAATTATCATGGGAAATGCTCATCCAATTTATAGTCCCCTCACGCTAAACTTTCACAAGAAAGACTCGTCTAGCTGAAAACACTATCAATAATTTTCCTCAATTTTTATCTGTGCCTAAACCTAAACATAGATTCCATTAACAAAGCTTCTTTCACACCCGTGAAACTGTCTTCGGTCTGTTTGCTTTCCAGCTGACTACAATATGATCGTCTTCAAGTCCAACGTAAACAAGTTCTTGATGAGCCGTTCCTCTTAAGTAATCCAATTTACCAAATCTCCACTACTAACGATTACTATGATATTGTCCACTTGACTAATATACACTCTTTAACCGTTATCCTCGAGTGGCCCCTAGGCCTTGATAAGTGGTGATTCCTATGTAAAAAAAATAAGCAGTTCTGCAGTGTGGCTTTACAGACATTGTCAAGTTATGATCGTGCATGCAACTTTTATGCCGACGGATGGAAAAACCAATTTGTATGGTTGTGATTTCTTGATAATTCCGTACTCAATTTTGTTATCACTAAATGAACGATCCGACAACCAGATTTTGAAGCAAAGCATATGTTCGTGATACCTTTACTAATCCCCGAACGAAGCAAGCAGTGCTCTCCTAGAAAGGCTGTTTTGACATATTTAACTCAACTTATACCTTTCGCATAGATTAGAGACTTGAAGAGATGTTAAAATAATTTAAAGTCCCCACTATGTATATTTCGAGTTACATACTCCCAGTTTATTTAGCCTGTATGCCTCGCCATAGACGTGTATCCAGTGGAGTTGGGACTTTATGTTCATTGATGCTTGTAAGAATGCATTACAAGAAAATACGAATAAGTTCAAGGAAATACCTGGGCGTGAGTATACTTATAGTGAGTTGAGATTGCACTGCACACAATCCACTTTTCGAGTATTGTATAGTTTTTCAATAGCACATAAAATGAGACGATTTATCTATGCCAGTCAGGTGTGATATTTGGGGTTATCTTTCCCCTAGATGGATTGCCACTACAGTGGCTGAAGAATCCCAATCGTCCTCTGATAAAAGTCTTATTTGTTTACCTACTATATTTTATGTAATTTTAAATCAGGCTTTACTTTGTCCTAGATGACTTGTTTTCTTTTAAGCTGAGGAGCCACATTTATTCCCTATAAAAATTATAGATGCTAGCTGGCCGTTGACCGTTGAGGATTTATCCGCTCCTTCAAAGGTATTGTTTTATTCTTCTTCTGTGAGATAAGCCACCCTCCTCGCCAGACACAACTATTAGAAAAAACGAGTTTAACCGCCGGTGACTGACAATGCGGCAGGTCGTACTGGGTTACATATTCTCAGTAGCATAAGGCCTGACGCTCACACAGAGGGTCTTTACTTTTATCAGAATCGGGCTGTTCCTCATTTAATCGGAGTATTTCGATTATCGATTTTCGATACTTATCGGAGGCATTGCGATACAAAACCTATGTAAGACCACATAAATTGCATTTTCTTTTTTCATATTACAGATATATAAATATGGGTGTGTAGTAAGTTATCAAAATATATATCGCAAGTAAGCTAAACATGATTTTCTGCATTTCATCCTCCTAAGTACTCGCTATACTAATGTATAGAATTTATGTTACCCTATGTTTATATATATATATATATATATATATTATTTTTAAAATGTAATTATGCACTGACACGTGTTTCGTCGTCTACGACTCATCAGAGTGTCTGTATCTAGCGAGATTCGAAATCGGGATCCAACGGTAATGAGCCTAAACCCTTACCCCTGGACCATCTCGCCGACTGACTGGATATATCGCGATTTACTTAGATGTTGTTTTTGTTTGGGTTTTAGCGATATGTTTTGAATGAATTCAATTATTTACGAAAGTGCATTTTTACCTAAATGCGAGTTGGGAATAATTTTCCCTTTTAACCACATGGGTAGCGGTATATATATATATTATTTTTAAAATGTAATTATCCATTGACACGTGTTTCGTCGTCTACGACTCATCAGAGTGGCTGTATCTAGCAAGATTCGAAATCGGGACCCAACGGTAATGAGCCTAAACCCTTACCCCTGGACCATCTCTTCGTCCATTTCAAAGTCGCTTCCATTTTGATTTTTTTTTAAACTGGTTCGTGAATTAAAAAAAAATTGACAAACGACTTAAAAATGCAAATCAATGAACTTTCCTACCTATAAAGATAACTTTTATTGACTATGGTAATATTAATTTCTTGTATATTTATTTTATTATATATATAACATTTTCTCTTTATAAGGAAATATTATTTTGTTGGTCACTCTGGGCTACGAATGTAAACAAAGTTGATATAAAAAAATATATATTTTCGCGAAAATTATCTTTACTTTCATCATATTTTGGTTAGGGTAAAATTTTGTAGTATCAAAACCTATCTCTTTACAACCCCCTCCTTTTCATAACCTATCATATTTTCATCAATCACAGTCCATTTTCTGTAGGCTGTTTTTGAACCCAGTCAACGACGGGTACGTCTGCTAGTATATATATATATATATATATATATATATATATATATATATGCTCGCATGAGGGACCTTCAAAAGTGATAGAATCATCGACAATCTTTAACGAATAACATATTGAATGTAAGTATGCGGCGTCCTCAAATAGAGACCTATTTTTTCGACTGGCGCAAAACAAGAGTATATGCATTAATGCTAAAAGTGGAGAAACCTGGTTCTAAATGTGTTGAATATAAAATAACATCGTTCATCTATTGTACCACATGCTCCAATTTATAAGTGAGAGCGTGAATACAGATTATGCTCGAAAGCTTACCATAGTTGTGTGGTCTACTTTGTGGTAAAACAACTGATCTCAAATTTGAATGATCATGAATGACGATAATAAACGGGTTGAGTCCAACATGTCCTTCAGTTACACCGGCAGAGAGACTATGTGCTGATTCAACTACATTTATCAACTTATCTTTCGAACGTTATTGTTGTGAAACCATTAGAAGATATTCGATAACAAAAAATATGCGAAGCCACAGTTTGTGAAAAATACGAAGTGCCTTCAATAAGTTTTCAGACTTTTTTGTACAGACATTTAAAATTGTCGTAGATTATTGAAAATTCGATATGTTATTGCTATACATCTGAGAAGATGACTTACTATTTTTTATGATTTCAGCTTCAAATGAACAACGACAGCAGGAATTGGAATATAACTTACTGAAGCTTGATTGTCACTGGTGAATTTCAAAAATGCAATCTGGACGTGAAGACACGTTAAAAAAACCATATTCAATAAAAATTATGTTTTAAACTTTGAAAATTTCATAGAAACGTATGAACTGCTTCAGATTACTTATGAATCATCTTGCATCAATCGTGCACCAGTTTTTGTGTGGCATAAAAGATTCAAGAAAGGCAGCGAGTCTGTAAAAGAATGATGAGAGATGTGAGAGGTGTAAGGAAGTCAATACACCAGAATTGATTGGCCAAATAAAGAATTTCATGGATAAATGCCGTCGCATGTCTATAGAGGTGATAAGTGCACAGTTTAATGTCAGTGCAGTATTTGTATACACAATTATTTGTGAAGAAATGAAGATGTGGATGATTTGCACGAATGCACCAGTAAACAGCTCCATCCTTGTCACAGACTATTTGGCTAAGAATGGTATCAAAACAGTTCCTCACTTCACCATAGTCCAAACTATCTCCATATCACTTTTGGTTATTTCCTAAACTCAAGAAAAACTTAAAGGCTGTTATTATGAGACAATATTTACCCGTATTTTACGACCAGGCAACGCCGAGTGGCCTACTAGTATATATATATATATATATATATGCATATATATATATATATATATATATAAGCAACCTTTCTTAAATATAACAAAGCTTATGCTTACTTGTATTGTTTTCATTCTTTCTATGTTTTGTGTTAAAATAAAGAATTAATCTCAGATCTATATGCACTACGATCGCTTTCGATTCTCCGTTAAATCATCATCAGGTGTAAACAAAACGTACAAAAAATCTGATACATATGAAACTTATATTATTTTTTTATCTTAATACAAAGAACTTACTAAGTAAAATTGAAAAAGAAAATGAGATATTTAAGCAATGCTTGTATGTGTGTGAAGAAACATAGAGAGAGAAAGAGAGAGAGAGAAGGTAGATAGATATATAACTAGATAGTAATGGTTTTGCTATATATTTCTCACACATCGACAAGCAGGTGCGTATATTTTAACAAGTAAAGTTTATATTACCTATGTTTCTAGAGCAACAACCTTTCAACTGTCTCTTCTTTAATTTCTCACTCTCTCTCTCTTTCTCTCTCTCAATCTATCTATCAATCTATCTATCTATCTATCTCTCTATCTCTCTCTCTCTCTCTCTATATATATATATATATATATATATATATATATCTTCTTCTCCCTCCCTCTTAGTTTTGCCATTCCTTTGTGCAATGATGAAATACTGCTACTTTAAGCATAACCGATATTTAAAAGCATTACTCTACATTGTTACTCTTGTTCTTAAGCGGATTCTAAGAGAAATGATCGGCGTAACATTACATAAACATGACTAATGCAAGGAAACGCTATTACACTTACCTAAACTATTTGAAATCTGGACATTTCGGCAGAATTAATTAAGATCAACTTTTATTCATTTGTTGCGATAGATGTATTCAATGTAATAGACATAAACCTTATACTTTCTATACAAATGTAAAAAAACCCTGATAGAGTGGACGATGCAGCAAGGAGAGATATTCCAAACACTGCTTAATTAGAAACATTTCATATTTCTTTTTAAATGCTGGCTTTGAAGAGGAAGCTTTAATAATTATCTTTTATAAATAAATAGTTAATATGCGTAGAAAAATTGCACTATACACAGACATATATATATATATATATATATATATATATATAGAGAGAGAGAGAGAGAGAGTGAGAGAGAAAGAGAGGGGGAGAGAGAGAACGAGAAAGAGAGACGTTATAGACGGAGCGTGTTTGATTTATCCACGGTCACGAGGTTTATGTAAGGTGACCCAAAAAAACGGGCCCCAACTCTAATTAGGCCCAGTTTCTTACTGTTTTGTCCGAATGAAATTAGACTTTGGTCATAACTAGTTTATTATATTACAAAACATCACATCAAAACACTAGGGTCTTTGGCCTTTTTTCTTCGTTGACTGTAAAATGCTCAGAAAAACAATTGAACGTCCTCTGTTTTTATTTGGAGGGGGCACTCTGTATATATATATATATATATATATATATATATATATATATATATATATATATATATATATATATATATATATATATATTGTATAGAATTGTATAAGTCAACTAATTAAAGGAATAAATTATAAGATGATCAACATCATGAATTTTAGAATATAACATTTTGTTATTTATTCTCTATATTGCTCTGTAATTATACTGTGCTTCTTAAATAAGGATTGGTATATATTATCAGAAAATATATTTATATATATATATAACGAGTGAGATAGATATAAGATGAAGGTGGTGGGTATAGTTAGGGAGAGAGCAAGATTAATCTATCCACGGCCACTGGATCATAAACGGTAAACGACAAAATGCGTGTCTGTAGATAATTGAAATAAAAAATAAATATATCACAGCACTGAAGGAATGGGTATTATATATTAGCATTGAAGTCAAATCGTATTCTGTATACTTTATTGAATTTGATCAAAAGTTCTGTAAAAAGTCAGTTATTAAATTATATATGCATATATATATATATATATATATGTATATGTGTATATATATATATATATATATATATATATATATATATATATATATATATATATATATTACTCGTTATAAATTAGTAGAAGCCATTGCGTAGTTTCACATAAAATAATATTTTACTTTTTCTCTTTAAAATCTTCTGTTCACGTGGCTGTGGCGTGCACTAATGAATCCAACTTACAACATCTTATTTTTTTAGTATGAAATCAACGAAGCTTTTCATCTGATTAAGGACAAAATGAAAACGACTCATCGTTAGAATTGTGACGACGAATGTCGCAGGGCGGTACAAAATCATACTATAAACGTAATTACCTTTGTTCTGGGTTCCCGGAAATAAGCGCATCAGGAAGACATGTAATATAATTAAACAATCTATATTATATTTTCTCTGTTTGTTTGTCCGTTCCTTTTATCTCAGAAACTACTAAGCTGATATGAGATGGATTGTTATGATACGCTGCAATGAACCATGATTTATAGTATCTATTCAATGCATAGTTAATGATTAACAAGGATTAATAAAGCTTAGTATTTGAGGCCAAGATGAAACAAATTTAATCATATTCGACCATTCATTTGGCATAAAAGCACACATTCTGTCACTGGACCATCTGTAAAGAGTTAAACATTTAATGTAGCAGTAAATCCTGGGAAAATCCACCTTAAAGAACAGTTGGAAATGACTTATATAACTTACATTACGACCATGTAATCCCTACAGCCACCTGCCTTGAAAATGCCGCAGTAAAACCTGGCATAGTTATATGGAATAAGTCAGAGAGAGTTGTAACCTTGGTTGAAGTGAGTGTGATGATGGAGGTCTGAACAGAGCTGTAAGTGAGAAACAGACGAAATATCAAGGTCTCATGTATGATGAAAAGAAATTGGAATCTTAGGGAGACATCAATCATACCAGTTATTATAGGTGCGACAGGGCTTATGAAGAAGTCCTATCAAACTAATATTCCTAGTGAACCAAGTGCAAAAGACATCCAGACAATTGCACTTAAGGGAACAACAAGGATACTAAAAAGAGCTCTCGGTTGGTTTCAATAAAAAGCAGGGCAATGTTGGCAGCTGCTTTGGCTGCCCCATAACCAGCGTTACAATCTTCAAAGGAAGAAAATGTTAAAAAAGAAAAGAAAAGATCTATGGACTGTAATATTTGCCAGTTTTTAACAGACAAAACTTCTAGTACACACACACACACACACACACACACACACACACACTGTAATGTTAAAGTGTATAAAGCGTTAACCGTAGCCAAAATCGCCTGTTCCTAAAATTTAATACTAAGATTGTTTATTGCAACATTAAAATGTTGCAATAAATAAATAAATTAGTAGATCTTCAACTTAACATAATGGAAATAAAATAATTTTAACCAAACTAGAAGTGCAGATAAATTGGGGCATCAAATGATTGGATTTTATTATGGTTAAAATAGTTTTCAAGGGGTCACAAAGGGGTCAACATAGAAAAAATCGTTATACATTTTGTACATTCATCTTTGTTTGTTTTTACTTATAATTTTAATCAGTTCATATGCATGTCACGTTAGTATAGTGGTAACGTCACCAGCTTTGAATGCTTCGGTTTCGATTCTAGCTGAAGGAACCCAAAATTCTTTATTTTTTTATTTATGAAATCATGACTCTATAATAATATATCCGAAATTTAGACAAACTAAAATGTATTTAATCGTATTTTACGCCGTGTTTTGTCCGGGCGTCCTCACCCACCGCTTGTATAGAGAGTGGTTAGTTTATATCAAAATATATTTAATATATTGCATTAATAATGGATTGTATTGGAGAATTTTCAGCTCTTTTCATCCCCTCTTCTTATTCTACCCCATTCTCTCTTTCTCTTTCTCTCTCTCTATCTATCTATCTCTATCTATCTATCACTTTCTCTCTCTCCCTCCCTTCTCTCTCTCCTCCTATCTCTCTCTCTTTCTGTCTCTCTAGTATTTTATATTTCCCTGTTTTTCTTTTAATTGTTTCTATATTTCCTGGCTGGAAGCTTCTTTGCCACTAATTCGCTTTTGCACCATGTGGTCTGTTCCTTAATTATTAAACTATTCCGAGATTAAATCGATTAAAAACTCGATTGCGTTTTTAAAAATGATATGATCAATTTTGTGGCGATTGACTCTAACATTATATATATTCGTAGTAATCGATGTTTACTTGAAGTAGGCGTAGAGAAGATCATGTCAACAGTGGATCTTTTGTATCGGAAGCCGAACTGTGATTCCGGGTAATTTCTCTCTGCCAAAATGTAAAGTCGCTGCAGGATAATGCGTGCAAACAATTTGTTTACAATGCTCAGTAGGGAGATACCTCTATAATATTGCAGTCACGACGATCGTCCATATTTTTTTAAATGGTGATGATGGCTGCCAACGTTTGAGCAGCAGCTTATGATGTTGTATTGAAAGGCATGACTTTATGCTTTTGATTACTTCCCTTGATATGCAATCTTTTCTAAGAGCCTTTCTTGACGGAAGCTTTTCTATCGTTTTTAAGACATCTTCTAAGAGTTGGGGGATAGTCAAATTTAGTCATCAAAAGAAAATGCTCAATGGCATCAAAATAGTCTGACTGTATTATCTGTTGAATATAGACAAAAGTGATGTTCCACCCACCTCTCAAGTTGTTTGATTTTGTCAGCTATTTCTAGTTTTCTATTGAACTTACAACAGATAAATGGTTGTGCCGACCATTTTCATTATACCTACTTACACAGTTGTTTTCCATGTCTGATGCCTGTTTTATTGTGTTGCAAAGCTTGATCCAGTAATAATCTACGCATTTTCTCACTGTAGCTTCACTTGATTACTTTGTATATTTCACTGCTGACAGTATTGCTTCATTTGCATAATTTTTGTATGCTTGTAAGGCATTATGATTTATCTCGATGACGGAAGACAGCTTCTCTGAGTTGGCTTCATACAAGTAATTCACGTGACATTCTCTCTTCTTTCCATAAGCAACAATTGCTGCAGTATACGTGACTGTTTTTAATTTATGGCATATTTCTGTTGAAGGTAGGTCTTCTGTGTAATCATATTGGGATTTGAATGCAGATGTAAGTTTATCATTTTGTCTGGGGGATTTGTTTTACTAACATCCATCTTTTGCTTATCTGATTGTTTAGGGCGGTAGTATGGGTAGTGTCTCAATCGGCGCTGTGGTAAATTCTGGTCGTAAAATTTGGAAGGAATGTTTGCCTTGTAAGTATGAGATCTATCTGATCGTAATGCTGTGACCTCGAGTGTCTCCGTGATTGACGATGGTGTTTCTTGGCGGGGAAAAATGTGGATGTGACACAAGTTCGTGAAACGTGCACACTTCTAGCAATCTTTGACCGTTTTTGTTAGCTGTATCTATTTCGAATCTACCAGGGCACTTGAACTAAGCTTCATTGTCGTAATGAATCCGCGCCTTGAAATCACCCAGAATGATGTTTTTGTGTCTAATGAAGGTTAGAATGAATTAGTTTATCTTACTGTAAAATGGCTGACTGCTCAGATTAGAGCGAGTGATGGCTGTCTAATGAAGTTGGATAGCCTCTCTTACCGTCAGGTATGACCCATGGCGCCAAATTGCTAATTGAGCTGTGACTCATAACCTTTAAATGCCGTTTTCCGTGTTGATCTTTACGCAAGAAAATGTAACTTAATTGTCCTTTCCAGTGCGCTAAAGTGGAAAAATTTAAGGAAAAGCTGAGCTGTCTAATCATCAACACCTCCCTCTCAGTTTTGCTTCTGGTCCTCAGAGGAATGGATTAACTATTAAGTCTGGAACCTGGTTCATTGCAACAGTTGCCAGAAATGAACTGGTAAGTACATCTCTTGTCTGACTTTGGGGTTACACTTCATATTTATTTAGAGATGGTCTCCCTTTGCTTTTATCCAAAATGGGTGTTGTCGTAAGAGTTTAAATTCCGGGGGTTTTCTTTTTCCAGATAATTGCCTTCTATGGCTGACAAGATCTATCTGCTTGGTCCTTTTATCAGCGTTGTCTCTCATAGATTCATTATGTTTCATTCCTGGACCGTGTGGTCTAGTTTAACTGAGTCACCTTGAGAAAGACATGCTATAAAGACCACGCGCAATGATCTTGAACAGAGGGATGGTTGACCATGACTACATTTGGGAGCATCTAAGCAAAAACAGTATGATTGGTTTACTACCCAGAATCTCCAAATACCTTAATATTTATGTCACTGGAATCTTGGTCTTAACCCTCCCCCATATATATATATATATATATATATATATATATATATATATATATATATGATGATTGCAACGTCTTGTCAGAGTAGTGCCACTCCCTCAAATACTTAGTCCATGAGCCCAAAAATGACTTCTTTTTTGTAGTCCTACCAGTGAATACACACGCTGAAGCAGGTATGAGGATGGTCATTGAGATCAATTATTACATGCGTCCAGCATTTAAAACCTTCACGCGTCACAACTTTTCCATCGCCACAGGACCACTTTTATAGACAAATGCCTGAGGGATTATCTATACACAGATGATGTTACAGAGTCTTAGCTCTGTACGACAGCTAAGTCTCTCTCTCTCTCTCGGTTCAAAATGTTGCGATCCAGCAACAAGCAAGAGCAAGATAGCCAGCAACAAGTTAAACTGCAGATCAGCTTAATGCGGGTACTGGTCTCCCGCTTTATGGTTTTTTTAAATCAGAGATTTGCTTCTCCTAGAAAGGTTGCCTTCACCACGGCTTACAGGAGTCCTCTCCACCCCATATATAAATAAATAAATAAATATATATATATATATATATATATATATTTGTCTGTTTCTTTTTTGTCGGAGACTACTAAGTCAATCTAGTTGAAATTTTGTATGGCCTTTTGTTATAATATGATGCAGTGAACTACGTATAATATATATTTGATGCAGTGTAAAAGTTAGTGGGGGTCAGTACTTCAAGCAAAAATGAGCACAAATTTAACCAATGGCATAAAGCATTCTATTTTAGCCAACAAATAGTAATCACACACACACACACGCACATACACACACACACACACACATATATATATATATATATATTATTTGTATATATGTGTTTATCTCTCTGTCCTTCTATCTATGTCATTCATATTGTCAACTCTGATTTATGTTTATAACAAAAATCTAATTTATTTTGCATGGAAAAATCCTAGAATCAATACAATTATGGTAATATGAATTAAAAATAATAAAGAAAACGCTACTAAAATGCATATTTTTCCTGACATTTCGAGTTAGAAATTTCTCAAAAAAAAAAAAAAACAGATCATAAAGAAAACATGAAAAATAAACGGGAAATCGATACAGGACGAGAGCGGATAACGAAAAACAGAGATAAAAAATAAAAAAAATATTATATATTTTTTAATGTTAGAAAATAAAGAAATACTTTATGTTTGTTCTTTGAACAGGAAAAGTGCATATTTTATTCATTTTTTTTATATTTTTCTTTCGTGAACAAATATCTCTATTAAATGAAAATAGAAGTAAAAAACAATGCACTGCGATTCTAGATTTTTGCTTGTATACGATTTGTCTAAGTAATATTAACGTGTTATTTTATATTTGTCGTTCAATGGAACTTCTATCATTCACTGATAAAACGTAGCATAGCGTCTGTAAAAAGAAGGTGTGTAAGGTATGATGGCTCTATTAAAAGAGATATTTAGTTATTGTTTTTTTATAGGATATCAACTCTTTAATTCGTACAGGAAAATATGCTCTTTACGTTTCTGATTTTTTAGATGAGGATTGGTTATATGTATTATTATTCATCGGACTACTATTCTCATCTTGAGTGTGATTTTCACAACGTTTCAGTCGATATAACCTCCGACCTTCTTCAGGTGTATCTTGTCGAACTCGCGAATGTTTCTGTCGAACTCGGGAATTTTGGACGAAATTTCGAGCGGAACCCTTTATTTACTTCACGGGGTTAGCGTGCTCTTGTTCCGTCAGCCATGACTGGATAGAGGTCCTATGTAATTCGCAAATGTATAATATGCTCTTTGCTTTCAGTTTTACAAAACATGATTGAGTTTTTGTTTTCAGTTTTACAAAACATGATTGAGTTTTGCAAAGGTAAAGCAAATACACAAATTACATTAATGTTTGGTGTATTTAAGTCAGAAAATTGATATCTTCCAACCACCTGATTTTAATGTACCCACCAACCAAAATAAGAACAATATTATGTAGCTTTTCATATGTTTCTGTTTGAAAGTTACATAAGAAAAAAAAAGAAACACGTACAATTATTTTTGTTCAAAAGCCTCTTTTTATGCATAGATGTTTCTTAACTTCGGTGATCTGACGGGAACCGGTGTGTCAACGTGATTATGCTGTATACATGTCAGTATCACGCTAACAAAATAATCATCATGGGGGTCATTGATACTCAAACAGATAGATTGCTACTGAAATCTTTTTCTTTAAAGTTATTGATATACGTGTGTGTGCATGTATGCCTGGCTTAGCATAGATTTTCCTATCTTGTTGGTCTGCTTCTTTGGCTTTCTCGTCTCTCGTGCTTCAATTTTCATCTCCAGGTTCGTCTGTTCGTTTTTCTTTATCGATCAATCTTGCACAAGAAACGATTGACGTAAATAAACATTTCTATGCAGTTACTTAGTTTCTAACAAAGGATATTTTCTGATCAGAATTTGACAGATCCTCTATGGAATTCATTATTTTACCAACTCCTGATAAACTATTCTGACCACTTTCCATTCAATGACGTCATGAAACTCCGTATCAAAATTATGTTTAAAGAATTTTGCAACAAAACGATTCGCCTATTGATATGACTATTTTCCGAGTTATGTGCACTTCGTCAGGCAGTGAATGTTAAGTAGCAGTTTTGTACGATGAGCTCCCTGATAAAGTCTTATTCGACATTTTATTTTCCTACGTTCTGAAAATGAGTTCTCGTAAACCAACTTTAGTCTTAAACCTTTCTAAATATTTACAATTTTTATAATCCATACAAAATACAATAAAAACCATTTAATTGACATGGAGCTGATTGAGTATGTGGTCTACCACTGAACATGAATGTACATTAATGTGAAATACATTGATACACTCTTGAGGGTTGTATATCAAATTGAGATTTATTACATGTAATTTAAAGTTTCATCATAAAAGCTATCCACGGTACGCATGTCGTCAATAAAATTTCAATACAAAATCATATGCCAAAATTGAAAGTCAAAAAATGAAAAGATGTGTTAATGCTCATTAAGCCTATTTTAAGCTAATTTATGATATCAAATATGTCAATGTTGTTTTGTATTAGTATATTACATATGTTAAGTAATGACACCAAATATTACATTTCTAATTAACATCACTTTTAGCAATTAGTCTTTAAGCTCGTTTAATAAGAAGCACGGAAAGGATAATCACATTAGTCGTTTTCAAATTAAAATTGTCTGAAAGTTAAATACACGCCTGGCGGAGGAGGGATTCCAGAAATATTGCAACACGGGTATGCTATCTGAACACTTGCTTTAGGCAAGAACATATTACTTGTAAAATATAATATATATATATATGTGTATAATTGTGTGTATATATATATATATATATAAATATATATATATATATATATATATATACAAGAATGCATTGGATCAATAAAATGAAAATGCATAGCTTGTTCCACCATTATATTTTCTTTTTGCTTCAATGAATTGTATTGCCTTCTATAAACCTAATTTTATTTTATATACATATTACACAATGCAAAAAACAAACAACATTAACCTTTTATCACTTAATATGATGTGGATAGTTTGCTATTGTCTTAAACCAACCGTCATACCCAACATTATAATAAATATACATTTGCCCATATGCCTCAAGTTTCTTAATTAAAGACCTCAAGATCTTCATACACAGGTTCTGCGACAAAACACTCCTCCAGCATTTTCACGACCCATTACACCAACATGTAAACAGCATCGCTATTACCGAAGATGAGCTTAATATGCCTGAAGTATCCAAGCGCCTGCATATAACCACAGCAATAAACCAATAATATTATCACACGATAGAGAACGAGAAGATAAATCTTAAATATATATCTGCAGTGTTCACTTAGCGGAATAACTATACACACGCAAAAACCTGAGCATATTCTCCATCATACACCAAGAAGAGGCCAACATTACACCCTAATTGATAAGAGAACAAACGAACCACACTTAAAAATCAAAGCGACAAAAAGCTGATTCACCTACCTTTTATGAAGAGAAAGAATTTTGTATTATTTCACGTGCCAGATAACACATAATTACATCCACCCACTTTAAAAAGTACACATGGTACACATTAGCTTCCAACATTTCCTCTGAGCGCCAAATTTATACAGCTTCGACCAGCATATATAAAAGGAGAAACATCTCTAGTAACTTTTTACCACGTTCACAAGACCTATACCACCACTCAATCAGATCCATACTATCTAGCATAGATTGATCATTCTATAAAACTTCTTGGTTACTTTCCCATCTGTTAAAATCCTTGCTCTCAACATTCCTCGAGCACATCAACAGCTCCGATATACGAAAGTTTACATTCAGTATCATCGGAACAACTCAAACTCAACAGTTCTGCCTTCAGCCTAGACGTTGTCGAGTTCTACACATCTGCTCCCGGCAATAAACAAAATTACGGACTGCATCTTTTACACTTACTTTTATTTCTTTGATCTCATTGCTACTGACATACATGATAACACATATTTTACATACAAATAAATAACAGCACTGCCTATTGATTAAGCCTCTTGGAATCGCTCGTCGTCGTATTCATGTAAGCATAAGAACGACATGCTCCCAACTCCTGTCAATCCTACATCTTGTACGCAAGATACGTTGGCAACATCCTGATACTAGCACCGTCGCAAGAGAGGGAGAACTCAATTTAAAACATTTAACGACACAGGCCAATACATAGAATTAAAAATCTTGCACCTCGACAATCTTGGATGTTTGGCAATTCGATACTTCCGCCTGAACATCTAAGATGAAGTAGCACGCATACTAAATTGTACCGGAAACCCGACTGTGGAGACATGTGCATCCATTAGAGATCATGCCTACCTTGTAAAGATAAAATAGGCTATGCAGAGAAAGACTCGGCACGCATCTGCAATAAATGAAACAAAGAGGCTGACAATACTACCTACAGCAACAAATTATTCCAGATATTAGAAATAAACCAATCATTAGAAACCTCGGAAATCTCCAGCAACCGAGGCGGCACACTCTTTTCAACACCTGCTTTCTGAAGCTGCCGCATTTCAATAAGATTACCACAGCTATCCGCATAAGTAGGGCGAGTCTAGATATAAAATAAATGCACATTGGGGCTACACTTCAACACTTAACACGCAGCATATATCAAAATAATACACTCTGCAGCCTAGCAAACTGCCACATGAACACCGGTAAATCATGCCACCACATGAACATTGTATACTGCATAAAATGCACCACATGCATTGAGTCAATCATACATTGGAAGTACAGTGTTGCCCTTACACATTAGGATCAAGGAACACCTGAAAACACGTACCTCTTCATCTTACAGGAAAACTGATAAGATTATTAAAATTCAAATCCATCGAAAAAATATTGATGACCTTTGAATCAATAAATGCTCTATTGCACCCAATTAAACCAGACAAAAAATCGAGCGTTAAATGAAAATTTCCAAAATTCAATATAAAACATACAAAAGCAATAAAATCCAAATGCAAACCAGTATTTGTACAGTCAAAAAACAATAAAAAAGAATTCAAAAGCGAAATATAATAAATAAAAATAAATATATATATATATATATATATATATATATATAAAATAAATAACACGAATAAAGAAGCATTTAACAACATTAAATAAATACAAAAATAACAAAATTTGATCGTATACATAATTAAATAAATAAATAATAATCATGTAAAAACACATAGAATACTACAATTTAATAGATAAATAAAATATAAAAATATAAATAACAAAAATAGACAAAAATATACGTAAAACATCAGTTGTACCATCTTTGAAAATAACACAGTGAGGTGTATTTTCTTGTATACTTGTATACTTGTATATGTGTTCGACATATATATGCTTGTGCATGTGTATGTTTGTTTTTTGCATGTCGTATGAGCTAGTATATATAAACATATATATGTGGATATGTGTGTATGTATATTTCTATGTATATTGTGTGGAGCGATATATATGTACGTACATATTTGTATATGTGTATATATGTATATATGTATCTATATGTTCATTTTTCGGGGTCAACGGCCAACTAGCACCGTATATATTTGTGTGTATGTATATATGTGTTGGGGTGGAGAGGGCTCCCGTAAGCCGTAGTGAAGGCAACCTTTCTAGGAGAAGCAAATCTCTGATTAAAAAAACTATAAAGCGGGAGACCAGTACCCGCATTAAGCTGGTCTGCAGTTTAATTTGTTGCTGGCTATCTTGCTCTTGCTTGTTGCTGGATCTCAACATTTTGAACCGAGAGAGAGACTTAGCTGTCGTACAAAGCTAAGACTCTGTAACATCATCTTTGTATAGATACTCCCTCAGGCATTTGGGCTTATGGACTTTAAGTGTCTGAGTGAGTGGCACTCGTCTGACAAGATGTTGCAATCATCATATGTTCATATATATATATATTTTATTAGTGTTGATATTGTGTTAGTTTTTCTATTGTATGCGTATATGTGTTTGCTGCGTGTATATATATATATATATATATATATATATATATATATATATATATATATATATATATATATATATATTAGTAAAAAATATACTTAATACTCCCATATAATAAAGTATCCCATTTGTTTTAATCTACCATTAACAAACAGATAAGCCTAAAACAATAATTTTCCATAATTTACACCCAGGACAACCATACTTACTATAATGCCCTCAATAAAATAAATACCCAAATTCTAATCATTATTTCCCCAACACACTTTCTGCAGTACTATATTAGTACTTAATATGGCGGTTTAATCTAGTAACTATACCTATTACCTAACATATATTGGAAATTATCTCACTAGTTAATCCCAATAATATAGTTTTAAGTTCCTACTTTCAAAGATTTACAATAAAAAGCTAAATAAGTTAAATAAGTTTTCATGAGAATTAATTAAGTTCCTAAATAAATAAATAAAAAAATACACTATAAACTTTTAGAAAAGACGATCAAAGGTGACCCCGGATGATTTTTTTTTAAATATTTAAAAAGAATTTTGAGAAACCCTTCGAAAATTATTTAGATTTAAACGCACTCTTAAATCAATAAATAAGTTTGATAAAAGAAAAGAAAATAAACGAAATAAGTAAATAATAAAGCTTATGAATAATAATAATAATAATAATAATAATAATAATAATAATAATAATAATAAAACTAATAATTAAAAATATTATAAAAATAATTTAAAAACAAATACATTAATACTTATATAAATTATTAATAACTTAAAACACAATTTATACGTGTATATATGCCTGTGTGCTTGTATATCTCTAGTTGTTCGTACACATATATATTTGTGTGAGTATCTAAATGTGTGTATATATAGAAACTAGATAAAAGCTAGCATAACAACTATTCAATAAGCTTAATATTTTAACTTAAGATATAAATTAGATGAATAAAGATTCAATTTGATATAACTAGAAAAAAGTCAGTAGTAATTTCAAATTAAAAGATACAGTTAATAATAATAAAAAAATTAATATATGATAATAAATAAATAAATTAAACGACAAACGTCATGTTTCATAAATAAAATTTTTGACCCAATTCAGTTAACCACTTTTTCCATATTCTAGCCAGGTTTAATCCCTTACTTTATAAAATCGTTAATATTGTTCTCTAACATTTTCGTTCATTACGGGTCAACCTTTCTCAGTACTCCCTTCTCCATTTCTCTCTCTTAAGGATGTCATACCCCCTCTATATATTTATGTTACTTCCTTTCTCTCTCATCACTCTCTGTAATTCCATCCCACAAACATCTTATTATCTCCCCTTCTTCAAATAAAATTCGATTTTTGTAATTAATTTTAAATCAATAAGATTTTTAACCTCGCTCTACGCCAGTCATGGCAAAGTATATCTCCTCTAAAATTGAAAATGATCTTGAACTCTTTTTAATTTTTCTTGCCTGTTAAAATCTGTTATGATCTTAACGGTTTGAACATCGTAGCAAAATATGACTGTATTAACATAAAGCATAATAAAGTTATATAATTTGTTCTCCTTGATTGAGCACTATTAACAACTTCATTGTTGGATGTCACTCTACCTGGAATATATATATATATATATATATATATATATATATATATATATATATATATATATATATATATATATATATATATATATATATATATATATATAGCTTAATGCGTAAGATGAAAAGATAGAGTTCAATTCCACAAGAGGCGACTTATCTGGACAATGCCAAGCTCAACAATTATTATTGGAGCTTATACAATAGGACAATAAAAGTATGAAATGAAGTCACAAAACTATATCTTTGTAGATATAGAATGGATCATTTATTGAATAATAGAATACAAGCAAAGTTTGAGGGATAGAAGGGACTCTTTATTCAAGTACATTTCGAAGCCTAATGCTTCTCATCATAAGAGTATAGAAGGTGCTAGGTAGCATGGAGGAGATGCGGCGTCTAGCGTAGGGTTCACTAGGGGCGATAAAGATTAAGAGGAATTATAGAATGTTGGGGACGCTTTATTGAATTCTAAATAAATAAATAAAGGAGAAGCTTGTTATATATAGTATGATATATAAAATTGTATATAGTCTTTAACATAGTGTTGAGTTTAAGGGGTATATGTTTTGGGGTTAAATTAAGGGTATATTGTGGCTGCGTGGTAATTTATTTTAACGGTTTGTTGTGTGTCTATTATCAGTGGAGTGGTATTTTTGACAGTTGCAACCTAAACGGCAAATAATATAATATCACCTATAATTTTTTTTTGGGGGGGGGGCGTTAAATGCAAGGTTGTAATATTGATAAGGTAATATGCGGCAATATTTTTAAGTTTCTTCTATTATGATGTAGGGAGTGGGATTATAAGGGGGCGGTCGGAGGATAGGACCCCACAACTTTAATGAATCATCATTATGCCAGATCAAACATACCCACTCCTGTGTCTCGATAAATCTTCTATCATTATATGTGATCAGTTTTCTATAATTATCAACCATATACGAGCCTATTCGTGACCAGACACACACACACAGACGTTCAGCTTTATATATATATATATGTATATATATATATATATATATACATATATATATATATACATATATATACATATATATATATATATATATATATATATACTTCAGAATAAAATTATCTAACAATCAACTGGTATAGAAAACGTTGATTAAACTTGTATTTGTGGTTTTCCATGTATCACTGATTTTAGCAAATAAGGTGTAAACTCTTATAATTATTTGCTAATATTTTCTCATCTGAAGAGATGGTAGACATCGAAATCCTATACGATAAGGAGTTATAATATTTGAAATGTATTCTTTGTCTTATATAGAATAATAAAAAGCTTTTGATTTGAAATTTAACCATTTCACGTCATAAATGTTTTAATGATTAAAATTTCATATGCATATATATATGTGTGTGTGTGTGTCTGTGTGTGTCTGTGTCTGTCTGTCTGTGACCCGGTTAAAACGCGAAAAAGTTATAGCCTGTTGACTTAGCGAGCGTGCTTTATGCCAATGTGATGGTTGAAAATGTTTAAATGTGTGCTAATATTTGCATTAACTTCTAATCCTGATTAATTCTCATTACTTCTGAACTGTGCATCGAACACATACCATAATACTTTGTTTGCTAAAACTTATCACAATAAAAGCGCATACAAAATTTCAACTAGATCGCCTACTAGTTTTCAAACAAAAGCTTCTTGAATAAACGTGGTATTGTGATGATGTATCCTTATTTATGCCTATTAATCTAAACTACGCATGAAAAAAATACCCTAATAATTAGTTCATAATAAAGGTCTATACAAAGTTTCAGCCAGATCGGTACTGTAGTTTCCAAGATAAAATGGAACAGATCGACAGACAAACGGACAGACAGACAGAGTAAGAGACATAAAATATAGATTTTAATCCGAATAAAGGGACCTAAAAGTCTTCTGTTTGAAGAGAATTTTCTAGTGTATATATATATATGCAATTTACACAACCCGTTAGCGTGATTTTGTCTCTGTTTACGTGTGCGTATCTATTAATTCATGTACAAATACGTTCGTGGTTAGTGTATTTGAAAATCTATCAAATTCAATGTAAAATACTTAATCTTTTTTTCTCTAGCAATGTTATTTGCCAGGTCCAATATGGGAACTGCTCGGTTAGACATGCGTGCAAATCAATCCTTAAATCTTATTATCCGCGTCCAACGTATTTTATTTAATAACACTCAAAATGGAAATTTATCACAAAATACGCGAATAGCAAATCAGAATCAATTTATATCCTATTTCGATATAATTCGTTTTATATACAAATAAAACCATATATTTATAAATATATTCATCAAGTATAAATTGTATAAAATTGCACTGAGATTTAATTTTTTTATGCAGTTTTACGTATCAGCGATCATCAGAAGTGTGTTGTAACTGGCACAAAAAAAGCAGTACGTATTCACATATTTACCAGCTTGGGCTGATAATCAGTGCATTACATTGAAACTTATCTTCAAGTGGCTTTAAATTTTGATAAGCAATAATGAAAAAGTAATATATAGAGAGTAAGTTATGATAATATATGTGGTAAGCTATTTTCGTAACATTTTACCTAGCTCTACCCACGTAAGGAGCAATGTTGACTGCAATACTAAAAACGGATACAAAAAATGTGTCTCTTCATTATACAGTTTTAGGTAGATACAGGAAATAATATATATGTAATAGTGTATAAATTATATATATATATGTATATGTATATGTATATATATATGTATATGTGTGTGTGTTCGCGCGTGATGGTCGTTCCAGTGGTTAAACTTCATATTTCGAACTCAAAATGTTGTAAATCTTCGAAGACATGAGTGGTACCATTAAAACAAGCGACTTTTTGAGCTCCAGAATTTATTTTTACAAAGTCGCCATCATTCAAAATACAATTTTACCGGTAATGAGCCATCGTTTATCACTGGTAAAAGTGCAGTGGCGTCCAAAGCGCACTTTTTCATTCGTTCCAAAAGTAAAGCCTCTTATTTTTTAAACTTAGAATTTGAAGAGTTGCAAAGACGAGAGTGGTATCATGAAAACAAGTGACCTTTTGTCCCCAAGAATTTATTTTTCCTACATAGTCCCCCTTATTCCCAATGTACTTTTGTCAGGAATTTAATGACACATCTCTGCTTCTGAAGAACGTCCATAAAAAGTGCTGCTTTCTCAGAGTCTCTCAGAGTCAATATCTGCAACAGAGAGGACAAGAATGCATATGTTCTGTCATCATAACGATGTAATTTGCAATATCGTCTAGTCTATTCGGGTCGAATAAATAATAGGAAACATTATTTTGAGACGTCCATTATATATATAGGTATATTCTAGCTGTACTCGGCTACGCGTTGCTGTGGCCAAGTTTTGTTAAATGGAAAACAAACAAAAGGGAAAGTGTATGTTTCTTATACCTTTGTGGCTGCACAATATTTTGTGGCGTTTCATTTTCTCTCCAGATATAAAGATTGTCTGTTTTCCGACTGTAGAACGTGCAACAGATACTTTTTCATGTAAGAAGCAATTAGTGTGTGGATGTAAGTCACACAAATGTAAAAAGTGTCTTGTCCTCAAGTCGTGTTGATGGTTATTATAAAACACGAACGAATTGCAATGGAATATCGGTGGAAATCATTCGCTGATGTCTGTTCCTTCCTGAGGTTGACATAGGGAAAATATGAGGGCTTAGTATTTCTACGAACATGTATGTGAGCACATACTTGGAAAGTTAAATTAAAAAATTTAGCCGATTTTATTTATTTATTTATTTATTGCATGATAGAATTTTTTTATAATAAATCGATAGAAAAAATGAGAAAATGTTTTTAAAGAACAAACCAGCAACGCGGGCGAGCGATGATAATTCAGAATGAAAAAAAAAAGAAAGGAAGAAAATTGTAAAAATGTTGTAGGATAAGTTTTAAAAAATAGATTGTTTGGTAAACTGTAGTATTTTATTCAAATAAACATGCTTATTTTAGTACAGTCTTATTATGACTAGCAATTGGCAACTTGGCCTAACGTTCACTGGAAACATGAGTTGGAACAGTTACATCGAGGGCATTGCCAGGGCCGCTGCAAGAAAGGTGGGCTCTCTCTACCGTGCTAGAAAACTTTTAACACCCGAAAGTATCCTGTACCTCTATAAGGCCACTATTCGCCCATGTATGGAGTATTGCTGTCATATTTGGGCCGGTGCATCGGCTACTAGTCTCTCGCTCCTTGACAGGGTTCAAAAGAGAGTCGCAAATCTGATAGGCCCTGAACTGGCATCAAAACTTCAGCCTCTGTCCCATCGTCGAAACGTTACATCCCTCTGCCTGTTCTACAAGTACTATAATGGTGAATGCTCTGAAGAACTGCAAGCACTTGTGCCCCCACGACGTGAACACCCTCGACAGACCCGACAAGCTGCAAAATCCCACCCCCACACTGTAGAGATCCCTAGATGTAAAAGATCCTTCTACTCCAGTAGTTTCTTCCCCAGAACTGCTAGACTTTGGAATTCCATTCCGGGTCACTGTACTGACATGCATAAGTTCAAGTGCAACGTGAACCAACATCTCGCTGCCCTAATCCCTACATAGTACCCCAGTAGATGTTTCCCCTGATAGTAGCCCCCTACACCAAAGTGGCAATGTGCCTTGTTTGGGGTGAAAATGTAATAAAAAAAAATAAAAAATAAAAATTCAACACAGCTTTGTCCGGGCCCTATATACTGCTCATAACTTTATGTGCAGTTAGAAAGAGAGATGACGTGGTCGCCATGTCAAATTCATTTTTCTTATAACGGAAAAAAACACAGTCGAATTTATTAAACAATAAACTGTAAGGGTGATTATTTGGAGATATCTAGCAGATTGTTTACGCAAGAGTTTTGACCCGGGGGTACTAAACAGGCCTGAGAAAATCGTCGATGAGAACCTTGTTCTGTGGAAAGTCACTTTGTAAGGATGTAGGGGAGGGGTAGCTGGTTATCCAATCAGGACGAACCAGGGTGTGACGGATTGGACGATTATTGGTTTGCTGGAACACCCAGGTATACTCCGACCCATACCAACCCTGTATACATAAGTTCCTGCAGAGCAGAAACTCAGTTTGAAGTTTTGCAGGGAGTTCTGAAGTAAGTCTGGAGTGATTTGACTAAGGGAAAACTGTCCACTGCCCACACACCCCAAACATTAGAGTATGTATTAGTCTTTGGACAAATTGAAAGCGACAAATCGGTTGTTGAAAACCAAACTAAGGCCTCGTTCAATCGACTACTGTAACTACCAGAAAAAGAAATTTTAAATCAAAATTTTATTTATTTCATTTTTTATTCTCTTGTGAAAAACTGTACATACGATATGTTTTCTTTTTCTTTTTGTGAATAATTTATTCCATCCGAAAACTACAACCAGAGTCGATGTCGTGTATTGTACTGTTTATTGTTACTTACAAGGGAAATTAAGAAAGAGAAACAACTAAGTTGAATGATCTTTCTTTTCAACGGAAGAAAGAAGAGATCAAATGCATCTAACGTCATATCAATCATATCTTCGTAAAAGCGACTGGACATGCGACGCAGGACCTTGGTAAATGTTCGAGCCGAACGATCAAGGACTGCAGTAGTAACGATGTAGACACCGCGGCCTTCTTCGTGTTTTATCTTCACCCAGAAAAGGTCGGGTCGTCACCAAAACATTATACTTTTCTTTTTAGGAAGAGAGAAATTTAATTTTGAATGGCTTAGCTGTCCTTCTTTTGCAACTGACTTTTGCGACAAGTATAAGGTGTCTCAACCACACGTGATAGTCGGAATGTACACTAATAACTGTTAAAAATGTAGCTGAGTTAGAGATTTTTATTATGCAAGTAAACCCGTGCAATACCTGGTTGCCTTGCTGGTTTCATTTGTTTGGTTGGTGACTCAAAACACAACAAGGAAAAATAACTTCAACTGAGCGAATTTTAAATTAATAATAATATTGTTATACTAATATTGTTTTGCTAATCAAACCATGTAATTCGAGAGATGGTGGTGTGTTATTCTTTTGAAATTTTGTCAAGGCGGATATGAATCTGATGTTTCCGTGTGACAGTCTTTTGATGGAATGTTACTTAATTCTTATGCAGAATTGATTTTACCAAATTGACCAATCGGAGCGAATTCAATTTCAATTTAATCAGGGCCGATCAGGGCGAAATCAATTTTGATAATGCGAAGGTTGATTGACTGAAGGTAACCTCAGACCTCGTCAGCATTTCCCCGCGATCTCACTATAAGACGATTTTTGCCAGTTTAGTTTTGTTAAAAGCAGTTGTTGTAAGAAATTGAAGTTTAATCGCCCTCTACGCACGTTATACCCCCTTACCCCCACTGACCGTGCATGAGAAAGAGAAGAATGAAATAAAAGTTGATAATTGTGCGTTTATGAGCCAACTGTTCACGCGATGATTGTAATCCTCTGCGTTGTTGAAAAAAAACAGAAAATTGCATATATTTTTTCTTTCTTTAACTTCACTGTATAAAGGCAATTATTGTAATCAGGGGGTTATTTAATAACTAAACTTTATACAAACAAGAACTGACGACATGAGTTTTCTTTTACTCGTTGTCGACGGAATTCATGACTCAGAACCACACAAATATTTAGTTATCTAGTTATACCAAACGATTTAATTTTCATTAGCAACTCTTCGTGCCAGACTTTGTCAAAAGCCTTGAATATATCAAGCGCTACAGCACTGGGCTTGGTAAATGCGTTCTTTGATGACTGTTAAAATATCTTCAGTAGAACAGGATTGCTTTAAGAGAGATTTGCTTTAGTGAAGTGGTGAACTAATGATTGATTATTTAAGGTCCCAAAGATTTTAGCGAAGAAAGGGGAGGAGACTAATAGTAGAAAACTTTAAGATATTGTAGAATTGAATTTACAATAATTTATTAAAAACAAGGAATACGAAGAAAGGGTGAAAGGTTCATAATTCCATAGAGTTTCAAAGATAGGCTCTTCTCCTCTCCTGAGGAAAAATGTTAGCTAAAAGTACGTATAGATAAATACCTATTTTTGCTGGTTAGCTTAATTTTTGAAAACAGTAGAGAAAGAAAATTTTAGAAAGAAAATTTTATAGGAAAAATGAAAAGGGATACTCAGCAGTAACCAATGATTTTGGTTGGAAATATCCGGTGAAATTCAAAAGTTCGTAATAGGTGTGCGATTAGTAAATCAAAGAAGAGTTCAGTGAGACATTCTTTTGGAATCTCTTTAAAAAATATCCCTGGTTGGAGAAGTAATTAAAAGTCCATGTGGAGGAATCTTGTGTTGAATAGCGGGAGTAAATTCTAACCTTTGGAATGAAATGGTTTTGCGTAGAGAGGTATATGAAATCTTATTGGCAAACCGAACCTCTCATGGCCAATTCAAGTCATAAAATAGCGAATGGGTGGAAATTTAAAGCAATGGGGGAAAGAAGAAAAATAAGATCAGAATTGGGGAAGAGAGTTTTACAGTCACGCTAGTTAATGTAAATACTTAAAAGGAATTAAGTTGGAAAGAGAAGTGGAGTTAGAGAGGAGAAACGAGTAAGGATGAAGGGATAGAAAAGGGAGAAGCCTTAAATAGATGTCTTAGTGTAAAGAAAGGTTGTTAGAAATAGGGGAAAACGGTAAAAGATGAATGAATACATCAGCAGATTTAGAAGAATGTATAACTAAGAAATATATATACATTGGTAAAAAAAAAGATAAAGGTAATATTTAGGAAAAAGCTGTATGTGAAAGAAGAGTTAAAATTGATAGAACATATTGAGAACGAAAAACTGAAAATATATGACATTCAAAACGTATGTTAGAGAATGAAGTGGGGAGAAGTAAAAAAGAGGGCATCACAAATAAAATGAGGGATGGATTAAAGTGGAAGTGAATTTATGTGAGGATATAGAGGGATAGATGGTAATTTATATATAAAAAATATGTGGGAAATAATTTGAAGAGTAAAGTTAATTGTTAAAATATTAATATAAGCTCTTTCAACAAATAAACGCCAACTTAATCTATGATTTAAGTAGAAGCAAGGGCCTCCTGAGAATATCTAAATTATTGGGTGTGCCCTTCCTAGTCCAAATATTATTGTCAAAAAGTAAGATAGATAATCTAGCTTAAAGAATTAATTTACTTTCGATGTCTGTGGGATCAGTGCATGTTTTTGCAAAGATGAGGCTTTTAGGAGGATATTCAAAACGGACTGGTAATAATTATCTATATCAAATGTTATAAACTCAGCATTTGGTTATATTTAATGTTAAGGAACAATTTTTTAACTGAGTCTGTATATTTCCAGAGAGGGAGGGATACTTTTTTCCTAATTATTCTTTAACTTACTCCTCCTAAATCCGAGCTAGAGGGGTTAATTTATGTAATAGTGGTCGGTGTGCCAGAGAAATTGTGTTTGTGGTCTTTGAGGGTAAACTTTGGAGTTCCTGCGGTTGGAATTTCTGTATAGTTATGAATTTTCATTGTTTTAAGTATATTTTGGCGTCAAGATGTATGTTATCTAAAGTTTAATAATCGAAAACTGTTGGATAAAATTGAGTTAAATTGTAGAGAAGCAGTTTGAACGTTTGGTGACGCGATTGTTTATATCAAACAGGTTTGTATGATGGATACAAACCTAGAATTTTACGTGGTTGCCGTCAGCTACAACTTAGACCGAAACATTTAACATCTATTATAATAAAGTGGCATTCTTGTTTGTTTGTCCATAGTTTGATTAATATGTATAAAACTGTACGCCGTTTCGTACATTCATTTTCATAGGGATACATATACGGAAGCATACAACAAAATAACGATCTTCACTAAGCCTCTCCAAGAATATACAGATCCACAAGCAAATTCATTGGGAACTTTGTTAACTACTATGCAAACAAATGGTACAAACAGAAACCAGAAACATTACTAGAAAATGAAACCTACAAAAACTTTTGGGAAATGGAGGTGCAAATAAATAAACCAAACCAAACAAGGTGGCCGGTCATTATAATAATTTACAAGAAGGGAATAAACTGTCAAATTGCATATTCTGCTCTCACAGCATATCAGAATGTGAAGATCGAAAAGATTGAAAGCGAAACAAATATACAGAAACTGTCCAGAAAACTGAACATAACATGAAACAGGAAGTAAACCAATATAATCACAATAATCGTAGGAGAACTGGGAACGGTTCCAAAAGATCCTGGACAAAAGACTACCAGAAAACGAAATCAAGAGGAGAGTATACAACAGACAAAATAACTGAAATGTGAAAACTTTGGAATGCTTAAATTAGCCAACATGAGCTGCAAACGCAGCTGCCCATATCGAAAATAACAGAACAAAACACCACGTAGAGCCAAGAAAGCTGAAACCCAAAAATTGTAAGTTAACTATGCCTGCATGAAATTAAAAATAAATTGTGGTGGCGGCATAAACTTGCGCCATACCAAATAGTCGTAAAGGGTCAACGAGGGTGGAAAAACCAATGAAAAACAGTACTAACCAGACAACCGTTGGATGATTACGAAGAGAACTTTGACCTTAGGGAGGCTCGTTGCCATCAGAAATCTAGTGAAAACCAATTAGTAAATATTCAATGGCCAGCGACTGTTGCGATAACACAAATACATTTGCAAATATTATCGAAACAGGATTTGTATCTAATATATAGCAGTGTTTTGCATAGTTTTAAAAATATGACGTGGTTACCCTCAGCTCAGCTACAATTGATACCTAAACATTTAACTCTCTAGCGGTTTTCGTTACCATCTGAGCTAAGGACAGATGGATGTAAAAACTCTGGAAATTAACGTAGTTTTACGCATAAATGTATATTTGCGCATGCGTAAGGCACAACTTTAAGTGGACTTACGACTGAAAGTTCCCAAGTTTTTTTTTTACTATTTAGCGGTTATTTTTACTGATTAAAAGCAAATCAAATTTTTCATTTGTTCAAATTTTTTATATATCCTGTTGCAAGTCTGTAGACAAAAAATTATATAGTAATTTGGTAGAGACTGTTCAATACCACACCAGCCAAAGTTACTAATATATGTCTATTATAATAAAGTCGTGTTCTTCTTTGTTTGTTTGTCCATAGTTTGATTATTATATATAGAGGTACAGCGTTTCGTAAATTAATTTTCATAGGGATAACGGACGTTTATACACTTTAATGTCAACATGTTTTCTACATATACTATTTATTCAAAGAAAATCTTCACACAGCATTAATCTCAATTGTATCTAATATTAAAGAACATATTTTTTAATAATTAGTTCCATGTTATTAATTGCATGTTATAACTAATGTTTTAATTTTTGTTTTTGGAAATCTTTTGAAATTCAATTTTCACCGCAAACATGGCACAGTGCAATTTTAAAGTAGGGGCTACTATCGAGGACATAAGTTGCAGGGATATTATGAACACAAACGAGCAGCAAGATATCTGTTCACATTACATTTGAATTTCTGCATGTTAGTATAGTTGGGAAAGCAAAATCCCAGGAGGGAGTTCCAATGTCTAGCAGTTCTGGGAAATAAACTATTGGAGTAGAAGACTCTCTTCCACCTAGGGATCTCTACTGTGTAGGGGTGGGATTTCGCTGTTTATCAAGTTTGTCGGGGGTAATTACCCCGAGGGAGTACGCGCCTTTAGTTCGTCAGAGCATTTACAATTTAATTTATATTTAATTTAATTTATTTTCAATTATTAGTAGACATCATTTGCCTTTAAAAAACAGATTTTTTTTTTATTTAAACAGTCAGAATTATTTACTCTTTAAGCTACAAGAGTTATTTTCCTTTTAATTTTCATACACAAAAATGGATGAGTTTAATGCTTCCATAAATCCAACATGTGTTTCAAACTTTCAGGTAAACCGTAAGAAGGTACGATATTTTGCATATCTTAAATAATATGAGATAAACCCTCTGCCCGTCAATGATTCCACCTGGGAACGCTGGGTATATACGGCTAGTATATATATATATATATATATATATATATATATATATATATATATGTATATATATGAGCAAACAGTTAATAAAATATATTAAAAAACACTTTGAAATGAGTTAAAAACATATTTAATCTGAAAAGGAAACACTATATATATATATATATATATATATATATATATATATATATATATATATATATATAGTGAGAGAGAGCAGAAAGGGGGAAGGGTTAACACACCGCCCGGCATTAAAGGTATAAATATATATTTATGCATGCGTGGAAACAAAACGTTCAGTCTATTTATGCCTGCCAAGTAATTCTTTTTAAATTTTTACTACTTAGCAACTATTTTACCAACGAAAACCTAATTCAAATTTATTCCACGTGACAAATTCCCTATATGTCAAGCTTCAAGTGTGCAGAAAAAATTGACGGAGTAGCTTTTTTTTCCATGGAGTTCACCACTTATCAAGGCCCAATGGCCACTCGGGGATAAGGGTTATTTTGTGTACAGTACTCAATGGGATAGTGTAGCAATAGTATTGGAGAATTGATAAGGTGTCATTACTTGGGGGGGGCGGTTCATCAGGAATTTGTTTTTGTTGGACTTGAAGACATCCAGGTTGAAGTCGGAAAAGAAACAGGCAAGCGGAAGAGAGTTCCACAGGCGTGCAGTTCTAAGAAAAAAGCTTTGTTCGTGGAATCTACGTTTTGATTTAGGCTCAGATAAGGAGTGGGGAAAATTATTGACGGTGATTTCAGCTAGTCGGGTGTTTTTTGAAAAAAGATTGGCGAGAGACCGGTTCTGACACAGAAAACTAGACAAGGGCATTATACACATATATATATTTATATATATATATGTGTGTGTGTGTGTGTGTGTGTGTGTGTGTGTGTGTGTGTAACCCGAAATCTGTTGCATGGAAATTTCCGGGAATCAATAACAACTAAAATGCTCAACGTGGAAGACCAAGCATTTCTTCTTATCTCTTTTGAAAATTTATTAACAAAAGAAAATCGAAGGATGGAAATAGTACGTATGAAGGAAATAATCGACCAAGAAGAAGTAAAATAAAAGGGAATATTTTCCAATATTGAACTGCTAACGTAAACATCGCCATCAAAAGACATCGGTTAACTGGAAGGAGATCGATATATCTTTGATCCACCTGGCGTGTTTTTCTTTAAACCGAACCGGGTGACATCAAAGGAAAATCCCCACCATTCTGCCTCTTAACTGATAAATTAAAAATTAGAAAACGTAGAAAAAAATTATAGAAAATAAAATTCTGTACACGATAAAAATGTTTCTGCTTAATGTACGTTCATAGTTGATATTTACTTGTTCCCAACTACAACAAGACATAAAGTAAGGGTAAGGGAAATCGGTAATAATATCTCCGCCTTAAAGGAGGTTCTACCTCCCTTTTCACGAGAATATTACGTAATATATCGTAAACTACAGTGAAAGTACTCTCTGTGTTGCTGATCTCTCTGGGAATGTAGCACCTGGAATAATAATAGAAAAAATGATATCAGAATTTTTTTTCATTTTAAGAGGGATAATTTATTAGGATAATAATCTCGCCTTGTCTTCTGCTAGCGGTTTTGGGCCATTCCGGGCAACTGACATTTTGGGATTTATCTCTTTAGTTACATTATTTTCAACGCATGGTGCACAAAAACTTCTCTCACGCACTTCTTTTTAGCCGTGTGAAGTTATGTCTGCTTTTGCCTACTAGATTGAGATAACATTTGAGTGCATACTCGCTGATCTCATGACCCTCATATCATTTGTGCGTGTGAACATTAGCCTGCGAATCAAAACTACCAAATCGAATACAATCAAACCTACCCCCTACCATTTACTACGAGGATTGAGCCGGACTATACCTCATTTTCATAAAGCAAAATGTTATAAAAGCCAAAACTTCCTTGAGGATTACAGTCCATCAAATCTCTATACAAGTTGATGTTTGACTGATTATGTGTTCTATGTCAGTTTTTGCTGGTTGTTGCTAAGCATCGTTCATTTATTTCGTACAAATCAGATGATCATTGTTAGCATTCGTTTCTCCGATATCTTTCTAATTAGAATTCTTTCTAGAGCGATTTATAGTACTTACTAGGAGGACCACGCGAAGGTAACCAATATTCCTAAGTGAAAGTGTTTCTGTGAAACAAACTTAATTCGAAATTATCACGTCCAGGTTGCCAGTTTGTGTTGTTAATCCATCAGCCGCAGTAACCTTCCTGTTATTGCTGGTTCTGATTCATTAAGGTTGTTGTCTGGCCTTTCAATTTTTGTCTTTCTCGGCTAAGGTTCACCACTTCTTTTTGGCAGATTCGGTTCTTGTGGGAGATGTTCTGGGTTCTTAGATATCTTCGTTCACGTATTTAATCTCAGCATTCAATCCTCCAATGCGACGATTCGGTGACGTCGCTGGTTCGATATTCTCTTTTGTCATGAAACTACTTGATTTCAGTCTGCATCCTGGCGGTCCATAACCAGTTATCAGTGTTTTCTATCGGTTTTATATATGTGTTTCTGAATTATCACATGGGCATACCTTCGGATATTGGGAGATTTCAAGCCAGTTAGCATATACGTCATTAGTAGTGGAACTGAGTTTAATGTCCCAAAGAGCCTGTAGCGTTCTTGGTCAGTTGATTTCGCATAATACAATCCAGTCTAAACGGCTGTGGAATATTCAACAAGAGAATAACAAATTACTAAAATTGTTGTGTGAAGTGCGTTAGTGTTAACTCCTCATTTTGAATTTGCGAGTTTTGTCAACAAGTTGTTTCTTGTAACACAATTCTCCTTTTCTGTTTGTTGCAAGTAACAAAGTCTAACTTTGTGCTGCCACTGCTGATCTTGACAGTTTCTTGAAACCAAAATGGAGACCGACTGCTACACTACATCAAGTACTGACGGTAATAGAAAGTGTGACTTCAAGGTAATTTTGATTTAAAATAAAGAAATTACGTTTAGTATTTTAGACAAGAATCGTTATAAATAACACGTAAACTGAAAGCAATAATCGCAGAGGACAAATAATACAAAGAAATGATTATGTAGATCATCTGGATTATTCTGATTGCCATTTTCACAATGTTTAAACCGATGTAATCTTCCGGCCTCATCCAAATGCATCTTTCAAACGTTAGACTCTAAAAACGAACCGTTTATTTAATCCATGTGGGTAGATTCATCTCGTCCAATAAGACATAATATGGTACAAGTGAATTTTATACATTATTTTTAGCTACATTACCTGTATTCGTGGCGCAACAGTTCAAGACATTTATTTACATCAATCAGTTCTGAGTGACATCTTTCTATAGATTCAATACGTGAGATAATTGCTAAGAATGACATATAACATTTCTTTCAATTAAAAGCATACATATTGATAGTGTTACAGTAAACAAGAACGAGTGACATAATTATTGTATAGATTCATGTGAAGGTTAAAGCGGGGGATGTTGAACGAGATTTTGTAAAAGATGAAATTCTAGATGCATCTGCAATTTTGGTCTCTACTAAAGGCAAATATCATCGGCTGTGGAGTCTCGTTTGGTCAATTTTAGCAATCTTTGACAAAATACGATTTTTAGTTATATTTCTACTGGTGATATTTTGCGCAGAGATGAATTTACTTCGGAAATACAAAATCTTCTTAGTTTTTCTTTAATAGAAAGTGTGGCTCGGGTCAGACTAGGAAAAGGATATTTTTGATTTTTCTAAATATTTTTTGTCCGACACAGATAGAGTTGCTCTGCCACGTGGTCTTATTATTGACCTACTTGCTTCACTTATTTATAAAAAAACGATATTTGCTGAACTTGATATGTTGTATCTAAAGCTGAAGAAACACGTGCCCTCTTCGCAAGAAGATGCAGTATGGCTATAAACACATCTTATCATAGTTTCGTCAGTAGTTTTATTGACGCGAAATCATTTATGTTGCAAGACTTGAAATTTCATAAGGACATTTATATTCATAAAGAGAGATGGCTTTCCAAGGAAACCGGTAATCGAATGCGTTCTGTGGATTCTCAACTTCCCAGGATATATGATTTAACCCAAACTCCAGAAGGGAAATGTTTTTATGAGGTCTAGACTATCAATGCTGGGTTTCATCCAACATGAATTAGGTAAATAATTAGTCTAGATCCTATCACCTATTCAGTGGATATACTCTGGATTTTGCATTCTTGATTCTATTCGGGAATATTTAAAGGAGGGGGGGGGGCTATGTTACTATGACACACCCAGCTTGTTCACCAATATGCCTCTACATGAAACTATTGGTATTTGTATCGATATACCGGTATATCTATCGTAGTTCCCTATCTAATCTCTCATTCTTTGAGCATAAATGAATAAATCAATAAAAGAATAATACATCAGTATTTAATAATAATAGCATTTTGTCCAGTTTGTCTAATATATATATATATATATATACATATATATATATATATATATATATATATATATATATATATAACAAGAACACTTGAAGTTGTCCGGCATTGAATGAAGATATATGTTCCACACTCTTATACACTCATTGAAATCGCTGAAATCGCCAATTTTTCAATCAAATCGATTGACCGCCTACTCTAGTTATTGGAAGGAAGATTCACATAACTCTCTCGCACTGACTCAGTACATAATACATTGTAGTCTACATTACACAATAGTGAAGTTATATTATCTGTACATCATGGCTTCACTCAAAGTTTTAAATGCAAATGTCAAGTATCATTGTTCAATTGTGCTTTAAACTAGAACATTTATTTCGGACGCACTCATGTATCATCAAAGAACTAATTGTTTATTTTATGAAAGGTTTTTATATTATCACGAATTAAAGTTAAACATAGAAATGTCAAGAATTATGGTCCAATTGTGATCTAAAAGAAGCATTAATTTCGAACGCTCCCCTGACTCATAAAATAATCAACACTTGATTTTATTGGTAAGACCTTTCTGTTTATTCGGTGATAAACTTTCTCAAATGCTATTGTGATGTTAGCTTGTATAAATATGTTAACTTGGTAAAGTGCGGACTGCCTCCTTCAAATAGAGTTTTTCGGTTATCGATTTTCGATACTTATCAGATGCATTATGATGCAAATCAATCGTAAGAACCTTAGAAATTCAAGTCCCTTCGAGCGAAATTAAAACACCAAACGGTCCAGCCGTTTTCAAGTCTATAGGGAACAAATTAATAAACACATATACACACATCACACACACAAAGTCCATTTTTGTCATAGTAGGAGAAATTTGTTATTTTATTTGCAGTACTTTGAAAGAAGTCCATTATTGATAGGAAATAACATTTTACTTTAATGCTAGTAAAAATTAATATATATATATTAATATATATATATATATATATATATATATATATATATATATATATATATATATATATATATATATATATATATATCCATCTGTAGGACATTACGTAACTGAAGGGAAATGAAGAGAAGCCTGAAGAATCCTAGCTTGGATGAAACGCGAAATATTCTGTGTAGCTTAATCGCCATATATATTTTATAACTTACTAACTAGCTCTACCTAAGTATTGAGTATAAGTAAATATTTAATTTACGCATAAATTTATACTATCGTATATTAATTCATGTGAGTCAATGAAGTAGCTATATATATATATATATATATATAATTATTTACTATAATAATTATTAAATACCTACAGACACTAGTGGTTCATCCTTTCGGGAATCTTCAGTGCAGGGTGTCACGATTAACACCAGTTGATAGTTTTGAACCCGCCGACAGAAGCCATCTCTGGCTCCATTAGTAAGGACCATATTCATTCGGCTACCATTAACCGCGAGAGATGTTGTTAAATTTTATACATTTACTTCATTAAATGTTTTTAACGTCAGTCAGAGTGATCTAGTCATTATATGACGATCTTCGCGTAAGAGCTAAATTGACCGACTTTTAATTCAACTGAAAGTGCTCAACGATTACTTTTAATTTGATTATACACAGACACATGTTTCGTCGTTTATGTTCAGCTAGTCTAATGAGTCATAAACTACGAAACACGTGTCCGTGAATAATATTTGCCAATTATCGCTATGGCTTATCATGTCAATACTAACTCTACTGTTTGATAACAAGGCTACAGTCTATCAAATCTTGCTCAATACAAGCTGCAGCTACTGAGTATATGCTTCGTTGTCTGACTTGGATTTCTACAAGGGCAGTCGTTTGTTGTTGCTAGTCCCCACCTGCGAAGGTTTTCAGCACAACTAAACTTAATTATTATTAGTGAGCCTAAATCAACAATTTGGTATGCCAACTTAAATGCTACAAGGCTAAATGATAAAATTTTCGTACATGAAAAAACAACGATTCCATTTTTGTTTGATATAGACAAGTTTTCTGTTTTTGTTACATTTACTAGTTGGCCAGTTGTGTACAAATCCCAAATACTCAAGAGGAATCTCCTCTCATGTCTGAAAATGACACAATGTTCAACGAACGCGACCGGAGATGTGCCGCAGTACAACTCATGCTCTCTACCGATCCAAGTTATGACAATAGAACTATTGCTAGCACTCTCAAAATGCAAACCTGGACGATTCAACGTTTGATGGCACCGTTCAACGAAGTTTCCGGCTACAGTTATGGTCTTTGGTGTGGTTTCAAGTGAGGGCTACATCATGCTACCTCACATCTTCGAAATTGACTTGAAATTAAAAAAAACGAAATGTATCTGGATGTGTTGAAGAGTGTGGTGATCCTCAGGTGGCCTCTGGTAGACCCAGGGTGTGGCAACAGGACTCGGCGCCGGTCCACAAGTCGAACGAGACAAAAACTTGGCTTCAGAAGAAGTGCTACGATTTTGTACTCTTCTCTCACTGCCCCCCTCCTTTTTTGATATGAACCTGCTGAACTACTACGTTTGGTCCTACGTGGAGAACATCACCAACATGACCTCGCACAACACCAAAGCCAGTCTGATCGCCGCCATCCGCCGAGGATTCCTCGAGCACCGCCGACTTGTGGAAATAGCATGCTCCCAGTCCTGGACCCGTATCGAAGCGGTAATTGAGAATGAAGGCAGCTACATTGAATATATGTCAGCTTTTCTACATAATCAAATAACCTGAATTGATTTTTTTCAATAAAAGTATTAAAATAATGCTGTAGAGCTATTTTCTTTAGGGTGACAAATTTATCTTTCAACTCTGTATTTAGATATAACCTGAAAAATCTGACACGATAACTTCATATGCTAGATTTCATTCTCCGTCATCTGTTCTTCTTAAATGCCAATCCGCTTAGAAGGTGAATAGAAAGCGGACATATTGAAAGTGCAGATTCCAAGGTCTTCTTCGTTTGAATGCCGTTTGCAGATCGCTATATAAAACGGACATCATTTTCTTTGCTTAGTTCGATGAATAATTGCATCCCCCTATCGGAAAATGCAGTTCGAAGTATCTGCTGAGTGACATACGCCCAAAATCTACTTGAAAATGCACAGAAAGAGACTTTCAGCAGACGTATGACTGCAGATTCAACATTATCAAAGCTTTATTGATTGTATATATCGTATATACGAAAAGGTCGTTGTCTATTATGCTTCTGTTTTATGCACAACATCGTTGCTGGGAAACAGATATTTTATCCAGGAAAGAAAGCAGTTAAACATGCAAATAAAAATTATTATTATTATTATTATTATTATTATTATTATTATTATTTTAATTACTCACTACTAGTAACACAAGCCATCGTCAAAGATTGCTCTTTGTGGTGTTCTCTAGATTTTGAGGGACAACAAGTCTCCCTAGATTTGCAGCACTCTCCAACTCCTTCGATAAGCTCTGCATAAGAATTTGCGTTATCGTAACATCCGCATACCATTGATTTCTGGTTGACAATGACCATTGGTCTTCACTGGAACTTGAACGTAAACAAGCTTCCCCAAGGTTCCAGTCTTCTTTACAGTCAACCATCGGATGTCCTCCTTGACCATCCGTATTTGTTTGGTATGGTGCCAGTTTATACTGACACAAACACACAAAAAAGGGTCGATATATTACAATTATACTATTTATTCCACGTGATGTTATTATTATACAATTATTATACAATGTTACAATTATACTATTTATTCCACGTGATTTTACATCGGTAGCCGTTTCTGTGTGCCCCATTTGTGTCTGTAGTTCATGTGTGTTACTCTCCGCATTCAAGGATTTTCTTTAATATTTCAGTAGTTTTCATAATTGCTATCCGTTGTATCTTCTTAACCATCACTCGAATTCTTTTTTCAAAGTTTCTCGATATCATTTCTTGCGCCCATACAATTAGTGGTGCTATCTTGACTTTCTTCATTTTCCATATCCTTTTGAGCTCTCTGGCTAGTTCCATGTATTTACCCCGCTTCTCCGTCTCCTTGATATTTACCATATGATCTGCTGGACGGCAAAATCTACAATCTGGCAGAACTTTTTCTTCCTGTTAACTATTATGATATCCGGGCTTCTTGCTTGGATAGCTAAATTCTTTTTTTTTTACTTCAGAATCTTTTGGTCATTATATAATGGGTCATTTGTTCCTCCTTTTTTCTTGCATCTTTTTTGTCTCTCTGGGCATAGTTTACAAATATGAAGGAAATAATAAATTTGTTCCATCATGTGCTGTGACTCTTCCTTCATTTTGTTTCATCCATTCTGCATTTCTATTATGATTCTGTTGCTCTTCTCATACCTGACTCCAGTAGCGTTTTGTTTCTATTGGGTTCAGTTGTTCTGTTCATGATTTTCCTCCGTTCACATTTTTATAGAATTGATTTTCATTATTTTCAAAGATCCTAGTTTCGTTGAATTGTTCAGATTTGTATCGGTATCATCTTAATCTCCGTTCTTTTGCTGCTATATTTTGGTTCAATTCTTTATGTTTTTTGTTTAGTCTCTTTCGTTGGTCACATGTCTACTTTTCCATCCTCTTCTAGTCGTTTTCATCTTGTTTATCGCTTTGACTTCTTTGTAAAGTTTTTTGATCTGGGTTTTCAACCTCACTTTACGTTTAGGTTTTGTTGATAATTTTCTTTCTCCATCTTTTTTCTACTTTAAACTTCATACTTACTGCTTTGGTACCTGCATAAATCAAAATTGTTTAGGTCTATAAGCTATAATAGTCTATGTTGTTCCCCTTCTCGGTTTCAGCTTTTACTTAGTTCCACTCTTAGTTCTTTAAGGATTGAAGCTTTGTTTTTCCTCGTTTATGTTTCCTGATGTTTTCTACTTCAGCTAATTCATTCTCGTTAAATTCTGTTGTTTCATAGATCTCGGTTTTCATGTCTTCTACATCTGGAATTTCTATGTTTGGGGATCCAGAGAGGGGCGTTTCTTCGTCTGTTCCATCATTTGCCTTTTGTTGTATTTCATTCAGTTGTGTTTCTTCTTCTTTTCTTCTTCTTCTCTTTCTCCTTCCAAGAAATTTGCACACAGGATAACTGTAGTACTTACCAACACAACAAACGCCCTCGTGTTTGTGCCTTGTATAGGCATGCGCGACAACAAAACTTGGGTTTTTATAAGCGGAAGTCTCGAGGTTGTCAGGAATCTACAGGCGCATGCGCAAGAGAAGGGATTGAGATAGTGGTATAAAGGCAGGTCGAGTGAGAAGGTTGTTGTTGTTGTTGTTGTTGTTGTTGTCGTTGGACGTTACAGTGACGCGGGAGTTAGCAGGTGATTAAGAGGCGGTTTATTTTGTGTGTCAAGTCGCGCACCTCGGTGAAGGTCATATAAATCGTTCACCTCGGTGAAGGTGAAGGTCATAAGCTATTTCGGCTATTTCATTTTGCCTCTTTTCCTGGACAACTATGGCTGGGGCAAAGTTTGATTTAAAACTGATACCGAATTCGACGGATCAACTTCTGTTGTCGACTGGGTCGAAAGGGTTGAGCTGACCTGCAACCTCTGTGAAGTAAAGGGGTTGCATACCGTGATTCCCCTGAGATTGGCTGGAGGCGCCCTAAGTGTATATCAGCAACTTAGTGCCGTGGAGAAGGCTGATATTACCTTTATAAAAAATGCTTTATACAAGGCATTTGCCATGGATCCCTGTACGGCCTACGAAACATTTGCCACTAGGAAGCTCATGTCAGGAGAAACGTAGATTCCATGAACAAGGCTTCTTTCTTAGAACTGCGCGCCTGTGAAATTGTCTTCCGTTTTCCTGCTTTCTAGCTGACTACAATATGATTATCTTCAAGTCTAACGTAAACAAGTTTTTGATGAGCCGTTCCATATAAGTTAACAAATTTAGCGCATTTCCATTACTAACGATTTGTTTATTGTCCAATTGTCTACTGTACACGCTTTAACTCTTATCCTCGAGTGGCCTATGGGTCTTGATAAGTGGTGATGTCATCGTAAAAAAAAGCAAAAATAAGATACAAGAAAACAGTAAATGGAAACTATGTAGACAAATATAGGAAGCAGTTAACAACATAATACGTAAATGCAGTAAACTATCCCTAAAAGGATATAATTGAAGGCACGACCACCTGGTGAAAGTAATACACTTACAATTTTGCAAACGATTGCTTTTCAATCATGTTGACAATACTCCAAGTGCAAACCGAAAACGAAAATACTCGAAAACAAAAACATCAAAATACTTTGGGATATGGTGATACAACCAGAGAAACTCAGTCAAGCAAGAAAATCGGACGGCATAATAGTTGACATGGAGGTAAGAAATTGCCAAATTCTAAATTTTGCTGTTTCAGCAAACAGAGGAGGAAGATCATAAAGACAGAAAAACGAAACGACCACGCGAAACTTGACAGAAGATTGAAAGTAATATGAAACATAAAGAAAATCAATGTACCACAAATAATTTTTTTTTACATAGGCATCGCAACATTATCAAGGCCAAGAGGCCACTCAAGGATAAGGGTTAAAGAGTGTACAGTAGAAATTGGACAATATAGTAATCATTAGTAATGAAAATTTGGTAAATTTGATAACTTATATGGAACGGCTCATATGGAACTTATTTACGTTAGACTTGAAGACAACCATATTGTAGTCAGCCGGAAAGCAGGAAAACGGAAGACAATTCCATAGGCGTGCAGTTCTAAGAAAGAAGCTTTGTTCATTGAATCTACGTTTAGGTTTAGGCACAGATAAAGAGTGGGGGAATTATTGATAGTGTTTACAGCTAGACGGGTGTTTCTTGTGAAAGTTTAGCGAGGGGGGACCATAGACTGAAGCTCAGTCGAACATTTTCCATGAAAATAACGATACATCAGAGACAAACTCGCAACATCTCTTCTGTGAGATAGAGGTTGCAAGGAAGAGAAAAGGACAACTGTAGGATAACTAGAAAAAAAATAGGAGAAACCAGAATCAGGAAGGCTGATACTTTACAACTGAACGGACAATTAATAAAGGGGAATTGGGTATACAAAAGCACGGCCACATATAAGTGCTTGTGTTAGACCTGAAGACGACCATTCTATAATCAGTTATATATGTTTTTATATGCATTCGGATAGTACTTATTCCTATACTATATAAACGATTATTATGAATTTCTGAACATAGCTGTTGGACGTAAATGTGAGTAATATAGGCTATATTTTTTTACTCGATTCTTTTTCGATTCGATTTTTATTAAAAAGGCCTATTGCGAATTCTACACTTCCGATGTTTTTGAAATATTAACAATTAGTTATGAGACATCAATTCATAAATATTTCCAACGTTTATTTTCGTTTAGATATGGGCGAACCTTATTATTTTAAAATTCACATTTTCTAAATTTGAATTTAATGTTATCATAATCATTGTATCCAAAGATTCTCTAAATTTCAATCTCTTCTTAAATGCTTTAAATCCTCTAAGAGTTCGAAAATCAAAACCATGTGATATATTTTTTTAATCAAAATCGGAATAAAGATTATAGGCACACGGTTTAGTATCATTATTTTTTTATTCTTGTAATCTTTGTAAGGTCACATAAAAGATGTACAAAATAAGTTCCCTCTGGGGCATTAATTTTATCCTACGTGGATCGACTATTTTTCTCGTTTACACACACACACACGCACACACGCACACACACACATACACATACATATGTGTGTGTGCGTGCGTGTGTGTGTATATTTGTGTGTGTGTGTAAACGGGAAAAATAGTCGATCCACGTAGGACAAAATTAATGCTCCAGAGGGAACTTATTTTATTTAACATTCAAAAACCCAGCACAAATATTCAAAATAAAAAAGGATCTAAATTGCACCTCCAGAAATGTAGTATATGCACTAAGATGCACAGCATGAAACAAATCCTACATAGGCGCCACAAAAAATTTCAGCAATAGAGTGACCTTACATATGAGCAACATCAAAATTGCAGATAACAGACACCTCTATGTTTCAAAACACGTACACACATGCAGTAGAAACAGCTTCAAAATAATGTCAATCTTCCAAACAGACAATTATTTTTATTTACTTACACAGGAAAAAAACTTCATCACCAGATTCACTCCTGACCTGAACAGAGCCTAATATCAACACACAAAAACATGAAATGCGAGGCACACTCGCATGCACATCCATATACATATACATACCCACACATAAATCAGAACCGACACATTAAAACACACACACGTGCGCGCATACAACCACACAAAGACATTACACCCCTATCTCTAATACAACACATTGAACAATACCAACCCTACTTAACCTCGAAACCAACAACACTAGGAAACACCTAGAACCACAGTATAATATTTGTTCCAACACCTCGCTCCCTCCTCAGTCAGTGGAGGAGAACCCCCTCATGACTGAGACAACTATCATCCCTTCAATCATCCCCCTCCCATACCTATACCCCCTCCAATTGCTCCCCCTCTGGGGAACAAAATCTTCCTCACACTAGGAACCGATCCTGGCTCTGGCCATACCCACATGGGGAGACAAATAAATAGAAACATTAAAAAATCCCCTATACATATTTTTAAATACACCCCTCTATCTAAACAAACATAATATAAGGAATACCTAAAAAGACTGAAACGAAAAATCACAATACTAAAATCCAAGAATCTAAAAAATAAATACCAAAATAGAATGAAAGCACCCCTACCCTTATTTCAGAAGAGCTGGTCCCCCCTCCTCACACATACACATTAGTAACGACCTTGGATCACAGTCACCTTCCTAGGGAAGCAAATAACCTCATAATACTATAAAACAGTACACACATTCTCAAACCAATAAAAGAAAACACACACACGCACACACACACGCACATACTCTACCCTAAAGGAAAAAGGAAAAAAACACAAGCAGAGAGAGAGAGTGACTACAGCCGAGGTCAGCGACCTCGACAAGCCCAATAAAAGAGTAATAAAAATTGAACATGCCAATGAATAATAGACACTTACACACCTCAACCCCTTGGAAACACTTCAAATGAACTACGAAATTGCCTTTTTTACATCTCCAACACATTTGAAAATAATTTCTGACGAGGACGCTTCACAGAACGTCTGAAACGCGTAAAAACGATTTCAATGATTTAAAAAAATTATTACAATGATCTAAACAGAATTCTCAATGAAAAACCAAGACACAGAATAATAAAACATTGTTGGTGACTATCCCCTTATTTAAATATATATATATATATATATATATATATATATATATATATATATATATATCCACAAAGTATGGAAATAAAAAATTTAAAAATTTAAAAAACGTTTACAAGCGTTTTTGATATAGATGTACTTTGATAAATATGTTTTAACCTTAATAGGGATTGTATAATAAAATTGTGGGGTCGGCGTTCGCGCCTGGCCTCCATAGGATAAAAATAGCCACAAACTTTAATAAATATTTTTCATATCTATCTAAGTATACTTAAATAATTATGTTTCAGTTTAAAAAAATATGGTATAATAAAATTATGGGTTCTCCGTTCGCGCCTGACCTCCATAGAATGAAAATATGTCACAAAGTTTAACAAGGTTTTTTAATATAGATCTACTAAATATTGTGATAAGTGTTTCAGTGTGAACAGGTATGGTATAATAAACTATGGGGTTTATCTATTTTATGTTTACTTTCATCATATTTTGTTTTTGTTTTAATACCCCAGAATTGGAAGCTATCTATTTACAACCCTCCTTTTCATAACCTATCATACTTTCATAAATCAGAGTCCATTTTCTGTAGCTGTAGGCTGTTTTTGAACCCAGTATATATATATATATATATATATATATATATATATATATATATATATATATATATATATGACTACTTCATTTAATCACAGAAATTCATAAATTAATATACAAAAGTATAAATTATGCGTAAACTTTAAGTATTTACTTCGACAGCGCTCAATATTCCGCGTTTTTTCCACGCTAGGATTCATCAGATTCTGTGTAGCTTAATTGCCATATATATTTCATAACTTACTATATATATAAACAATATATATATATATGTGTGTGTATGTGCGTGTGTGTGTTGATGTATGTGTGTGTCTGTGTGTTTGTGTGTGTATATATATATAAATATATATATATATATTATGATGTTTTTATTATTCTACCAAATAATTTGATCTACAATTCTGACTTTTATCTAATATACGTGTTCTCGCATCCGTTCACTCTGTACCGTTTGATGTTTTGTTTACCCTAACATCGTGTGCATATTTTATATTCACTTCCATTGTTCAGACGAAAAGCAATTGGTTCTGAAAGGCTGATTGCCAGAATCATTAAGTCACGAAAACGGAAAAGCAGAAAATCTCGATAGACAACCGCCATTTTTGTGGGTAATCAATTTAAGCCAATCAAATTATCCTCTTTGTCCACAAAAAATCGTCTGTTTGCGCTGGTTTTAATCAAATATTACTAAATGTGTTTGCATAAATCTTTGGGAGCATAAATATTAACTCGAAACAACACGTAGGTTAGATTGGTTCTGCTTAGTTTTTTTGTCATTATAGCTTTTATTTTGCGTTTTTCTTTAGATATTATATTATTTCTGTTCTTAGCTTGGTTGTTGTTTTATTGTAGTTTTATTTTTCAATATATTAGTAAAACTTTTTTACCTTATTCGTAGGAAAATGTTCCTACAAAGTTATGAAATAAAACAAAAACATACAAATGTAGATGGAAAGGAAGAGTGCATTTGAATCTGAGCTTTCAACGACGAACCAAATTTCAGAAGAAACGTCTCTGTAACCAACACCGTAATAAACGTCTCTGTAATCAACACCGTAATAAACGCCTCTGTAAACAACACCGTAATAAACGTTTCTGTAAACAACACCGTAATAGACGTCTCTGTAAACAACACCGTAATAAACGTCTCTGTAAACAACACCGTAATAAAGCCTCTGTAAACAGCTCCATAATGAGGTCTCTGTAAACAACACCGTAATAAACGTTTCTGTAAATAACACCGTAATAAACGCCTCAGTAAACAACACCGTAATAAACGTCTCTGTAATCAACACCGTAATAAACGCCTCTGTAAACAACACCGTAATAAACGTTTCTGTAAACAACACCGTAATAGACGTCTCTGTAAACAACACCGTAATAAACGTCTCTGTAAACAACACCGTAATAAACGCCTCTGTAAACAGCTCCATAATGAGGTCTCTGTAAACAACACCGTAATAAACGTTTCTGCAAATAACACCGTAATAAACGCCTCAGTAAACAACACCGTAATGAACGTTTCTGTAAACAACACCGTAATAAACGCCTCTGTAAACAACACCGTAATAAACGTTTCTGTAAATAACACCGTAATAAACGTCTCTGTAAACAACCCCATAATAAGGTCTCTGTAAACACCACCGTAATAAACGTCTCTGTAAACAACACCATAATAGACGTCTCTGTAAACAACACCGTAATAAACGCCTCTGTAAACAACGCCGTAATAAACGTTTCTGTATATAACCCCGGGTACTAGTGCACTTATTGATCCGTGCTGAAATAATAACGTTATTATTTAGAAAGCCATTCTTAACATGGGGAGGGGAGTGTTTTTTTTTTACCTATTCTGTACTTTAACCTTACAATTTAATAAAAACAGATATCATAACATGTTAATTAAACTTGAAAATATTATTTAAAAAATAGCGCGGATCAATAAATGCATAACACCGTACTAAACATTGACAAATAGCCAACACAAAACATTCTTTCTGTTATCAATATTTTGATTAACCGATTGGTTTTTATCCGCATTTTATTGTAGTTTGTTGTTTTGATGACCCTTTTTAGGGAAGAAGATTTTCCGAAAGAGTCGGTTTTAGGGAAACAGTTTTAGTGAAAAGTGTTTCTAGGTTTATTTTCAAATGTGACAGAGTAACAGAATGGTTATATGGTAACCATTAAAACAATAATGAATTCAAAAGCATATGTTCACAGGATATTTTATACTAGCAGAGAGACTCAACGTTGCCTGGCATTTAATGATCATCAACTAAGTTTACACAATCCAATATGTTTATTGTCATCGAAACTAGTGAAATTGCATATTTCTAAATAAAATCGATTGAATTCCTTCTCTTATTGGGAACCCACCGCAGTGCAGCTTAAGGAAGCTGCAAATGCCGCCCCGCAGCGATCTAGTCCACAATATACTGTAGTCAAAATTTTAGTGTTGAGAACCGTCTGTTTATTTCATATCCCTGGCCTTACTTCTTGTATAGTTATAATGGCTTTAATTTAAGTTTAAAATGAAATAGTCGAGTATCATGGTGCAATTGTGCAGAACAGAAACCTTTCTAACGCAACTCTATCATAATAAAGAATCTTCTATTGATTTTTTATGTCGAGCCTTTTAGCTTGTGCGTTAATAAAACTTCTCAAATTCACTTGCGATGTTAGGCCGTATAAGGTGTTAACTTCGGTTAAAATCGTTTGTTCATCTTTTCATCGAATTATTTGAATTATCGATTATCGGTATTTATCGAAGATACTTTGATACCACAAATCTAACATCAAGCCTATCGGGACTGAAACAAATACATTGTTAGCTCTTATTGTAAATCCATGGATTAAGGAAATAAATATAATTTTTTCCATATATTCCTTGTTTCAAACAATAAATTCTTAACTTGAACATATTTTTATGTATATTTTAATCTAAAGAATTTAACTTTAATCCTTACACTTATATATATATACTAGCCTGGGTGCCCGGTTTGTCCGGGTGTTTGAAGGTGTGTGTTGAGCAAAAAAAAAAATGGTAGTAGGCAGGCAGGCTCGAACCCGTACCGCGAAAAATTAAAAGAATGTGAAAAAAAAACGTGACGTCTTTACTGTCACCAAACCGGAAGTGACGAAGGTTAAAATTAAGGTTAGTCAGTCGAAAAGAGGAGATGACGTTCGAAAAAATCAGCGAAAACAGCGACTCCCTCCTTGTAGAAAAGTGTCCAGTTAAGGGTAAAAGAATCAATGTTTTTAGCCAATTTTTCGATATTTGTCGACCGAAGGGTAGAGCTTCCAAACGATATCGATGTTGTGCAAATCTGTCGCCTTTGTCAAAAGTCTTGGGCAGACATACAAAGATACAAAGATACATACATACATACATTTAAACAGACCGGTGTGATTTATATTATATATATATATATATATATATATATATGCATAGGTAAATTTATGTTTAAATTATTTGTTTGATTTTAAATCGTTTTCAATTTTAAAATATTTATCGTTCGATTTTCAATTGTTTGTTTAATTGTTGTTTATTTATTCCCTAAATTCATAATTCAGTTTTTGCAGTTATTGTTTGTTTTTTGCTTCAAACGTACATAACTTTGCATACATCATTATTGTATTTCTTTTTAATTTATATTAAATAATGTTGAATTTCAGCAATAAATCGAATCGTGTTCCTTTTTTATATGCAATCTTTCAAGTAAATAATAAACGAAGTTTAGTCTTTTAAATCCACGAAACAACGAAATGTTTATTTACAGAGTGTTGTGTCACAGAAACAACACACACGTTTTCCCTTTTGAATTAATTCTCTTTTTTTTTCTTCTTTTTTAAGTTCAGTTTTAGTGTGGATCGTGCTTTTTATTTTATTTTTCTTCAATGCAAGTTGTATGGTTGTCTAACGCTTTTTTGTAAAAGGCTCTCATTCATTAACAACAGTCTGACCGTTCGACATATCTTGCTTGTAAAAACTTAGGTGTGACATTATTTAGCAGTAGGTATTTATATACTAATATTACGCAGGTGATGGTCTTACAAAGATATAATTGATAAATTTAAATCGGTTTATATTGGATAATCACTCATTTTACAGCCGGAAATTGTAATCTTGAGTTTTGATTTGATTCTTATTTAGTAAAACTTAGTATAAACATACTAGAAATGTATGGTTAAATTTGTTCTCATTTTTACATTAAATGCTAACCTCTATTAATCGTCATTAATCCCTAATTGTCGGTCGATTGATTACTTTCTGGAGTACCTAATCTCTATCAATCCATATTAATCATTAACATAGAACCAAAAGGATACCATAATACTTAGTTTGATGCACTTAATTATAAAAATGGTTCACCACATCAGTCGAAAACTTGTAGACTGAATGTAGTATTGTTATGACTAACCTCTATTACCCCCAATAAACTTCTATTATTCCCTATCAATCCTTATTGCCCAAAATTTCAACCACACCAGCCCGGTAGTTTCTGAGGAATCTTCTAGACTGAATGTAGTCTTATTGTGATTAATCTCTCTGAGTCCCTATAAATCCCCAACTTTGTATCGAACAGATATCATAATTCTTATTTCGCTGCATCTTATAACAAGGATACATATAAATCTTCAGACAGGTTGGCGTAGTTTTCGAAAAAAGTGGAACCGACAGAACGACAGGCTAAGAGAAATTTTATATGGATGCTATGCTCCAGTCGTTATATATAACCGACACATGTATATCTAAAACACAAAAAGCGTCGATTACTATACGGTATCGATGTTTCAAATGTTTACTACGTCTTTGTAAAGCTTCAAGTACTAGCTGTCGGCAAAGGAAGCAGACACTTTAAACATATATGAATTATATTTTGTAGTGTGTCTACATACTTATTTACTATCTGTGTCTACATGTACACGTGTTTGTTGTAACTATTCAGAGTTTTTTTTATGTTGTTTTAGCTTTTCTCCAATGAGACTTTGTTCCAGTAACTGAACATTATAAGATAAATTTGAGTGACTGAAGTATTTACTTATCTTTTGTTTTCTGTTTTTCACTTGTTTTTCTTCCATTTTATTTTATTTTCCTTCTGTGATTCCGACAAATATTGACGTTTCATTTCTTTCCAGAAAATAACAAAGAAAAGTAAGAATTATACAAAAAAAAATGAAAAAGAATTGTTTTTATTTGAATGCCACTCAAATGTCCTCGGAAGACTGCACGCAAGTAAAGTTCAAAAGAAATGACTTAATGCTCTTAGATTTTACTCAAGCAAACACACTATCATATCATAGAGCATTATATATATATATATATATATATATATATATATATATATATATATATAGTCATCCACATACAGTACTGTTTCGCTGTTTCACAACTCATCAGTGCGGCTAGACAAGCAACTGGCTTGAGCCAGGATCGAAGCCCGATCGCCCAAACGACAGTCAGAGCTTCTAAACATTGCGCTGTACGGCTTCTGCTATGCGGGTAGTGAATTAACAATGTTTTCACACACACACACACACCCACACACACACACACACACACACACACACATATATATATATATATATATATATATATATATATATATAATGACCAGCCTTTTGTTTGTGACTAAATGAAGCATTTTAAAATAGCAGGCATATTTTTATACAGACTTGGATAGGCGATTTCTAAGCGCCGACCACATAGTTTAAGAGTAGAACTGCCGAGTAACAACTAGACGTTTGTGGTTCTATTCCTGACTTGGAATTGATTCTAGTCTATCCGTACTTAACAGCTGCGTTATAAATTAGAATGATTTGTGAATGGATATATGAGCCTCCCTTTATAAAAGTTACGAGCTATATATATATATATATATATATATATATATATATATATATATATATATATATATATATATGATTGTTGAGCTGGATTAAATCCGACGATATGAAATAAAATGGAGGTGGAAGGACCTGGATACTCAACGTTTCGCCCGATCTATGCGGGCTTCTTCAAGAGGGATGGTCATTGACGAGAGAGTCGGAGGATTGGGGCTATATATAATGATGGGGGAGAGCAGCGTGTTTTCCTTATGTAAATTATATATATATGACATCTAATTTACATAAGGAAAACACGCTGCTCTCCCCCATCATTATATATAGCCCCAATCCTCCGACTCTCTCGTCAATGACCATCCCTCTTGAAGAAGCCCGCATAGATCGGGCGAAACGTTGAGTATCCAGGTCCTTCCACCTCCATTTTATTTCATATATATATATATATATATATATATATATATATATATATATATATATATATATATATATATATATATATGTTTATAATCTCTGTTTGTATCTATCTATATGAAGTTAAGTTTGCTTTTCTCGCTCTGGCATTAATATTAAACCCTACTTTTTCTGTTTAAAAATTTAAAAACGAGCGTTTTAATATATTTAGTTATGGATAGGCGGATTACTACATAAATTAACTAATTTGCACATTCCTTTGAAAAATGATTGTTAATTAATTTCTAAATATCCATGGTTTCTTATTAGATGACTGATTTCATTCCACTATTACCCTGAATTCTAATTATGCATGGTGTCTACATTCTGCATAATTTTGTAAGAATTTTAGATAAAAAAATTCTAGAACATGGAAATATACATAAATACATACATATATATATATATACATATATGTATATATATATATAGTATATATATATGTATATAGTATATATATATAGTATATATATATATATATGTATATATATAGTATATAGTATATATATAGTATATATATATAAGTAACCTTGCGAAATGTCTTTACCAAACTCCTCTCTGACTTGACAATTTATATATATATAATAGCACATTTTCTATTTGTGATTAAGTAAAATGGCTTCTAAAAGGGTCAAAATTAAAAACTAGCATTGCGTATTGACTTACGTAAGTCAACTATACTCGTTTATTTTTGTGCATGCACGAGTTAAAAGTTGTAGGGCAATCAATGTCTTTTTTTTTGCAGTTTTTTCGTATACGTATAGATTTAGATCATCCGCTGACGGAGAAAGCTAGCGAGATATGTGATGCCATCTACGTCATTCCTTTTTTATCTTTTGAAATCACTACTATGTGTTAGGTACAATCGATAGAGAACTGGCTCTGTGGTAATATATAGGAAAAAGGTACAAATTAAAATATAATATTAAAGCATATTTCACGACCGGTCAGGCCGGGCAACCTGCTAGTCTCTGTCTGTCTCTCTCTCTCCCCCTCTCTCTCTCTCTCTCTGTCTGTGTGTGTTTCTCTCTGTGTCTCTGTCTCTCTCTCTCTCTCTCTCTGTCTCTCTCTATCTATCTATCTAGATATATATGTATATATAGTGTTGGATACTTTTTGAACCTTAGATATGATGTTTATGTAATTATCTAGTGAATGCGTAATTATATCAGATTTTTGATACAAGATATGTATTTATCATAAAAAATACATTAGAATACAACTGTGTTTGTGCTTTTGTGTAATGTAAATAAATAAAGTTTTTGCTTAGTATCGGATACTTATTGCAACCACTATATATATATATATATATATATATATATATAGTAATGCACATACAGTACTGTTTCGCTGTTTCGCATCTCATCAGTGCGACTAAAAAAGCAACGACCTCAAGCCAGGATCGAAACCCCATCGCCCAAACGACAGTCGGAGCTTCTAATTGTTGAGCTATACGGCTGTTGCTTTGCAGGCAGTGAAGTAGCAATGTTTTGACATTGTCCAAAGTACCCAAGCTCAATTTGCTTACACAAAGAGCATATATATATATATATATATATATATATATATATATATATATATATATAGAGAGAGAGAGAGAGAGAGAGAGAGAGAGAGAGATAGATATAGATATATTTAGGGTACAAAATGTTATTATGGTCTATATTAAGCCATACTATATATGTGCCTGTGTGTGTGCGTGCGTGCGTGTGTGTGTGTGTGTGTGTGTGTGTGTGTGTGTGAGAAAAGAGGAAAGACATTTGGCCTGATGACGTTGTCTCTCTGAAAAGAGGCATTTCCCTAACATGAATATGCACATATGTAGCCAGTAACTTTTTATGACAAAACATGCTATGAACACGCTCTGTGAATTTCACTTTTTAATGAACACAGAGGTTTTAGTAGATTTAAATCTAGGAAGCTTATATTTTACACCCATTAAATATTCGCGCTTAAACGGTCCGGAAGTCTACCAGTTCTCCTATTTAACATAAATATGTAAAATTATTCTCGAACATATCTCAGAAGGATAATTGTCTCGAAGTACTTCAGAAGCATGTACGCAGATATGCAACCAATCATGTTTGTATAAATACACATACTATTTATGTGTATATATGTATTGCATTGATTCATTTATATAAATGTTTCCATTTAATACAACTATATTTATATTAAGCTTATTACATTCAATTACACATTTAAGTAACTTCAAATGCACTGTATAAACTCAACGGTGCACTGCCAAACCATAATATTTATATGTCCCTATACATCTATGAGCCATGTTTCAGTCAGTCAGATACAAGTAACTAGGAACATTTACGAACGTTACTTTTGTATAACCAGTATGGCCTAAAGAAGTGTATAGTTATTTGCAAATGGTTGAGCGAAATATGCTCATGAATGCGTGGCGAGATATAAATGCTTATGTAAATCAAATAAAAAGTATATCCTTCTCTCTCTCTCTCTCTCTCTCTCTCTCTCTCTCTCTCTCTCTCTCTCTCTCTCTCTCTGTATTCAGCACTCTTGTAAAATAAATATTCATGTATATCTTATTAATAGGGTCAATCAAACTTAAGATAATACTCTTTTATTCACAACATTTTTTGTACAATTTGAGTGATTTAAAAACACTTTGTATGATCCTATCGATTAACTCTACTTAGTGCAACATATAGTTGTCTATGTTGAAAGACTGGTTTATCTTAAAACTTGCTGTAAAGTCGGTCCATGCGACTTATGAATTGTCATAAAAATACTAATGGTCTCGGAAAATTAACTCTGGCAAACAAGATGCTGTCTCCTTCAGATAAAATATGTTTCGATCTGGGAATTGAAACGATTTCTCTTTCAAACTGTGATACAATAATGTGCAGTAATAATTTTAGCAACAATCAAATTATTATACAGCTTCTCTATCATTAGTCTGCTACCATTACATAAACGTGGTGGATCAATATTTATTATACAAATGGTTTGAATTCCTTTACTAAGTACAAGTTTATGAGGAGGTAATCCTGATAAATCTATCGAATCGAGAAATTCTGTCGAATACTGTGTAGCTATTGTTCCTTAAAGAACAGAGTTAAATGGCCAATATTCTTCGACTTGGCAGGTAATTTTTTTTTTTTATACGCTTATGATTCATTTATCTAAGTTTACCATTAAACGGTACTAATATGCAATTTAAGCAAGCATGTCTAAATGGTCAAACGAAGGATAAATATATTCAAGGCATTGGTCAACATTATGTGCACGAGTTTGCAAATCCCGAGGGAGTTCAATCTCACTATTTTCGTTTATTTAACAATTTTGTCTTCGCCAATTTTTATAAGAAATTTAGATTATTCATCGCCATCTTGAACTTTCATGTTTTGTTTTAAATTAAATTTCTTAAATTAACGACTCTTTGATGCAATCATTTTAAATGTTAGCATCATTTCCTTTCTTCGTGACTGGTAGTAGTAGCCTAAAGTCACTACTGTACACCGTCAATAACCCAGCCAATTGTTTCACTTTTTCCACATATATCTCTAAACTCTCCCTTCTTACCATGAGACGTTCGTCCCAAATAATTATTATTGCTGTCCTTATCTGTTTCTGAGTGTTTATTAAAATTACAAACATTATTTTCTCTTACATTGAGAGGAGGTTTGAATCTGGAATGAGCAGTTCGACCATCGGGCATCAGTGTTGCGTCAATCACTGATCATTCAATTTATCCCAAGCTCCTTGCTTTACTTGCTCCTTACTTTGAGAGAAGTTTTATTAAGAAGGTCTTTTCTGTGCCCCCTGGAGCATCGATAAAAAGCAATGGGGAAGGGTCCGCGTCTAAGCAACTGCATATGAATTCATAGATAGATAGATAGATAGATAGATAGATAGATAGATAGATAGATAGATAGATAGATGTAAATCATTTTTTTAACTCAACGAGGTTAAATTACATTTATTTGTAAGGAAAACACGAAAATAAGTTAAAATTAAAATATTTTGATTTTATGTATGCTTTGAATTGTAACAGTGGTTTTTACCATCGAACAGGAAACACAGTTTTTTTTAAATAGATAGAAAATGGTTTTCTCAATATGAATATCAATACACAAAAATACAAATTTATAGAAGTATAGATAATATATATATGTGTGTGTGTATGTGTGTGTGTGTGTATGTTATGTTGTGCTGCTTTGTCTATGGTCACAGCGGAGTATCTGTGTTATATTTTGGCGGGCAGTGCTTAGGATCAAAACGATTATTATGATTAAGGGTTAAATTATTTAGGTTAAAAAGATATCAAAAAAAAGATTTTAAAAGAAAAAAATGTAAAAATGTCAGTTAAAATATTTTTATCTGGAAGATTTTACTGGGTGTTTTGGCTCAAGAAAAATATTCTGAATAGAGGAAAAGCATTAATAAAGCTAGTTTGGAAGTTGGTTTAGTAAACAACGATGTGCCTTACTCTGGCTGACGTAAGAGACATGTAAGCCAAGAGAAATCAGAATTAGGTAAATTTGTAACTGGAACTCGACGAGACGAGTTTTGTAGTTAGCTAGCCACTGAGGTAGTGAGCGGACCGGAGTTGTATCTGTGGTCTGATGGAAACATCTACGGACTAACTACGTAATATATAAGGGTGAAGATTAAGAGCCTCAAACTCCGAGACGTGGAACATTTGGAAAAATATATCTGGAAATGATAACTCGGCGTTTTAAGTGTTCCATTCAGAAGAAGATGTCTTCATTTCAAGTGCCTGCCGCCAGAGGGTACGGAGACAATCGATAATTTATGTGAGCCGTCGAGTGCCAAGCAGGCAAGAGTGTTAATCATGATTGTTAAGGACTATCCGTTTATAGTTCGTTAGTGTCGTGAATATGCGGAAACACCCACATACACATAGAACGACTATTAAATATACATATAACAGATCGGCACATACAGACAAACAGTGATTGCCCTTATAATTCTAACCACTAGACAATACACGAGCATCGATTACAGAAACACGTATATTTTTTATACACTAGACATATGTGGACCCGACAATAACAAAAACTGGTTAGTTGCAGTTTAATGACCAATCGAAAGATTCAGTCTACACTCATAATTTTTATTTATTTTGTTACTCGTATTTTATTTACCGTTTCAATTACGTTTCGCAACCCATAACGAAAATATTGTCTTAGTTTATTTGGTTGTACGTCAGACACGATCAAATATTAATAAAAAAAAAACGACACAGTATTAAAGAAACAAGACAAAAGAAAGGTGCTTTAGAAAGATTAGGCGAGCGGCAAGTCTGAAGCATTAGATACTAAATTAAAAACTAATAACACACACACACATATATATATATGTGTGTGTGCGTGTGTGTGTGCGTCTGTGAGAGTGTGTGTTTGTGTGTATGTGTGTGTAGGCTTGTGTACCAAATAAGCCTACTCTTATGTTATCGGATCGGTTTTTAATGGGTGTTTTATCAAAACTAATAAGCAAGTCGTTGGAAATGTTGTAGTGTGATTTTTTATATACCTTTCTTGTTACAAGGAGTAATAAATGTGAAAACAATAAGCAACATAGGATGAATCTATATATACATATATTTATAAAATTATTTTATCAATAATAAATCTTACTTGAAGAGTCGCACCAATATACAGTGCTCTACAGTGTTTCATATATTTCTATGAAAAAAATATTTCTCCTGAAAACCATATGGATTGAGAATTGTGACAAGAAGCTATGTACATATCGCCACAGCACAATGAATAAAGTAAGGTATTTTTTATCCATATTCATGTTGTGTGTCGGGGAAAGACTGTGACTTTACGTGCTAGGTGTGTTATTTTTTCTTTTGTCTACATATATTACCTATGTATTGTTTGTTTAGATAGTAAATAAAATATTTTTTGACGAACATTCTGTTTACAGAAAGAATGAAGCGGTACAATATTAAAAACATTTATAGTTTAAATGTAGCATTGCACTATCAGGTTATAAAAAAGAACTGTGTGTTCTTATATATGTACATCCTTCATAAAAAACTGTATTGCAAATATAAATATACATATAAATATATAACTAATATATGACTGTATATATGTGTATGTACGCATAAACACACACATATATATATGTTAAGAAAATCTGTTATAGATACATGTATATATACACAGAACACACACATATACATATACACACAAACACACACACACACACACACACACACACACACACACATATATATATATATATATATATATATATATATATATATATATATATATATAAATGTAATTCTTGATTGGTTCAAAGCTTATACAATCATATTTCCACATTACCAATTCATTTGACATTTTCAGACAACCCATCTTTAGAGTCCAGGGATGTTTTTGTGTTATTAATTATTAAAATATTAAATAAAATAAATATATTTTCGTAAGCCGTCGGTGCGAACCTGTTTTGTTGCTAGAACTGAACTTCCGGTTCGATTCATTTCATACCCACGAATTGACGAAACGAATTAGAAGATTTCATTTTCTGTTCACTTGATAAGTAAAAAAAATAAAAAACAAAACAATTCATTTGTTTATCTTCCAAATTTTTTAATTTGAACATTTTTTCTTTATTATATCAGGCAAAAAAAATGTTTGTCGCTTGCTTTTTGAGTCGGAATCGTTTTTTTTTTTTTTTTTTTTCGATATGAGAAAATATGAACTTTTTTTAAAATTATTAACACTTGGTAACTAGCTTAAATAATATTTGGTGCTAATGCAGAGAGTTGTCCGCACTATTTTTTAAATCGTATTTCCAGGTTTAATTAAAGTTTTATTATATGTTTTTTTATTCAATTGTAAGGTTAAAATATAGATTAGGTACAAAACACCCTCCCCTCCCCATGTTAAGAATGGCTTTTTAAATAATAACGTTATTATTTCAGCACAGATCGCTCTCTGCATGAGTACCGTACTTTCACCTAACAATTTAATAAACAAAACATGGTACTTATGCAGAGAAAGTACCGTGCTAAAATAATAACGTTATTTGGAAAGCCATTCTTTACATGGGGAGGGCGTTTTGTAACTATTCTATACTTTCACCTAACAATTTAATAAACAAAAGATGGTACTTATGCAGAGTAGGTACCGTGCTAAAATAATGCTATTAAGAAGCCATTATTAACATGGGAAAGGGAGAGTGTTCTGTAACTATTTTATACTTTCACCTAACAATTTAATAAACAAAAGATAGTACTACCGTTATTTAGAAAGCTATTCTTAACATGGGGAGGGAGTTTTGCATCTATTCTATACTTTCACCTAACAGTTTAATAAACAAAAATAGATAGTACGTATGCATAGAAAATAACGTGCTGAAATAATGTTATTTAGAAAGACATTCTTAACATGGCGATGGTATTTTGTAACTATTCTGTCCTTTCACCTAACAATTTAAAAACAAAACATGGCACTTATACAGAGAAGCTACCCTGCTGAAATAATAACTTTATTATTTAGAAAGCCATTCTTAACATGGGAATAGGGGTGTTTTGTAACTCTTCTGGACTTTCACCTAACAATTTAATAAACAAAAGTTAAACTATAGCAGACAAGGAACAGTACTGAAGCATTAACATTATTTAGAAAGCCATTCTTAACATGGGGAGGGAAGATGTTTTCTAACTATTCTGTACTTTCGGTGCTAATGCAGAGAGTGATCTGCGCTATTTTTTAAATCGTATTTCCACGTTTGATTAAAGTTTTATGGTATGTTTTTTTATTCAATTGTAAGGTTAAAGTACAGATTAGGCATAAACCCCCTTCCCTCCCCATGTTAAGAATGGCTTTTTAAATAATAACGTTATTATTTCAGCACGGATCACTTTCTGCATGAATACCGATTAATGTTTTGTTCTTTGCCTTTTTACCGCATTTTTTTGTTTTTTTAAGAAAACCTTTTTTTTAACAAAAATTGAAAGTGCACTTCTTTTTTTTTACAGAAGTTGTTTTTATATAAGAAAATATGAATGCTTTTAAAGAAATTGGGTACTCGTGCACTTATTGATCCGTGCTGACAGATTAACGTTATTATTTAAAAAGCCATTCTTAACATGAGGAGAAGAGGGTGTTTTGTACCTATTCTATACAATTGAATTTAAAAAAAAACGGTAAATTTTTAGATTAGGTCCACCTCCACAATTTTCTTTTAAATGACGACTTTTATAATTTTCGACTATGCTGAATACGGAAATCGCATTGAAATTTTGCAGAAATAAGTAGTTATCGAGATATTAAAATTTTGTATAATGCATTGTAATCTCTGGCGGCCATCTTTTTTACACGATTGAGCGCGTCATAAACAAATCTACGCGGTTAAAGATGGCCGCCAAAGAATACAGTGCATACAACAACTATTTATATCTCGATAACTACTTATTTCTGCAGAATTTCAATGCGATTTCTGTATTCAGCATAGTCGGAAACATTAAAAGTCGTCATTTAAAAAAATACCAAAAAAACATAAAACTTTAATTAAACTTGGAAATACGATTTTAAAAAAATAGCGCGGATCAGTAAGTGCATTAGCACCCATTAATCGACTAACGTGACCTTATTGCCAAATAAGATCCAGCTACAATGTTGAACGCGCCATTCACATTGTTTTTTCGGGGGGGGGGGGGGTTCAAGTTAAATTCAACTTTCACAATATCTTTTTTTTTTTTATAATTTCACACTATCTTTTTTTTAATAATTTAGTTAAAAAAGCACAGAATAGTTACAAAACACCATCCCCTCTCTATGGTAAGAATGGCTGAAAAAATATTAGGTACTCATGTAGAGAGTGATCCGTGCTGAAATAATAACGTTATTATTTAAAAAGCCATTCTTAACATGGGGAGGGAAGGGTGTTTTGTATCTATTCTGTACTTTAACCTTACAATTAAATAAAAAACATATAATAAAACTTTAATTAAACTTGGAAATACGATTTAAAAAATAGCGTGGATCAGTAAGTTCATTAGCACTAGAAATTGTTAGGTGAAATACAGAAAAGTTTCCACCAAGAAAACGATTATTTTTATTTATTTATTTTATTTTATTTTTTGCTATTCTTACCAAGGGGAGGGGATGGTGTTTTGTCACTATTCTGTGCTTTCAACTAACAATTTATTAAATAAACAAAAGGTAAATTTTCACATTAGGTCCACCTTCACAATTTTTAACATGGGTAGGTTGGGGGATGTTTATTCTGAAAGCCGTTCTTAACATGGGGAGAATGGTGGTATTTATTCCAAAAGCCGTTTTTAAAAGACGAAAGACAGGCAAAAGGTTAAAACATGTGGTTAGGCATGGGTGTTGTTTATTCCGAAAGCCGTTCTTAATATGGGGAGGTTGGGAGTGTTTATTCATGGCCGTCAGTGAATTATAGTCCATAGTACAGGTCTTTATATCTCGAAAACTAATTGCCTCTGCAAATTTTAAATGAGATTTTTTTATTCAGCATAGTCGAAAATTGTGGAAGTGGACCTAATGTAAAAAAAATACCCCCCCCTCAAAAAAAAAGATCGTGAAATTTAAATTTAAGCGCGGTACTAAAAATAAAATTAGACAGAAAAATACACCTTTGGGTTTGTACTTGCACAAAGACTTGAAAAGGTTGTCAACAAAAACAAATATATAACAAGTAAATAGTTTCAAAGGCAAGATAAGTTACTTTTCTACCTAACTGGATAATTTTTAGTGTTTTTATTGGGTTTGTACTACTGTACATATAGATTCGAAAAAGTTATCAAAAATAAATGTATAACATATTATCAAAGGCAAGATATGTTACTTTATTACCAAAATGGATAATTTCTTTGTTTTTTTAATGTAAAATGTTTATTCGACTAAAAAACACAGCGTTTACTGCTATATTTAAAAATTACAAATGGCGGCAGACTGTGTTAACCACATTAGGGTTAGGAAAATGAGTTAAAACTAAAAAACTGTACAAAATACCGTTAAAAACCACCGAATACATGTCTGCCTATGTCACGGTAACATATATTGAGTGAGTTCCTGACAGTATTTTGTATAGTTTTTTTAATTTTAACTCATTTTCCCAAACTTAATGTGTTCAACAGTTTGCCGTCATTTGTATTTTTCAAATATACAGATAAGCACTACATGTTTTCGAACCGATTAAACATTTTACACTAAATAAAAACACTAAAATCTTATCCAGTTAGGTGGAAAAGTAACTTATCTTGCCTTTGATAGCATTTATTTGTTATATTTATTTTTTAACTACTTTTTCGTTTCCGTGTTTAGTAATACAAACCCGTTTTATTTACTATAACATTTAGTCGGCTAGAAAAACACTGTTTATCAGTGTATTTGAAAAATACAAACGATGACGGACACTGTTGATGATATTAAGTTTGAGAAAATGATTTAAAACTAAAAAAACTATACAAAATACTATCAGAAACCCACCGAATATGCCAGCCTATGGTCACAATAACATATAATCAGTAGGTGTCTGACACTGGTTTGTATAGTTTTTAACTGATTTTCCAAAACTTAACGTATTCAACAGAGTCCGCGACCATTCGTCTTTTTCAAATACATAGATAAACACTGAATGTTTTGAGCCAATTAAACATTTTACATTAAATAAAGACACTAAAAAATTATCCAGTTAGCTAGAAACGTAATTTACCTTACCTTTGCTTTCATTTATTCGTTTTTGGATAACTTTTTCGAATCTGTGTATAGTAACACCCTCCCTTACCCAAATATTATTTAAAAACTCACATTTTTTAATACAATAAAAAAGAAAACTATTTAGCGTTTCAACGTTTTAGCAACTTTCGGCTTAATCCACTGAATGTTGGTCGAGCCCAAGCCATGAATGATGGTAACTCCCAAGGATTCGGATCCGATTCTGCAAGAGTACCATTTTTTTTTTTTTTTTCATTTTCGCCTTTTTTTATTTTACTTTTTGGAGTGGATTGCTGTACTAAGAATATAAAAAACATGCCTTTTCTCTTTATTAGAATTTTCCATTACACGAAATAAAGCCACAGCAACGCGTGGCAGGGTACAGCTAGTATATATATATATATATATATATATATATATATATATATATATATAAGGCATGAGCCTGATGAATCCTAGCGTGGATGAAACGCGGAATATTCTGTGTAGCTTAATTGCCATATAAATTACTACCTATCTCTACCTACGTATTGAGCACTGAGCTGAGTTACGCATAAATTTCTACTTTCGTGTATTAATTTATGTGATTAAATAAAATAGTCATATATATATGTATATATATATATATATATATATATATATATATATATATATATATATATATATAAGTTTCGTGGTTAAATTTTATATTCTGAAAAAACAACATATAGAGACATATATTCGATTTAAGAATTTATTGTTTGACAAAAGGAATATACAGAAGGGGTTATTTTAATTTCCTTAATCCATGGATTTTCAACAATGGCTCATCCTCTGATGATATGAGCATTATTGAAAATCCATGGATTAAGGAAATTAAAATAACCCCTTCAATATATTCCTTTTGTCAAACAATACATTCTTAAATCGAATATATGTCTCTATACGTTGTTTTTTTTGTTTTTTTGAAGAATTTAAAATTTACCCACGAAACTTATATATGGCTCTATTCTTAAATATTGAGTTTTCCTTTTTGGCTAGGATCACCTTAAAAGTATTACTTCAATTAATATCTATCAGGATTTTTCATCTGAATTCTATCAGTGTCTTATCACGCTTATATATATATATATATATATATATATATATATATATATATATATATATATATATATATATATATATATATATAAGTAACGGATGTTTTGTGAAAAAATTGTATTTCTATTGTTATCAGAGAAAAAGAATGAAGACAGAAAACTACATTGAATATTTGATTGTTGAGGTAAATTCAAATAAGTATAAAAATGGACGCCTCGAATAGATTTGCAAATAGTGTCTCCTTTGTAATTATCAACATCATAAATAAGTGTCAACAAAACGAAAACAGAAAGAAAAGCTGCAATTTTATAAATAAGAAAAAATAAACAAGTGTCTTAATGATAGTAAAATAGATGCAAATAAAACGTGTGAGGGCAGGAATGGGGGAGAAGGCGAGTAGACGCTCGAATATTCTGATTTCACTGAATCGGGGACAGTGGTTCGTTTTAGTAACTTGTTGTTTATGATTATTCTATTACGATATCATAAATTATGCATTTGAGAAGATAAATATTCGAGTAGAAGGAAAAACTCGGATTTAATCAAAGAATGAAAGACTTTTTTACGTTATTTCTAAGACACTCCATCGTGTCTCGATACAAGTCTTTTTTGTCGATTCGTCTTGGACGACTATATATATATATATATATATAGTCGTACCAGACGAATCGACTTATATATATATATATATATATATATATATATATATATATATACATATAGTCGTACCAAATGAATCCATAGCTATATATTATATATATCATATGTATGTATCTATGCATATATTAAAAACGGCAAAATTTATAAGCAGTTGGCATATAAATGCTTTATGCTAAAATTTGCATCGAACGGATAATATAGTAGTAGTTCACCGTTACATTACTATAACAAAGGTCCATACAAAATTTAAGCGTGATAGTACCAGTAGTTTCAGAAAAAGACACCGGGAAATTTTAAATATATATATATATTGTTTTAACAAAATCAAGACATCAAAGAATGGGTTGATAGCAACAAATAGTGAATTTTATCGTTTGTTACAATTGTTTCAAGACCATTCGGACAAATTCAAATCCTATATCGTTCGAAAATTTTCACAAGAACATCCTATAATCAGAAGTTTTGAAAAAAAAAAACACTTTTATAATGAACAATATGGAAACCATTTCCCTATTAAGGAAAATTATGAGAAAATATTTCGTATCTCTATTTTAAAAAAGAAAGAAAAAATTTAACTTGAATTATTATTTTACGTTGCCACCTATTATCTATGTTTACTTAATATATTTAACTAATATTATTCACTAATTTATTAAATTAAATTTCTTTATTTTATTTATTTTTTTCTATTCCGGACTAATCAATTTATTTTTTTCTATTCCGGACTAATGTTTCAGCCATATTGTTTTGATTCTATGTTAGTTTCGTATCTAGAATTTGTTTTGTCTATTTACAAATATTTCGGCATACTTATCTGTATAATTTCAAAAGGCGGTTGTTGTTGTTATTGCAATCTATTCCATAAGGAGAATAGGGTTAATTTTACACTTTATTCAATGCAATCTCATATTTCATTTAACATTTTGGATTTAGATTTTTAATTTTTTTTTACTTTCCCTCGTTCCAATCTATTTTGATTTACAGTTATCTGTTAGTTTTGACGTTGAAAGGGAGGTAACTTCGTAAGAAATTTTAATGCTTTTGTCGAATTCTAAGTTGATAAATTCCTAATATGTTGTTATGATTTAGTTATTACTTAATCATAACCGTTTAGTTCTAGGCTAACCTGTTCAAATTAAAAGTTTTTAATGCATATCCCTACCGGGATTACGATTTATTTCCAAAGTTTTAACCTAAGTTTGACACAAGGCCACACTTTTCTGAATTTGCTATGGTTCAAATTTTTTTTTCACGTCAATAATATCAATTTAGGATTAAAGATCTTAAAAATGTATCTAATAATAAACATCCTATTAATAAGTATTCTATTTATAAATGTATTATTTATCTCCACTACGTTTTACTCCAATGGAAGTGGAAATCCAGCTTGGTTTTTGAATTTAACAGTTCAAAACAAAAATATTATTTAATAAGCTAGGATTTTTCAGGTTTTACTGATCTAAAAACATTATCTATTAGTCTCCATTTTTTATTACTAATATTCTTTTTCTAGTGTCGAATTTATATTGTTAATCTTTGTTAAGCTGTTTTATTGATCTAGATTATTAAATAATATATTTTCTTTGTAACTGTTAAATTCAAAGATCAAGGTGGATCTCGTGGGCTGAATACCAAGCTTTTGTTGACCGAGAAGCATGGCTTAGGGCTTTGTCTTGTTGAATAATGAGATTCTGGTTGACAGCATCATTCTGTGATTTCAACCAGGGCAATGAATTCTGTTCCAAAAATTTGCAGTAGTAAACAGAATTAATTTTAACACCTTCAGGGACAAGAAAAAGGCCAAGAATCCCACTACCAATAATCCCAGTCCAAATCATTACTTCCCCTCCTCCCTATTGATGCCTGAATCGCAAGCGTGGGCTATTGCCTTTAAGAAGCTATCCCTTGGTCCAACCGTCGGGGCTGTCGAGGGTTGCTCTAGCCTCGTCACTCCAGAGAATATTTTGAAAATTGATTTTCAAATATTTAGTAGCACATGCTAGTATCTTCTGAAAGTTAATATCTCTCAAAGTAGGACATTTTTTCGGTGTTCTCCAGTCCGCTATTTGTTTCAAAATCCGATTCCGGGTCATTTTAGAAATGTCAGACACTCTTGCATGACTGAAAATAGCTTTGCTTTGCTGTGTGGGTTTGCTAGTACACTCCTATTGATTTTTCTCAAATCTCTTGGTGAAGTCACTTTTGGTCTGGCTCGTTTTTCTTTCATCCTGAACGTCAACAATAACGAAACGTTTCACAGTTCGATGATTTCCCTTCAATTTTTTTGAAATTTCTAATGGAGACTTCTTCACAGCAAGTAATTTAACAATCTCACCGTTCTCACTATCTGCCAACATCCTTTCTTTAGCCATTATTAATAAATTTAGGTCACCTGCGTAAATTTTTGGCCACCTGAAAGGAGAAAAATGCTTAGCAATGATTAAATTCTGTTTTTTGTTTTCTTTTCTTTTGTAAAATGTATTAATGAAAATAAACAGAATAGCAATTAGCAAATGATGAAAGAGGTGAAACTAAAAAGATAAAACAAAATTAATAATTAAATTGAGGAAAAAATAGGTCTACAAACTCTTTTGTCCCCCACAGTAGATATACTTAAAAAAGCATGGCGGATGCCTTTTTATTACAGCTAACGAAATAGCATCAGATTTAAGCGGAAGACAACAAACATGCGCACGTATAGTTACAATCCTTTTTCTGGTTTAGGTTTGGATGACATTTTCAGTTCAGAAATAATCTGTCTGATATTTTTTAATCTATATTTACCTCAAACGAAGCAAACTGCCACTGAGACATAAATAGTTACTGTTAATAAGCAACTTTGCCTACAGGGACATTCTAAGTAAGAGGTTGCACAATCCGTTGCTTTTCAGATTTCACTTAAACGTTTGCATTTTAGTACATTCGAGGAAGCAGGATAAAGGAAGGGGATTCCAAGCCTAGCAGTTCGAGGGATGAATACAAGAATAGAAGGTTTTACAGTGTGGGTGTTGAATTTTACACTTCTTGGGTTTGTCGGGGTTATCTATGATGAGTAGTCACCAATTGTACGAGTTCGTCGGAGCAAACAAATGCAACATTGCGCCGATGGTACACTGGTTGGATCTCGGTTTATAATATCGTTTTATTTGATTAGGGACTTTTTTGTACCCTCTCTAAAAGGGAGAGACTAATGCTACATGCCAGCTCAGATGTAACATTGATAATCCATGCATGGGGAATCGGTGGCTTTGTAGAGATACAGAATACTGTAAAATATGAATATTTTTCTCGCATGGTAGATGGATTCCCGTATTTTTGGCAGCAGGCTTGGCAATGTCTTTAATGTATTTTTTACATGGTAGTCACCACTTATCAAGGCTCGGAAACGACTCAGGGATAAGGGTTATTGCGGGTACAGTAATCAATGGGATAGTATCGTAGTAATCGTTAGCATTGAAGATTTGGTAAAGTCTCTTTCTTAAGGAGGCGGTTCATCAGGAATTTGTAAATGTTGGACTTGAAGACATCCAAGTTGTAGTCAGGTAGGAAACAGGCAAACGGAAGACAGCTCCACAGGCGTGCACTAAGAAAGAAGCTTTGTTCATGGAATCTACGTTTTGATTTAGGCATAGATAAAGCGTGGGGAAAATTATTGACAGTGGTTTCAGCCAGAAGGGTGGTTATCGTAAAAGATTGGCGAGGGGGGGCAGAGATTGGATTGGAGCTCAGACAAGCACTTGCCATGGAAATAACGATAAAACAAAGACAGGCTCGCAACGTCTCTTCTGTGAGAGAGAGTTTGCAGGGAAGAGAAAAGGGCATCCCCCACTAGGCTACGAAGTCTATTTTGTACTCTGTCAAGACAGGATAGACTGTTTTTGGCAGCTCCTGTCCATATGTGGCTGCAGTACTCCATCCTTGGACGTACTTGTCTTTTGTATAGATAGAGAATTGCATCAGCAGTGAGATATCTTCTGGAGCGGTAGATGGATCCCACCATTTTCCCAGCGACGTTGGCAACAGACCTGATGTACGTGTTCCATTTCAGATGAAGAGTAAAGTTTAATCCCAGAAGCTTGTCAAAAAATGGAGCCTCCCCAAGACGAGAGTCATCCATTTCAATTGATGCCAGATGGGGATCAGAGCGTTGATGATGTAAAGATAGGGGCTTGGTTTTGGATGCATTAAAGGTAACCAGCTACCTATTCCTATTCCCTCATTGTACCACTCGCTCAAGATCAGAGGAGAGAGAATCAGAGAGAACTTTGTCATTTACGGCCTTTGATGTGTTGCCATAGATGGTCGTGTCATCAGCATAGATGCCAACGAATGATTTAAGTATGTGTTTTGGGATATTATTGATGTAGATCAGGACGAGAGTTGGGCCCAGGATTGATACCTGAGGAATTCCAGCATTAATACTGAGGGCCTCTGATTTCTGCCCATAAACCACTACTTTTATGAGCCTATAAGTGAGAAATGATTTAATAATTGAGAAAACATTTCAGGTTATACCGTAGCTGGAAAACTTGTAAAGTGGGCCTTTATGCCATACCTTATCGAAGGCCTTCGATATGTCAATAGCAATTGCCCTAGAAAGGATGCCTTTGTCAAGAGATTCACTAATCCTATGAGATAAAACCGTTAGCACATCTGCTGTAGATCTTTCAGAACGGAAACCATATTGCATGTCACTAAGATGGTTATTTCTGCTGAAGTGGTTGACTACTTCTTTATTTAATATGGATTCCAGCAACTTATTCATGACACACACGGCACTTATTAGTCTGTACTGGGAGGGAGATGACTTATCCACATGAATTCTTAAATACAGGGCATACTGATGAGGTTTTCCAGGGTGTTGGGAAGCACTTCTCCTTAAGTCAATGCTTAAACAGTTTTTTTAAGTATGTGAGCAAGTTCTGGTTGAAGCTTTTTAAACAGTATAATTGGAATTTTTCCAATTCATGTTGCATGTGAACGTTAGACCAAGGACTAGGAATGATGGATTCTAGTGTTATTATATATGGGAGTCGGTGACTGAAAATGCTATTTTTAATCTCACAAATAAACATCTGGGGTGGCTTACGGTCTGATTAGTGTGAAACCTATTTAGTGCCACATTTCTTACTGGTGAGATGATAACCAAAGCGTTCTCGCAGCTATTCAATAAGTCATTTGAAGTGGGGATGGATTTGCCCCACCCTGTTAAAAAAAAACACTGTAAATGTCTCATAAAACCCCATCTTCCGTCCAAAGCCGTTTGGAACGGAAACGTAACAACTTGTAGGAGCAGTCATTATTGATTATGATATACATTGACGTTTAATAGCGATAAAACAAAGACTGTTTGATGTATGTGTGTAAAAGGTGATGGGCAATTCATGCAGGGAATATTGTTGCTACACATGGGATGGTGCATCTACCACTGTTCTCTAATTTTTAGACAGGATCTAAAACCGAGTCTTAAATCTAAGTTTCAACACTATCGACTAAGCTCTAACCTCTACCCTATTGCCATCCATGGCGGGCTCTGATAAACTCATATCATTTGCTTCTTCTCCACGACGTAATGCTTCTGACTAACCCGACTAATGAGGTCCCTAGATCGTGGAAAGCCTTATAGTGTGATGCTGTTTTTGTCGGATTGCTAGACTTTGCAATTCAGCCCCTATTTCCACTTCTTTGAATGTTTCAATATAACGGGAACAAAAATCTCGCTTATATATATTATTATTCATCGGACTACTGTTCTCATCTTGAGTGTGATTTTCACAACGTTTCGGTCGATATAACCTCCGACCTTCTTCAGGTGTATCGTATCGAACTCGGGAATGTTTCTGTCGAACCCGGGAATTTTGACGGAATTTCGAGCGGAAACCTTTATACATTTACGAATTACTTAGGCCCTCTATCCAGTCATGGCTGACGGAACAAGAGCACGCTAACCCCGTGAAGTAAATGAAGGGTTCCGCTCGAAATTCCGTCACAATTCCCGAGTTAGACAGAACCATTCCCGAGTTCGACAAGATACATCTGAAGAAGGTCGGGGGTTATATCGACCGAAACGTTGTGAAAATCTCACTCAAGATGAGAACAGTAGTCCGACGATTAATAATACATATAACGAATCCTCATCTCAAAAAATCAGAAATGTAAAAATCTCACTACTTAACTTTTCAGTTTCCTGATAGAAAGGATCCCAAATAGTAATCACTTGCGTTCAAAGTTGCAAGATTGGTTTTGTTGTGGTAAAAGAGAAAAGTATAAAGATATGCTTGGATTGCAGAAAGGAACGTTTATTTAATTATCCATCTATGGACGGCATTTGGCGGAGGAATCTTGTTTTCCAACTGAGATTGCATTCTTAAATATAGAGCTGAACCGTCAAATAGGTCCTTTTCAGATACAAACACCATTGCAGAAATTTTAATTACTTAGAGCATTCCAGAATCGGTTTGGAAACGCAGAAAACCGCTCTTTTGTATACTGGATCACTTCCTCCTCAAAATATATATGCTCGATTTTATCTTAACGGAAATTTTTCAAATCATTGTCTCGTGCGAATATACGATATCGTATTTTTTTTCGATCCTGAGGCAGATATCTTTTTTGCTTACAACTTGCTATCAAAGATTTTGTTTATCGCACCAAAAATAACGGAAATGAATTAAATGAAGTTATATATATATACTAAAGAATGGAATCAATTGTGATGTTTGCAATTTCATTGGTCGGTGTTATCAGCACTGCTTCTGGACAGAAGATAAGAACGTTAGAATGTTGCGACTCTTATAAACAATGATAACTTCTTATATATTCTTTAGTTTTGAACCAACTGAAGTACATACTTACGCAGGGTCACACGTTGTATTTAAATTATAAGATATATTTCGTTGTTTTCTTCATATAAGATCAATAAACAGAAAATAAATAACTGGTAAATTGTAGAAATATGTTTTCTGCATTTGCGTACATTTTTTGGCATATTTGTTTTACAGGATTCACACCTAATTACAGATTATTATAAATTCTAGCGCATACCTTTTAGGCATAAGAAACGTGTAATGTGAACAATATTTAGTTTCATTTAGATAAATGTTGGAAAAAGGGTTGAAATGGTTAATGAAAATCCAGATAGTGCGATCCTTGTGAAATACATAAATATTACCTTAATTTCAGTTTCTTTGAAGTATTGAAAAGGGTATTAGTGGGCATAATATGGTGTTAACCCGCTATCAATTTAAATACGTCGGATTTGTATTGAACTTGATCTGCAGTTATTAGACTTGAATTCCTATTTCTTTCTAATACCAAGTTATTTAAGTTTAGAGCCTTAATTCTTAACATTTTATAGAATCCGAATTATGTCATAGATTTTGATGAACATTGGAAATATGATGTAATACATAGGTTTAATATTATAATATCATTGTTTTAATCTTCGTAAGAGGACCGTTATTATTTCTGATATTCATAAACAACTTCCCTGATAAATCTGCATCTCAGATAGATATATTTACAGAAGACATCACGCTCTCTCTCTCTCTCTCTCTATATATATATATATATATATATATATATATATATATATATATATTTATATATATATATATATATATATATTTATATATATATATATACATATATATATATATGGGGGGGGGAAGAAATATACACATGACCAAAGGTAATGGTTGAAACCTTACAAGAATCATCTTCAGTCTGTAATGTAATTGGCACGAAAATTGTAGGTAAGAACTTATTTTACAAGAAATAGAAAGAGACTATCAATCAAACATACGTAGGAACTCTAGGAACGATTTGATGAGAAAGAAAAACCGAGAAGCTTCCGTGTCGATTTATCTTTAACAGCCGAACAATCCATAAGAATCTCAGAAAGAAAATGGACACACCTACGAATCAAAGACCCGAGTTGAGTTTTAACAGGATTCGCTGCAAATTTCAACTGACCTGAGAGAGATGAACGAGAATCAACACCAGGATAAAGAATGGTATCATCTGCGTGGATGTTGATCTTCCGATTAAAAATCTCTTTATAATTATTAAGGTTTGTTGTTGTTGTTGTTTTTAAACAATAAATACGGTTAAATAGTGGCTTCGTCTCTAAGCTCATTTTATTTACTTAGCAAGTTGCTCATAATTTATTTGGACGTATATAACATTTTTATTTATTTTTATTATTTTTACAACTGTAATCTACGTACATGTTCCAAGGTAATTATATATATATATATATATATATATATATATATATATATATACACATATATAAAAAGTTATATATATATCAAGTTATATATATATATTTGTTATTGTTGTTGTTGTTGTTGTTGTCGTTGTTTTTAAGGATAAATACGGTTTAATAGCGGCTTCCCTTCGAAGCTAATTTTTATTTACTTAGAAAGTTGCTAATAATTTATTTGGACGTATATAACATTTTTATTTATTTTTATTATATTTAAATAGTAATCTACGTACATACATGTTTAAGGTCCTGAATATGACCTTAAACTATATCCAGTGGTGAGGCCCCAGCTTGCGGGCTTTGGGGAGTGTGGCGCCACCTTTTATTTGCCATTGTTCCCAGGTCCACTCTGACCCGAAGTGGTAGTACCTGTTAGGGTCCCAACTATGGGTTAAATAGAATCCGACTTGAAAACAACGAATATATTCTATTAAAAAAACTTTCTTCGAAATCTTTGGATTCGGTAATAAATAACCTGAAAAGGGTTGATATGCCGTAAAACAAAAACAACCAACATTCATGTTTAAAGGTAACTACCTCTCGTCAGCGTAGCCTGACTGTTTCTTGGAATCGAACTCCGGACCATGTGTATCACAGTCCGATGCGTTAACTGTTATGCCACGAACTCCTCGATGATTTGAAGTTTATTTTTATCGCTTATAAATTTAGATTTGTTGTTGTTTTATAAAAACGGTTAACGCGCCCGACTGTTACACACATGGTCCGGAGATTGATTCCCAGAAACAGTCAAGTTGCGCTGACGAGAGGTAGTTATCTTGAAAGATGCATCTATAGAATCATAGATATAGATGGGGATATAAGGTTTGTTCTTGCATAAAGACCTGATGAACACGAGCATTGACACGAAAAGAGAATGAAGAGACACGATGCAGTTACTCGCATGCTTTGATTCGAAGTAAAAGGTCTAATAATGTGAAAAAAACCCTCATCACCAATAACATAACCTACAAAATTTATGTAGAATATCACTTTCTCGCTACAAATTTCACATTACCTGATATAAAAAAAATACGTTCAATATATTTCATATTCTTAATAATATAGGTTATACGTACATCACAACAAAATAAGAACAATTCATATTTTTTGAGAAAGAAAAACGATGTCAAATAAAATAACTTTCTAGAAGTGTAAGTCATTTTGAGTTTCAGAACAGTTTCAGATGGTTCGCTGTTACACACAAGTCCTGGGAGGTGACTTGTTTGTAGTAGACAGTTCCACAGAACAAAATATTCTTACCGTGTCGAAACCCGGGAAAAGAACATGTGAAATTGCTCCAGAAAAGGATTAATATTTATGAAGCAATTCTGGTTTCTGATTGGTTGGTAGCAGAACGTGAATTGATTTGATTCGTCAGTTCTTAGCAGTATCGTTTATAAATAGAATCGTCCGACTGTGTGGGATCATACCCCATTAATAGGTCCAAAATATTGCAACAAACTTTAATTGATTATCGATTTTTGCCGATGCCGAACACAAGTCGTCAACAAATTTAACTAAATTGTATTCACTGATTTCATTTGGCCTTCAATCGAAATCGATTTAATCGAATGTCAAACCGTCGCTTTGCTACGATGAACCGAATCAAAAAAATTGCTTTTTTCGACTTGTTAAATATCAAATGGATGTGCTGATGTCGCAATGGTTACGAATGCGGGCGAAGAACGCGAAATTGTTCTCAGTATGACTAGCACGAATATTTTACTGTTACTTTGTTCTCTCTCAACTTGGTAACAGCCATGCTGGATGAGAATACCGTCTTTAAATAGTACCAAAGATCAAACAAAAACTAATATATACTCGAAATAAAGTTACAGTTAAGCGAATGATATATATAATAACTATATTAATAAAGGAAATCCAAAACTGTATTAGCAATGTATAAAATGTATTTATAATTACATATAATAAATTTATATATTAAAAAAAATGTATATATATGTAAAAATATTTGTAACCTTTATATATCTAATTTTAAATAAATAAGAATGTAAATATACTAAATACTAATCATAGTGGGGGTGATAAGTAGTTAAATGGATTAATCCTAATCTTATAAATACAAGACTGATAAATTAAAAAATTAAAAAATGTATCCATTTTAAATGGATAGTACCAGTCAAGGATCCGTCACTTGACACTCAGCTCAACAGGTGAGGGGCCGGAGACCGGCCCAGCACCTGTTGGACTGAGGTACACCGCCTGGGTAATACCTAGGAGGTCCACCCTCCCAGGCCTTGCCACCGGGCTTTCCGGTGGGGCAAGTTTATTGCTTGTTGCCTGAGGCGCCCCGACCGGGGAATGCCGACGGGGTTACTCAGGCAATTTTTAAAATTGCAGGAGTGCCCCTCCTTTAGGGGAGCCTGCTGGGTTACCACTTTCCGGCCTTGTGCCACATTTTGCTGAGTGGACAGCAAATAAATATAATCCATTTTAAATGTGGAAATTGATGAATCGCACAGGTAAGAAATTCATTTTTATGGTACGAAAATGTTAGTAATTGCAATTAAGAATAGGAAATTGGATCAAATGTTTGAAACATGTCTTCTTCCTAAGATTAAGGGTGGTGGTGTTTGATCAACACTGCTGGGGAGCCATGATGTAATATACTGTTTTGTTTTTAAATCCCCGAAACAGTGTTTCATGGTAAACAACTGATGATCCATTGAAAAATAAATTATTGGTATTATAGTAAATTCGAGAGCGAGTTGATGCAGTGATTGCAGGTGATTAAATGACTTACTGACTAGATGGTTTTCTAACGAATGATAAAAAATATTTTTTGTATAGTTTTAAAGGTTAAAAACTTCAATGACTATATATATATATATATATATATATATATATATATATATATATATATATGAAAATCGATAAAATTATATATATATATGTGTGTGCGTGTGTACATATAACAAATAAATTTCAAAAATCTGTATTACAAATTTCAAGGTGTTGACCATCTTACTGTTTATTTCTTTACATACATTAACATACACGATTGCATGTAAACGTACTTAAAGAAATAAAAGGTAAGATGGTCAGCATCTTCAAATTTGGAATAAAGGCTTTTCTCACTTATTTGTTATATGCTCGGTAGTTACATCGAGCTTCGTAAATTAAAGGATTAGTAAAAATAAAAGATGTAATATAATTAAATAAACATATTTTCACATAAATACACAAACGTGCTTATATATATATATATATATATATATATATATATATATATATATATATATAGGCATGCATAAAATATAAATGTTACTTTTAGTAAATGCACATTTAAGCAAACACATGCTTATTGAAGAAAGTCCACAAGACAAAGCATTCATAGTATGAGTATTGTGTATGTAATTAATATACGTAATTAAGTATTTGGCAGCGTGGCATTGTGTACGTGTGCGTGTTGGTTTACTTTGTTTATGTTAGTGCATGTGAGGCTGTAGTAATGCTTTTCTTTTCGTCTGACTCTTATCTATAAAAATGTATGCTGATATGTGAGTCATCGAGTTTTCTTTTCGCCCCACCGCCCAAAGGGTGGTGTTGAGCATACATTTTGGTGTGTTTCAGTACAGTGGTCGACTTCAGAACTTTGTAGAAAACTGGTTTTGTTGATTAGATTTTATGAGATTTTGTAACTTAGCACGTCCGGGATTGAATGAGAAAAGTGGAAATATATACTAGCAGAATACTCGGCGTCACCCGGGATTGAATGAGATAGAGGCACATATATACTAGCAGACAACCCGGCGTCGCCAGGGATTGAATGAGATATGTGGAAATATATACTACCAGAATATTCAGTGTCGCCCGGAATTGAATGAGATAGGTGCAAAAATATACGAGCAGAATACTCGGTGTCGCTCCGGGTTGAAAAAGATAGGTGCAAATATAGATTATCAGGATACCCAGCGTCGCTCTGGATTAAATGGGGATTGTAGAATATAATGTTGTCCCGGATATGGCTAACACAATTTTCGACCTCCAAATAACTTTATTTCCTGTATATTTTAATAAGTTTTTTGCACGTGGGGGATATAGCTGAAACAGTTTACGATTGCAGAATTACTTTAATTCATATATATTGCTGGTTTTCTATGTAGATAGTAATCAATATTTTCTGAATTTTCAATGTTATCATCCGGGAATGCCGTCACGGTTGTAATGTTCGTTTTGGGGTCACAAAGCAATCTTCCACAAGGTCATATTCAACAAATATAGAATACCTGTGGAATCATAATCCGGAAATGAGATCATTTCTCTTACTATTATGTTGTCGATGGTAGGGAGGGAAGAACTACATTAATATTGAAAATTGTGGTCAAGTAAAAGTTGTCCAATCATCATCCGTGTTAATACATTTATGTAATTATTAGGAAAACTTGCTGAGTTATGGTCAAGAGATTATATTACTTCACTTAAAATAATGTTGTCGGTAGTCGAGAGGGAAAAATACAGTAATTTAGAATTTTATTGTTAAGCAAGGGTTACCTAATCTTAAGCTTCTCAACATATTTGTGTATTTGTTTGTAAATTCTGCTGAGTAATCTTCCGAAAATGACGTCTTTTTTTCCAGGTAGTGGGGAAAGAAAATGAAACAAAGTAATGCGGAATTCGATAATGAAGCAAGGGTTGTCAAATAACTAATGTATTTATGCATGAATTTTAAAATCCTGCTGAGACATCTTCCAAAAATGATATAATTCTTTTTACAATTATAGTGCCGATAGTGAGAAAAGGAAAAAAAAACAGTAATGTTTAAATTTATGATGAAGCAATGTATTTATGTATAAATTTGGAAACCCAAACGATCCATCTTTTATAAATTATATTCATTTTCTTAAAATTATGGTAGCCTTGGTAGGAAGAGAAATTATTTTATACATGTTGCACAATATCTATCGAGAGTGTGCTAAATTGTTTCATATATGTATTTAAATTTGTGTTGTACATTACCCGTTCTCGCGAAAGTAAAATTATTGCATATACATGCTGTAAATTACCTATCCTAGGGAAGGTACAATTATTACATACATGTGTAATACTTGTTCTAGAGTAGGTAAAATATTATTTTGCTCAAGATAGCAAATGATACATAGACATTAAAAATTCATCTATCCTAGGAATAACAAATAGGATCAAAATCAACTTCAGTTTTCTCATTGTTCATACGGTCCCGAGCAACGCCGAGTAGACCTGCTAGTTATATATAAAGCAATGTTGTCAGTACGCATATATGTATGTCGATTCATCGCAGTAAAACGATTCATCTGAAAACCATACCCTGTGCCTGTATGCTTGATGGGACAGTTGCTAATCTAACTGCAATGTGATACAGCGAAAGAGTCTTCGTAACAGAGCGCATATTACCGTATGCATCCGGAGGATAGTTAGCTAGCTATAAGTATAGCAACATTACAAACTAATGAGAAAAATGCACCACGTGGTGGAGAAGAGAAGCAAAGTTGACCGAGGAATTTAGACGTGTATGCGAGGGCGAGAAAGCGTTGGCTAGCGCCAGCATGAGGTGACGGAGACAGAGACTTTTAGAAAGCACATAGTTGTGCTAAAAGATGTTGAAAAGATAATAAAATGCGTTGTTTAGGAAGAACCACGAATAAATGCATATTATTTGAAATTAAAAAGGAATAAAAAGCGAACCAAATGAGGTATATTTTGTTTAAACAGTTACATTCAATTTTGCTTAAATTTTTGGTTTTAGAAAAAATAACAAGTGCGGGCTTTTTTTTGGAGGGGGGCGCCACTGACTATATATATATATATATATATATATATATATATATATATATATATATATATATATATATATAAAGCTGAATGTCTGTGTCTGTGTGTGTCTGGTCACGAATAGGCTCCTATATGGTTGACTATTTAAAAAAAAACTGATTATATATAGTGATAGAAGATGTATCGAGACAAAGGAATTGTATGTGTGATCTGGCAGAACGGTGGTTCATTAAAAATGTGTGGTCTGCGTTCGAACCTGGTCCACAAAGTATGGAAATAAGAAATTAAAAAATTAAAAAAAAACGTTTACAAGTGTTTTTGATATAGATGTACGCAAGAATACTTTGATAAGTACGTTTTAACTTAAATAGAGATGGTATAATAAAATGTTGGGTTCTGCGTTCGCACCTTGAGTCCATAGAATAGAAATAGGCACAAACTTTAATAAAGATGTTCATATCTATCCGCGTGAGTATACTTTGATAATTATGTTTCAGTTTGAAGAAATATGGTATGATAAATTATGGGGTGTTCGTTCGCACTGACCCTCATAGAATGGAAATATGTCACAAAGTTTAACAAGGTTTTTTAATATGGATCCACAGAATATTGTGATAAATATTTCAGTGTGAACAGGTATGGTATAATAAATTATGGTGTTTATCTATTTTATTTTTACTTTCATCATATTTTGCTTTGGTTTTGATAACCCCTAAATTCGAAGCTATCTCATTACAACCCCAAAATTCAACTCAAATTTACAACCGTTCCTTTTCTTCTGTAGACTGTTTTTGAACCCAGTTAATGATGGGTACTTTTGCTAGTATACATATAATAGAAAGCTGAACGTCTGTGTTGTGTGTGTGTATGTGTGTGTCTGGTCACGAATAGGCTCCTATATGGTTGACTATTTTAAAAAACTGATTACAGATAATTATAGATGTATCGAGACACAGGAATGGGTATGTTTGATCTGGCATAATGATGATTCATTAAAATTGTGGGGTCTGCGTACGCGCCTAGTCCACAAAGTATGGAAATAAAAAATTTAAAAATAAAAAAAATGTTTACAAGTGTTTTTGATATAGATGTACATAATAATACTTTGATAAATGTGTTTTAACTTAAATAGGGATGGTATAATAAAATTGTGGGGTCTGCGGTCGCGCCTGGCCTCCATAGAATAGAAATAGGCACAAACTTTAATAAAGATGTTCATATCTATCTGCGTAAGTATACTTTGATGATTATGTTTCAGTTTGAAGAAATATGGTATAATAAAATTATAGGATGTTCGTTTACGCCTGACCTCCATAGAATGGAAATATGTCACAAAGTTTAACAAGGTTTTTTAATATAGATCCACATAATATTGTGATAAGTGTTTCAGTGTGAACAGGTATGGCATAATAAATTATGGGGTTTATCTATTTTATTATTACTTTCATCATATTTTGCTTTAGTTTTGATACCCCCAAATTCGAAGCTATCTCTTTACAACCCTTCCTTTCCATAACATATCATACTTTCATAAATCAGAGTCCATTTCCTGTAGGCTGTTTTTTTTAACCCAGTCAACGACGGGTACGTTTGCTAGTATATATATATATATATATATATATATATATATATGTGTGTGTGTGTGTGTGTGTGTGTTTGCGTGTGTGGGTGTGTGTGCATGTAGATATATAGATATATATTATACAATGCATTCATATTATAAATAAAATTATTAAAAAGTAAAGTAAAACAAATAACGACGAATTTAAAACGATTTTAGCAATTTTTTTCTAAAACTTTTAAAGCTAAAATAATTGATTTAAAAAATTTAGATTTGGATTTTTGTCAATGAAAATTATACACAGCACATTGTTTTTTTTTTCTGAATATTTTCTATATAAATTATAAAGAGAACCGAGGTCAATCTACTTGTACATTTTGAAAAATTCTTTAAAGAAACTATAATAAAAAAAAACTTACAGTCCCCTCTTAACATGACTTTTTAAAATTGTACTCTTATAAATTTGTTTTTCTTGTGTATTGATGTTATATGATATGTCGAACACAAGAAAGTGTCGATCTATCTATTTAGTTATCTATTTCTCTATCTATTCATCTCGGTTTATCTATCTGTTATACCGGCCTTCCTTGAACAGAGGAATTTACACCGATTAGTACTATAAATGGCGCTAGTAATTCCAACACCAGTGAGAGTGCGACTGCACTTCAACTGCTAGCCGAGTGCCCAGCAGATATACACGCTTTCCTATCTTTGTGCATTATTGTTAATACACTTGTTCCTTAACCGAACCACGACTTGATTGTTCTTATTTTCACTGTTGTTCCACGACACAACAGATTAGCGACAAGGAATCGAAACGACCATCACAGCAGAGAATCACTAAAAGTTATTGGAATAAAGATTCGTAAAAACTTTACGGCAGAACGCCTTCGACATTTCAACAGATATTTGGATACGCAAGATTAAACAGCGAATTAATAACCACAATAGTAATTTGGCGACGGGAAAATCTACAGCGAAAAACGCGAATGTTGTCAATTATTTAATAATTGAACACACTTACCAAGTGTTTTAGAAAGGGAAAAGGGTTCATTTTTTCTTCACCAGAAGCCATTTTTCCTACGGTAAGAATTTTCTTCTGCAATGTTAAATGTCCAAAACCAACTAGCAAATACCGTGTAAGCTTATCGTTATTTCGATAATATCTGGGATTTGAAAAAATAACATGCTTGACTTTGTCAAGAGAAAAGGAGACGGACCGTGAAAAATAATTATTCGCGTACGTCATTTGTGCTTAGCAAACACGTCAAGAATCATGTCATTTTTTGCAAAAGGCAAAGAGTGGGGAAAAATTAAAAGTTTCCCATACGAATTTGTCGGATATTTAAAGCGACGGATTTTATTTTTGCTACGTAAAAACGCGTGCAAATAAAAAAATGTTAAACGAATGCTATTTCGCTGGATTGTTTCTAGAAGGACTAGAAATATAGCGTTCAACAAATTAAGTTACAAAAGGGCTGCTAAACTGTTGTTCTTCAAACAAAAGAATTGGGAAAGAAAACTTGTTTTTTTGTTGTTTTTTTTACTAAGGAATATTTCTTTAATACAAGCGTAAATTGTAAACTGAATTCGTATGATGGATGCGAAATTCAAAGATTCACCGTTGGAATTGTTCCAATTCTAGGCAGAGCAAAATCTCGCGTTGCAAAAGCATAATATTCAACAACAAGTAGAAAGAGAAGAAAGATTTAAACAAGCATTTGAAGAAAAAATGCTTCACCAACAGAAACGCTTCGAGGAAATATTGATGAAAACACAGGAGGCTTAGTGAACAAGCATTGTACGATTTTAAACTGGAGGAATTATCATCAGATAATTTTAAATGTTTAATATTTGTGCTAGGGCTGGTCTTAAATAAAGACGCTGAAATCAGGCGTCGTGTTTTAAATAAACTCGAAAACGAACCGAATTTAAAACTATAAAACTTAGCGGAAGATTGTTAACGGTTTATTGCGTTGAAACAAGACAGTCATGACATAGAGGAAAACGGAGTGTCGCATATTAAAAAGATCCATCAAAAGAAAAATCCGACTTCAAAAAATAACCAGAGAAAGAAACAGGGAAAGATCCACCTGGGCCACGTTGGAGGTGTGGAAATAAACATTGGTACAATGAGTGTCCCTACAAATTCAAACAATATGACAACTGCCACCAGAAAGGGCATAAAGCAGCGCATTGTAGAAAAAAAATCTGGTAGAAAAACATTCATTAAACTTAAGAAAATTGAACCTGAGGAACAAAATATTCGGGAATATGTTTAAAAAGAAAGTAAGGCTACAGCTTGATAGTGGGCCTGACATTTCCATTATTAATGTACAGACATGGAAGAGGTTGGGAAGACCCACTATGATTAAATCACAAAACACGGCGAAAAGTGTCAGTGGCGAAAAAAATACCTTCGAAGGAGAATTATTGACGAATATTTTTTTCCAGAACATGACCGAACAAGCACGAAGGTTTGTCATTCGAAAATCAAACAATCTCTTTGGAACTGATCTGTTCAAAAAGTTTAGACTATAGGATCTGCCTTTAAGCTCATTTGGTCAAAAGGTTGAGGATTCGAATGTGGAGGCAGAAAAACTTAAGAGGGAGTTAAAAGTGAATTTCCCAGACGTATTTTCAGGCGGTTTGGGAAGGCATACAAAAGCGGTAGCAAAATTTGACGTAAAAGTAAATGAACAGCCAGTGTTCAGAAAGAAAAGAAATGTTCCATACGCCGCTATAGAAGAGATAGACGGTGAATTAGGAAGACTCGAAAACATGGGTGTCACCGGAAAAATTGATCACAGTGAGTGGCTGCACCAACGGTTTACATCAAAAAGAAGGGTAAGGAGATTCAGGTTTGCGCCGACTTCGCGACAGGCTTAAACAGGACATTACAAGATCTCCATTATCCTCTTCCGAGCCCGGAAGAGATATTTGCGAAACTGAGTAGGGGGAAATATATTTCTAAAATCGACATCAGTTACGCATTCTTACAAGTTCCAATCGATGAGTAGTGTTCAAAGCTGCTGTGTATTAATACCCATAAGGGATTGTACAAGTTTAACAGACTTCCTTTTCGAGTCAAAGTCGCCCCTGCGATTTTTCAGCTAATTATGGACATTATGTTAAATGGATTGGATTTCGCAGTAAGGTACCTGGACAATGTGTTAATGAAAAGCGCTAGCAAAGAACAACACAAAACTCATGTAAACCAAGTATTCAAAAGGATCCAGGATTATGGCTTTAAAGTAAAACAGGAAAATGTACATTTTTTCATTGGAGAAAATAAAATACTTGGGGCAAATCATCGATAAACATAGAAGAAGGCTGGATCCAGATAGATCGAGTGCAATAAAGAATATGCCTGCTCCAGAAAATCTTGCGTCTTTACAAAGTTTCTTAGGTTTGGCAAATTACTAAAATGTATTTGTGCCAAATATGAATAAACAAAGGTCGCCTTTAAATGAACTGTTAAGGAAAGACCAAAAATGGGTCTGGACGCAAGAGTGCGAAGAAGCATTTATAGAAATTTAAGAGACTTTAACGTCTGACTTGTTTCTGGCACATTATAATCCCAAGCGTGGAATTGTACTTGCAAGCGATGCCAGCTCCTATGGCATAGGAGCATGCATATCCAATAGTTTTTACAAGTCTGTAGAGTCACTTCGAATGCAAACATCGAAATGTCGAAAACACCTGCTGAGGTTATGTTCGGACGCAAGGTTACATCGATTTTTCATAAGTTGTTACCAAACCAGGATAGGCCAAATCTCAAAAAACCGATAACAAAAAACGGTATAAAGTTGGCGAAAGAGTTTTCTACAAGATTCACAAAAATAATAAGACTTTCCGGGAGTCCGGCATTGTTGAGAAACAAATAGGCAACATGGTATATATGATGAAGGGACCAGACTTCGTGCACAAACGTCAGACTAAACAAATTCGGAAAAGATACTCGAACAGTGAGGTGACCAGATCGCCCGAAAAGGACATCATGGAAACAGTGTTTGATACTTTGCAGGTGGCCATACCAGAGACAGCTCCGGAGAACAGAGGATCAAACAGAAAACGGAAATGAACAGAATTGATTAGGGTGAACCCAAAACAAAAACGTTATTAATCCCAGACGAGTAGTGTTATACCGGCCTTCCTTGAACAGAGCAATGTACACCGATTAGCACTATAAATAACGCTAGTAATTCCAACACCGGTGAGAGAGATGCGAATGCACTTCAACTGCTAGCCGAGTGCCCAGCAGATATACACGCTTTCCTATCTTTGTACATTATTGTTAATACACTTGTTCCCTAACCGAACCTCGACTTGATTGTTCTTATTTTCACTGTTGTTCCACGACACAACACTATCTATCTAACTGAAGAGATGGGCGGGAGATGAATATGAGGACTATTTATAAAATCTGTCAAAATATGGTAAAATTGTATTATAGACGAAGTTTACCGGAAGGTCTGGGCAGCTGATCGGATTTACGTATAAGTTACGCTATCAGGTTAGCTGGAGATCATCAAGGAGTTGGAATTTGGACGTTGAGCACAGCGGACGGTTTAACAGGTCGTCCTCCCCTTCAATGGGGAGGGAGCTGGCATGTGTGAAAATAGACATCTAGAAGTAACCACACAATCAAAGATATTAACTTTCCATTCTTCTGCGATCGACATTTAGTGACATTTAGGATGAACCCTTCGTGCCAAGTACGCATATCAACATTTAGACGTTTATACAACATACATCGTTTTTGTGTCCTTTTGGTACATCATAATACAACATATGCCTTTTTTGTAAACGGTAATATAATATTGATATCCATATTAAAAAAAAAAACTTTTTCTATTTATTTTTTAAAAAAATACAACGATATTATGTATAGATCGTGGAATTGCATGCATCTACAAAAGATCTAGCAATTTGCATATTCTTTAAAACATTCATTTTAATTAATTCCCTGTTAGTTCTTTTCGCTTTTCTAATTGGATGATCATCTTTAGTTAACTTTTACGTATAATTATATTCATTAATATATCTTACAGGATTTATGCTTGCGTTAAAAGCTTATAGTAAACACAGACTTCTTTCTATATATATATTTATGCATGCGGATATATTTTTGTTTAACAAGTTTTGCATACCAAACTCCTCTGTCTGTTTTTGGTCTACAGATATTAAACTTGATATATAGGGTATTCAAACAAATGCGAAACTTTATATATGGGTTTTAGTCAGGGGAAAATCGGTGAAAAAGTGTGAAAATTTTAAAAATGGAATTGGTCAGATGAAGGTCGAATGATTACATTAGGAATATGCATGCTTCATGTTTAAATTCTTAGCCTTGCAGCAAAAATGTCTTCATAGCTCAGGCATAATGTCAAAGGAAAAAGTAAATCGTAAGTTAAACGTTTTTGTTTCGATTCTCGGTAGTGGCGCACGAGTCATTTTTTTTTTTTTTTTTTTTTTTACTTTTTAAGACATTACTATATATTGGGTTCAATATAATATAATAATAAATATGAAATCTGCATTAATCAAAATATCATATTTCAGCGTATTTTACGACCGGGCAATGCCGGGCGGCTTACTAGTTATAAAATAATACAGCCAGTTTAATGTACCCGCAAAAAAAGTGGAACAAAAAGAGACCAAAAGATCTTATATACCCCAATTTAACAGACAAGAATGATTATATGAAATATAGAATTAACTTAAAAAGAATACTTAAACGGAAATGCTAGGTGTTTGTGTTTAAATGAAAACGTGCTGCCTAAATCTACACACATTATCTATCTATCTATCTATCTATTTTTCTCTAAATCTTTCTATTTTTGAAAATGTACGCTTTTCAGATATTTTTTTTCTGAAACTGTAAGTAGTTAGCATATTTTTTTAAAAATTTTCGAGAGGAAATAGTTTTAATAATTTTTAACTGATAAAGAGCGACTATAAATGGAGGTAATTCGTTTCTCACTAATTAATGCTTGCAATGATGACACTGGACGTACAGACAAGTAAATAAATATTTAGATTCCGCTTATATACATATGTTCGTATATATATATATATATATATATATATATATATATATATATATATATATGTACTTCCAGAGGTAAAGTAACCAATAAAGTTTATACAAGGTTAATACAAGAGTGCTCAAAAGTAGGGAATGTATACTTTTTATTTGTTTTTACATAACTACTAGTATGTCGCTACACATTCATAAGCATGTTTCGATCAGCTAAGTTATTAGTAACTAGGGACCTGTTCAGTCGATATAGCTTATACAAAACCTTAGCCCGTAATTAAAATATTCAGCGTCAAGAAATTACTATCCGGTCACATTACATGTTGCCAGAATAGAAATAAAAAAATAAAAAGGGAAATGGTTTTTAATATATGGGAATACGGAAAAAGGGGTGGGGATTAAAGTTTGTATCGAAATAAAGAAAATAATATATATATATACATATATATATTATATATATATATTTATATATATATATATATATATATATATATATATATATATATATATTCTTTTCTTTTCGAAGTATTTCTTCGAAACTCCGCGGATTAAGGACTATCCATTTATTTAGTGTTCCCTTTCTAAAATTACATATGTTTTTAACATGTTTTATTAACTATTTGTTCTTTTATATATATATATATATATATATATATATACATACATACATACATATATATATAGTTATACATATATATATACCCAACACACACACATGCACAACACACACACACACACACATACACATATATATATATATGTATACTTCAAAAACGGTAGTGTTGAAATGTATGGTTAAGTAGCAGTTTAATCATCATTCAAACACTACTGCGTTCGAATATATGGTTAACTTGCAATTTTAGTCATTTAGAACTGCTTTAAACCTTCACCGCTCTCTCATTTTTCGACCAAATTTCAAACAATTATTACAGTTTACAGATCACCGTCTCGGCTATATTGTCAAAAAAATTTTTCAATTTTTGTTAAGTGAAACAGAAGTTACGATGAATTTTCTGGTTCTCAAAATCGTAAAAATATGTAAGGAGATGAGCGATGCAACCACGTCGCTTCAGCGACTACTGTTGCCACTAAATCACTGCTGTCTCGAAAAGAGAAGCAACACGTAAAACAGAAAGAATGAAAGTATGAAAGGGAGATAATTGGGACAATTTTATTGAAAGCAGACGAGTGCCGTACATTGTTATTACATGTGTTTATGGGGGCAAAAAATAAGGCTGAAATTAAACAAAGAACAAGTGAATTTATTGGAAACCGGGAAAAATCATGGATCACAATAGAAAAATGTTGACTTTGTTTAAGTTGACTCCGTTCTAATCTCCCGACTTACAATAATTATCACTTCCTACACTGATGATTACGAAAATATAAATCACTAGAGTTTGTAGGTATAAAAATAATTATTAATATTATATAGATATGTAGAAATACTGCGTATGTTTATGTGCCGATATGTGTGTACGTGTGATTGGGTTTGCTTAGTTTGTGTGAATATAAAGAGAAAGGCATAGGCAGAATGAAGTCGAGGCATCTCCATATGGGAATGAAACTTCTCAGCCATATGCAAATAAACGCCATTGATTAACTGTCACTAACAGATGCGAACGTAATAGAAAACTTTCATTCTATTTAGCGCTCAAAAATCAGGCCCCGAAGCGTAAATATCGCTCGTCTCTGTTTGTAATGAAGATCGGCCCCTTCTCTTCCTAAGATCAAAAATATAACATATAAATATAACTATTTGAATTTAAACGTAAATTCGGTGAAACGTTTCCTGAACAGTAATACATTACCCTACAGGGATTTTCTCAAAAAGGAAAAAAAAAAAAATAGGAGAAAGTTGAGATATCTGTAATTCGACATTTTATGATTGGATTCTTAAACGATATCAGAATGAAGGAATACACACACACACATACACACACACATACTCACACACATATATATATGTGTGTGTGTGTGTGTGTGTGTGCATATATATATATGCGTGTGTGTGTATAATGAATGTATATATATATATTTATATATATATATATATATATATGTAATGAATATATAATATATAATGAATGAATATATATATAAATATATATATATATATATATATATATATATATATATCGTGGGAGGGAGAAATATAAGTAGATAGATAGATAGAGAGAGAGAGAGAGAGAGAGAGAGAGAGAAAGGGAGAGAATGTGTGTGGATTTAGGCAGCACGTTTTCATTTAAACACAGGTTATAATGTAGCACCTAGGATTTCCGTTTATGTATTTTTTTTAAGTTAATTTCTATATTTCATATAATCATAGATAGAACTATATTGAATATCAAAACATAAATTGAATAAATTGCAATATTTGATGATCCATCAAACATTATAGATCCATTTCTTTACTTACCGCATTACTGTTTCATAATTGGTTGTTTTCTTGACCTGGTATTTTATTGAAAATGCACTGCTTTTTTTTTTTTTTTTTTTTTTTTTTTACAAAACACTTTCTTGTGTATCTTTATTAATATATTATCATATTTATTCTAACCAGTGATGAATTTTTAGTAATCTTTATCCCTGAAGAAACAAGCGTATGTTTGAAGACCCACGAGTTAAAGGTTTTTGTTTCTTTATTTCTTTGGTTATAATTTGTTTGATCAATACATATTGTAATTTATTAATTTTTTATTTTCGTTATCAACTTTGTTTGTTTCTTTTACTCTTCTATGTGGTATACTTACACTTTCTTTATATTGATAGGTTTTTATTTTATGTATTAACCTTAATCTTTGTAATTTTATTTTTATAAACATATGTATATGCATATATATATATATATATATATATATATATATATATATATATATATATGCATAAATATGTGTGTAGGTATATAATGTTATATATATATATATATATATATATATATATATACATAAGTGAGAATGTGTGTAAGAACACTTCTAAACCTAATACTCTACGAATTTTAGATCTACAGGCTTGAAATTTGGTATATAGAGTATTCAGACAAGGGGAAAAATTTTAATCGGTTTTCCATCCGAGAAAATGGGATCTTAAAGGGTCAAAATTAGCAAATTGCTACGTGGGGGTGACGGATTTTTATTTGGTTATAAACTGTTTCACGACTGTGCATACGCGATCGGGAAACATGACCGCTTTAATGTGTTAAGAATAAGTAGGTTTTAGAGATCACGTCATTGTCTTTAGGTTTCCGTTTCGATCTCATCTCGAGTATTATTTTCACTTACAAAAAGTGAAGTATAAAAAAAAACATAAGACTTTCATGTACATGTCTCTTCTTTTTTTTACTTCATTTTATTTAAAGAATGTAACGTTACGTTTAATACTCACAGTACTTCTGTTTATAATAAGAATCCTGCACTAACTAAAATACTTAGCATATTTTACGACCTGGCAACGACAAGCGTCCTGCTAGCATATATATATATATATATATATATATATATATATATATATATATATATATATATATATTAGCATTTACGCCCGGCGTTGCCCGGATCTTTAAAGGTGTATGTTGAGCCAAAACAAAAGTGGTCATTTTTTTAAACTTTGACCCCCTATTATGACCCCTTAAAATTTATTGTTTTGGGCTCAAATCTAGTTATTAAGTTAGATCCATGTCCAAGGAACCTATATCTAAAATTTCAAGTGTTTAGACCAAAAATTGTCGGAGAAGTTTGGTAGTTCTCAAAGGTCAAATCGCTGAACTTTAACCCCTTAATCTCCAAATTTCTGACCAAACACCGATGAAATCGATTTTTCCAAATCTCAGTATCCTGTATATCAAATTTCGTGTCTATAGACTTAAAATTGACAGAATTATTGCGTATGGAAATGTACACAGACACAGGCAAACACACACTTTAACTTTTATAGATATACTAGCATGGGTGCCCGGCGTTGCCCGGGTATTTAGAGGTGTACGTTGAGAAAAAAATAAAAACGGTCAATTTTTAAAACTTTGACCCTTATTGTGCCCCCTTAAAATTTAAAATTTATTGTTTTTGGCTCACATCAAGTTATTAAGTTAGATTTACGTCCAAGGAACCTGTATCTAAAATTACAAATATGTAGATTCAAAATTGTCGGAAGATTTTGGTAGAGTTCTCAAAGGTCAAATCGTATAACTTTTACCCCTTAATCGCCAAATTTTTGGCCCAAACCCGATCACATCGATTTCCCCTAATCTCAGTACCCTGTATATCAAATTTCGAGTTTGTAGACTAAACATTGACAAAGTTATTGCGTAGGGAAATCTACACAGACACACAGACACACACACACGCACACTTTCACTTTATATATATATATATATATATATATATATATATATATATATATATATATATTAGTGGGTTGGCAAGGCCACAAGGGAAACAACCAAAGCAGCAAAACCATCTAATGTGGGGGAGACAACCCAAGTAGCAAAATCGGAGCTGGCTGCCAGGACACTATATATACAAATGTAAGCAAATTTGGGCATATTTTATTGGTACGAAAATTTAGATTCTTTTTTGCCAAGTGTCATAAAATTTTAACCACAAAATAGTATTATAATCTTAAAAAATCTTGCAAATTTTCATGTAGTTTTGTTTCATAGAACCAAAGATATGAGCATTTCAATATTCAATTTGGCTACGAGTATAGATATATTCATATATAGATAGACCACCTTTTTGGACAATTTTATAAGTTCAAAATCTCAGCGACTATTCATCAGAATTTTACAAATAAAGGCTTATTGGAAAGCTAATGACTTAAATTATGTAGTAAGCTGTTTGACATTTACCCCTGAGGTTACACATTATTGTTTCAAAAAGTAGGGATCACTTTTCTATATTAATTTAACGTAAAATTACTACCCACTTTATGGCATTTTGGGGGAAGGGTTTGTTATGTTTTTTTTTTGTTTTTTTGTAAGGGTTTTTTTTTCTTCCTTAAGAACTTGTTTTCTACAGGTTTTGGAGTGTGCTAGAAAACGATTACTGCATTCTAATTTTCCGAAAAGAAGTATTTTCCGAGTATAAAGCAAAAATATGGGCGATAGCGTATATAACAATGGCCACCACTTATAACATAAACAATTGCATTGCTTAATAACCGAAAACAATACTTATTTACAAAAAATTTAAATACGATATTTGTTTTCAGCACACCCGAAGGCCTATAGAAAGCAAGTTTTTAAATGTAGATTTTGTGTTGGTCTACCGGATCACAATTACCAAATAAACACCACCCATTAAAAAACGCAAGGGGAGACTTGATTCAATATATTTCTTTTAGTTTATATCTCCCGCTCTTTTGGAAATCAGGTACGATTATGAATATCTCCAGTATCAAATAATACTTTGGTCGCAAATCCTCTCTTGCTGTTATTTCAGATCATTTGAAACCATAGTAGCAAGTTTTAGTTTCCCCTCTATCAAGGCCAGAAGTTTTGGGAAATATCCGATATTTCGTAATTCAATTCAAAGGTGGCTATAAAGTGGGTGTTCATTTTACGTTAAATTAATATAGAAAAGACGCTATTTTACTTTTTAAAACTATAATTTCTTCATACTCTGGAAGCTACTTGTTTTCTGGGATTATAATTTTTATTTTTGTTTTAAGCACTCGCAAAAACCTATAAAAAATTAATTTTAAAGGAGTTTTGTAGGTGGAAAGATACTGCACCGTTACCAATATTTCAATCATAGTCATTTGCTTTCCTAGTTTTGTATATGAATTACAAAATATCTTATATTTTCCCAAACTTGTGGCCTTGATGGAGAGGAAACTAAAACTTGCTGTGGTTTCAAATGATCTTAAATAATAGCAAGGGCAAGGAAAGACTTGATTCTAAATATTTCTCATATGCTATATATCCCCTCTTAGATTTTCATACATAAAGTAAATTACACAGTGTGTAAGTATTATTTTATACTAGAGATATTCATAATCATACCTTATTTCAAAAACGGAGGGGAGTATAAAATATGAGAAATATTTGGAATCACTCTCCCCTTGCTGGTGTTTCAGAATATTAGAAACCATAGCAGCGTCTCTCCTTCATCAAAGCCACGGGATTTAGGGATATATATATATATATATATATATATATATATATATATATATATATATAAATATATATATATAGTAATTTATAAAATATATATATGGCGATTAAGCTACACTGAATATTCCGCGTTTCATCTCCATCTTTCATCCTCAATAGAAGATGCGTATATAAAAACGACAGACAACCACAAAATTCGCGCATAAGCCTGAAGAATCCTAGAGTGGATGAAACGCGGAATATTCAGTGTTGCTTAATCGCCATATATATGCTATAAATTACTAACTAGCTCTACCTACGTATTGAGCACTTTTGAAGTAAATCCTTAAAGTTTACGCATAGATTTATACTTTCGTATATTAATTTTATGTGAGTACATTAAGTAGTTATATATATATATATATATATATATAACTACTTAATTTACTCACATAAAACTAATATATATATATATATATATATATATATATATATATATATATATATATATATATAAAGAGAGAGAGATATATAGAGAGAGAAAGAGAGAAAGATGTTGTTTGTTTTTGTTTTTGCGATATGTTTTGAATGAATTCAATTATTTACGAAAGTGCATTTTTACCTAAATACGAGTTGGGAATAATTTTCCCTTTAATCAATTAGCTACCCCCACATATAGAGCGGCATATATATTATTTTTAAGATATAATTTATTTTTAAGATATATGCATGCATTAATGTATTATATATATATATATATATATATATAATATATATATATATATATATAAAGCCTTGAACAAAATTGTATGTCTCTCTAATAAAATCAATATATAATGGAATTAAACCTGTTCTGAATCGTTATTTTAATTTTTTGTCAGAGTGCATTGCCTGATCTTTAAATACGAGGCTTAACCATAAAAGTATCTTAATAAGAAATCTAAATTCGAAGAATCTTACATACATGTCTAATGAATATACTTTGAAGGCAACTCTTAACTAAACCTTTTGGAAATACTCAAAAAACTTAGGTGATATTTATATAAACATTGACGCATCTTACTCAAATTAATTTCCGATAAAGCACACATCGTTGAGATTGTAACAGAAATCACTCTCATTATTATTATGTGCTTGGCAAAATTTGAATCTTTACTCGATGTTGAACTGTTTTCTACTCTTGTATTTTCTTTTATCAGATCACGTTCGTTTCGCAAACACTCTCTGCACCCTTTTCCAGACGTTGTCATTATATAGAATTTTGAATGTAGTATGAACAAACAAGCGAAATATTTTGTTTAGAATGAACAATAGTATCGCATTTTTCATATATTTTGTTGAGTAAAATCTATTTCATTAAAAAAAGTTTAATCAGTTTTACAACAAATCAATGCCTTATGGTAGACATTCCAAACTAATTTAAATATCTCTGAAACAAAACTAATTGAAACTAAAGAAAACAAGAGACATATGTTTTTAAATGATAAAAATGTCGAAACCTGTGCTTGCCTTGAAGATCTTTCTCTCCTCATACACAATAAGCACATAAAGAAACAAACAAAATAAAAAAAACAAGTTGACTTTCATATTTTGCAAAAAAGTCTAAGAAAATTTCTAATCTTATATTTTTTTTAAAGTAAGGAATATTTATTTTGTAATCAAATTTTCTATACTTTGTAGATTCATGAGATTTCTAAAACGTTAACAGATAAATAATTTTAAAAGCAGTCTGCCATGTTTTTTTTATTTATATGTTATGTAAAATATCACTGAATCTTTTTTCTAAATTTTTATATAATCATACGGTAAATTTGTCCCAAGTTTGACTATCAGATTCGTTGTCAGCGACCCAATTACCTGTAAAAAAACAAATTAGAGTGGTCGGTGTTCTGTAGTAGCGTATCTGAATATTTACCTTTTTTTTTCTTGCTTAAAAAAATAGCATTAATACAGTAAGTTAGGTAAAATTTGCATAGAATGCTCTGCTTTACGGTTGTAAAAATGGAACGGAAATTTGAATTTCGTTCCCTTTTAAATTCGATACATTTTTACATTACGTCCAACTCATCGTTCACATTCGACACGTCAACTTTATAGCTTTTCGGGTATTCTGGCAAGGTTAAGGGTGTCTATTCCGAAAGCCGTTCTTAACATGGGTAGATTGGTATGTGCGTAAGAAATTTCGTGAAAAATAGTGAATAATTCCACCCCGTCTTTCCAAGCTTATAACTCCTCGAAAAATGTAACTCAAGCCCTATTTTTTTCCAATTAAAGGAGCAAGGACCAAGGTTTCATTAAAAAAAACACAAAAAAAACATATTTTTAAAAAAAAAAGGTTTTAACTTCGGACTTTACAGGTAAATTTCTAAAAAACACTACTTTTTTGTTTTAAATTTGAATATATTATTTATTGACCCTTTCTCTTCAATTTGTGATATATAACACTTTGGTGAATAAATTATTTACTTTTTAATAGACATTTCAAAACGGGAGGCGTGAATTATTCTACCCCTGTCTTTCCAAGCTTATAACTACTCGAAAAATGTAATTCAAGCCCTAATTTTTTTTTCAATTAAAGGAGCAAGGACTAAGGTTTCATAAAAAACAAAAAACAAACAACGTGGTTTAATAAAACAGGTTATAAACTTCGAACTTTACAGGTAAATTTCTAAAAAAACACTATTTATTTTTTTGTTTTAAATTTGAATATATTACTTATTGACATTTTCTCTTCAATTTGTGATATATAAAACTTTGGTGTGTAAATTAATTATTTACTTTTTACTAGACACTTGAAAATGGGGGGGCGTGAATTAAAAAGAAAACGTTTGTCTAAAATATTATATTCAGTTTATTGGAAAGAGCATAAAATTTCCCATTGACCCTGAAAATATCGTAAAAATTGAATCAATAGAAAAATTATGATAGATTTTTAAAGTTTAAAAATTGAAAAATATTGAGTTCGTAAAATTCATTACTGTTTTTCAAAAAATAAAAATAAATATTTCTATTACTTTTAAAACAACTTTAATAGTTTATTTTGGAAGTATAATCCATAAAGAAAATAAACAACCGACTTTTAAAAGAGAAATTACGAGATTTTTATATTTTATTCGCAGTTTCGTGATAGGGGTGTAAAAAATTCCTACACAAATTCTGATACATCTACTAGATTGGAGTGTTTATTCATTGTAAACGTATCCGACAACCTATAAATGGCGACATTTCCAATGTGAATGGTAAGCTGGACTTATGAAAAATATAACAAAAAGATATACCAAACTGACTTTTTCGTTTAAAAATAGAATTATTTCCCTTTCGTTATTAACTTTTTTTTTTAATAAATATTTTGTGTTTTATATACATAAAGTACAATTGTTGAATGTTACTGTTTTGATTATATTCGTTTGAAGGGGGGCACAATTAAAAAATTAAGAAGGATTAAAACGAAGCGAAATTTAAGTTTCCGTTCCATTTTTACAACAACCGTAAAACAGTGCATACTCAGCAAGTTTTATCGTAATTTATAAGCATATTGAAACACTAAATCAACATGTTATTTATTTTTTTGCATAATTAATGATGGAAGTATCTTTCTGTTTATTTTCTTAACATCTGTTAAAAAAAAAATAATTTGTACATTCTCTTGAAAAAAAAGAATAAAACTTTTCTCTACTTTCACATGTGTTCCATTTTAACAAACTGAGCCACAGCAACGCGTGGCCGGGTACAGCTAGTATATATATATATATATATATATATATATATATATATATATATATATATATATATATATATATGGATATATAGATATATATATATATATGGATATATATATATATATATATATATATATATATATATATATATATATATTGCAGAAAGATGGTTTATCAAACACAAAAGTAACAGCAATGTAAAAACATGAAAATTACGGGTGAAAATTACACACGTGTTTACAAAGGAAAATTAAGTTAAACATATGTGTTAGTTGTTCACGAAACAATTGTATTATTAAGATAAAAAAGAGAGATAGCTACGACGTACAAGTAATGCATGTTCAGATTAAGATGTTCGCGGCGAACAACGTCAGAGTTGTGAAACTAGACTAAGATGAAGAAGTTCGATAAGCTTGAAAGGCAGCCAAGAAAAAGGCTGAGATTCCTAATCAGCTACATTTTGGATTCGTAAGTAGAAAGTCCATTCTCTTGTTTAGTAACATGATTCAAGGAAGATAACCTTAATATGGTTTCAATATAGTACTGAATAATCTGCGCTACGTCAAATGCCCATATCAATCTTTAAAGAATATATATTATGGAAAGCAAGAAAGACATAATTTTAAATAGCAGTCGAAAATTACACCGAATTAACAAGACTGGCATGATTAAGTTGTTAGAAAATAAATAATCGTACTGCATTGTTTTTCTATCTGCTCTGAAGGAAAATAACACATTTAATTAAATTATGAAATAACTATCTTTTCAGAATAATTATTTTTCATTAGTTTTATTGAAATTCGTTATACAAAACGGAGACACATTTTCAACATGAATGTTTAGAGAGATTGCATAATTACTATAATTGGAATAATGTCTTTAGAGATTTGTCGCCACAGACTGGCGACAAAATTGTCCGATAGTTTCATGAATATTCTTTAAATTTTCAGTAGCGTATGTAATTAATAGAGACTATTTCCATACAGTCAGCAAAACGTTTGTCTGTCTATCCATTTCTCTCCATCCCTCTTTCTCTCTCTCTCTCTCTCTCTCTCTTTCTTTCTTTCTTTTGTGCGACCGACAGAACAATCTTCGTCCACACTGATAATACTCGAAAAAAGATGAAACACGTATGTATGTGGATAGGAATGTAATAATGATCGTAATATTGTTCATAATTCCATTTTCATGCTAAGATGTCGCCTTAAAACTATTATAATTAGGCCGTCAAATTTACATGTCTAGTTCCGGCCTCGCCTGTCCTTAAACACTTGTAATAACTAGGGCTAGGACCACTGAATATTCTTTTCATTATTTTGACTCTGGAATATATATATATATATATATATATATATATATATATATATATATCCGTTGATATCATATATATATATATATATATTATTTATATAGAGTACTGTGCTTCTCGATTGATTAAGTGTGTCTAACTGTGTCGAATATATACTCTAGAGTGAAAACAACGAACAGAGTATTCTATTATCATAACCCTAGTGATGATAGACTTTCAGATGTGTCTGCAACCTCAGAGATAAATATATCTTAATTCTATTTCTATAAAGGGCTTGGCTTATTGATTGCAGAATCTATGCAAATGTTTAAATTTGAATTGGGTTTGAGGGTTTCGAATCGTGCAATCTATAGTTCAATCATTTTTAACACTAATGATTCGCATGGATAAAACATATTCATGTGGATAAGAACTTAATAATAATAATATATATATATACATATATATATATATATTTGTCTTTACATAAACGGTAGTTTGTTGCTACACAATCATGAGCATGTATTGAGCACTCTTGTATGAACCTCGTTATATTTCACTTTATATATATATATATATATATATATATATATATATATATATATATATATATATATATATATATATAACTGTAGAATGTTCGCCCCAGGACATCTATAAGCAATAGATAGGAATTAATTTTAAACGTGTATGTTTTTTCTTCTTTAGGATTATGTTACATTTTAGTGGAATCCTTTAAATCTTTATATAAAAGACAATAATATGCTTGCGTTACTTACCCTGTTGCCTACAATACATAACAAGCATAGATAAGATATCTTTTTAAAAAATTGCATTTACACTCACTGGTATATTTCTGTACGCGTTATTCATCCATCTAAACAAAGATTTTACTCGTTATTGTACCATCCTTGGTATATAATTACTGTTTCCTCTTACATTTAGTGTTATGTAATCAGTAATTTAGAAGTTTAACGATTAAACATTTACACACAGACAGACACGCATACATACATCTACTATTTTATTTATACAAACAGAAGAATTTTTATTAAATAAACGTATAATTATCCCTTTATCGTTCTTTATATAGATATGAAAAGACTCCTAATTGTGTTATCTAATGTACACGGGTATTATGGGTTGTACAAATTCACGTACGTAAATTAGATGGCAAGGATGAGAAATGGAGTGATTTATTTAAACTACTCACATAGACTCTACAAAAGATTAGAGAATGACTGAGTCAAACCCAAGATAGAAAGCAGGAAGAGAAAAATATAAAAATAGTTACCATAAATTAATATATTGTTTAAGGTACGCGGTACTTTCAATAAGTTTCCAGACTTTTTTCGCATATAGTATTTTTATTGATATTACACACATGTAACTCTAGTCTACTTCGAAGTAATCTCTCTGGCTGCAATACATTTGTTGTATCGCTTCCCTTCGTCACAGCCTCTTTCATCTCCTCAATTGTTTCATAATGACAGCCTCTGGTGTTTTTCTTGAGCTGAGGAGACGACTAAAAATCACAGCGAACAGCGTCTGGACTGCAAGAAGTATTAAGAATTGTCTTGATACCTACCTGGGTAAAATAGTTTGATCTTATCTGAGCACCCTTCGAAAAAACTATGTGCAAAGCTTTCACATCTTCAGTTTTTTTTTTTTGTTTTTTTTTGCTCAGCATACACCGCCAAACACCCGGGCAACGCCGGGCACCCATGCTAGTATATGTATATAACTACTTCTTTTATTCACATAAATTAATATACGAAAGTATAAATGTATGCGCAAACTTTAATTATGTACTTCAACAGTGCTCAATACGTAGGTAGAGATAGTTAATACGTTATAAACTATATATGACGATTAAGCTACATTGAATATTCCGCGTTTCATCCACTCTAGGATTCATAAGCCTGAAGAATCCGAGAGTGGATGAAACGCAGAATATTCAGTGTAGCTTAATCGCCATATATATATATATATATATATATATATATATATATATATATATATAAGTGTAAATATATGTGTGTGCGTCTGTGTATATTTCTCTACCAAATAATTCTGCCAATTTTCGGTCCAGAGACTTGAGATTGGCCATAAGGAGTGCTGAGTTTTGGAAAGAAAATCAATTGGTTTTCGGCCAGAAATTTGGCTGTCAATGGGTCAAAATTCCACGATTCCAGACTTTAGTGGGATGTATTCCAAATCCGACTGTAGCTGTTTATTTGAACATGAAATCATGAAAATTGGTCAGTCATCTCATGAGATGAATAGCAATAACATACTGAACTTACAAGAGCTTACGACAATTGTAAATGCCTCTTCCAAAAAAAAAAAATTCTGGAAATTTATTTATGGCACTTAGTATATGTTTACATGCATTTTGTGTTATTAATGAATATATATATATATATATATATATATATATATATATATATATATATAACGCCTTGGAGAACGGAACGTTGATAAATTCACATCTATTAGTGAGGAACATTTTGTAATTATCTGTCTGAAGTCAAAACTATATTATTACTTCAATCAATATTATTCGCTATCCAGTTTACTAGACTATTTCTGACTACTTGCGTTATGTTAATTAATCGGACTATTATTCTCATCTTGGGTGTTATTAACAAAACATTTCGGTCGCTGCAACTTGCGATCTTCTTCGGGTGTTGAAAACATGCTTATTTTTCTCTTCTAAGGAAAGTGGGGTTGGCTCTGCATTACAAAAAATTCTTGTAATGCAAAGCCAACCTCCTTTTCAAGATGAGAAGATTAGTCCGATTAATCATCATAACGCAAGCATTCACATCTCATCTAAAAAATTCAGAATTGGATTTCTGACTAATCTTTTATATAATGATGCTAAATCCATATATAGTATATGTTCTATAGTCATGATACCACCTCTCCAAAGATTAGCTTCCCCTTTTCTAGTTTATTAATGTAATATCTTTTCGTTTGTCATACTTTCACATAGGAATTATCTTTTTTTACACAGGAATCACGACTTATCAAGGCCCAGAGGCCATTCAAGGATAAGGGTTAAAGAGTGTACAGTAGTCAAATGGACAATCTCATAGTAATCGTTAGAAGTGTAAATTTTGTAATTTGGATTACATAAGGGGAACGACTTATCAAGAACTTGTTTACGTTGGACTTGAAGACGACCATATTGTAGTCAGCTTGAAAGCAAGCAAATGGAAGAGAGTTCCACAGGCGTGCAGTTCTAAGAAAGAAACATTCTCCATGGAATCTACTACTCCCCCCTAGGGTACGAAGTCTATTATGGATTCTTTCAAGGCAGGATAAGGCTTTCTAGCAGCTCTTGGCAGGATGTGGCAACAATATTCTATTCTTGGGTATAACTGGCTCTTTTATAGGTAGAGAATTTTATAAACAGGTAGATATCTATTCAATCAATAGAAGGATTCAATTAGCGATCTTGGCAACGGTATTCATGTACGTGTTCTATTTCAGATTAGGAGTAAAGGTCAAGCCCAGAAGCTTTTTAAAACATGAGCCTTCCCAAAACTAGACCCATTCATTTCAGTTGATGCCAGATGGGGGCAGAACGTTGTTGATGTAAGGATAGAAGCTTGGTTTTACATGCATTAAAAGTAACCGGACACTTTTCCCCCATTGTAGCACATGCTCAAGATCAGGAGAGGGAGGATCAGATAGAACTTTGTCATTTACAGCCTTTGATGTGCTGCCATAGATTGTAGTGTGGTTAGTAAAATGTCTACAAATGATCTAAGCATGTGATTTGGAAGATCATTGATGTAGACCAGGAAGAGAGTTGGACACGGGATTGATCCCTCAGGAACTCCAGCATTAATATTATGAGCTTCTGATTTCTGAGCACCAACCACTACTCTTAGGAAACTATCAGAGAGAAATGATTTAATAATTGAGAAAACATTTCCATCTATGGTATAGCTGGAGATTTTGTGAAGTAGACCTTTATGCCATTACCTATCAAAGGCCGTTAATATGTCAAGAGCAACTGCCCTAGAAAGGAAGCCTCCGTCGAGAGATTCGCTAACTCTATGAGATATAACCGTAAGCACAACTGCTGTATATCTAGCAGCACGGAAACCGTATTGCATGTAACTAAGTTATTTTGTCTTTTATTTTTTGTTTTTGCTGAGGTGCTACTTCTCCATTTAACACAGATTCCAGCAACTTACTCATGATGCATAGGAGACTTATTGGTCTGTACTGAGAGGGAGATGACCGATCATCTGCATTCTTAAATACAGGGTATACTGCTGAGGTTTTCCAGGGTGTATGGAAGCAATTCTCCTTAAGACAACGCTTAAACAGCTTTGTAAGTATGGAAGCAATTCTGGTTGAAGCTTTTTCAGCACTATAATTTGAATGCCGTAAAAGCCAGTTGCTTTACTGGAATCAAGGTTTCTGATTAGCTTGGCAACATCACGTGCAGATATTTGTATGTCCCATAGCGTGTTTTCTGATACAGGAGGAAATACGGGGAGGGCCTTGGTCGCATCGGGTAGAATTAGCTTCAATGTTCTTGGCAAAGCGCTTTGCTGACGAGATTATCTTAAGTTCATTGATGATAGTTGGGATAGAGCACACCATCTGTTCAGGGTCCTGTTTGCTGTTTGCCAAAACTGGTGGGAACCAAGCCGCTGCACAGCCACTTTGGACTTGACTGACTGATCATACAACTCTCTCACGTTCTTCATTACCCTTTTACAGTGGTTGCTGACAGTCCTGAAAGCGGCTTTAGTTTCAATGCATCTGTTATGTTTGAAGCAATGGAAAAAGTAATTTCTGTGTGCAATAGCAGCAGCATATTCAGGAGAGAATCACAACTGGCTGTTATTGCTGGAACTTTTTCGAGGATATGAAACGGTCTATACCTACAATTAACCCTTCCGCCAGGTCTGATACTATAGAGGATACATTCTTTTTTAAAATGGAACGCAGAGGTAGATTTGATATAAATGTCCGAAAGCTATCCCAGTCAGCCATAGAGTATCGATATACTGTACGATGGAGAAGTACGTCTGAGGACTTATTATATTTCGTTTTTATTTTAACTGATACAACAGAGTGGTCGGGAGATCCCAGTTGAGAAAGAAGGGAAGGAACATAGCAAGTTGTGAGAAAAAGATCTAGGAGACTTTCATACTGACTGCCAGTCCTGGCACACGGGTGGGTTCGTGAACAATTTGAGTGAATGGAGACATCGTGACAGAACCTCCTCTAATCATCTGTCTTGTTTAAGTGGGTTAACCATTCCACATTGTGAACATTGCTATCTCCACAGACGTGAATGTTAGCCGAACGTGAATGTTAGCCGAAGGATGAGCAGATAGTATGTGATCAAATTTCTCAAATAGTGCGCTTAAAGATAGTAACTCCGCTGTTGTGGGAGCGATAGAGGGCAAATATAAACGCAGTGTGAGCAAGTGCAACCCGGAAGCACATATAGGATAATTTAGGATCTTCTCTGGAGATGTCTGTACCATATGGAAAGCCATCTTTAATGTAGGCTTACATTCCATACCCATGGCGATCTTGAGATCAGATTTGGATGTTAAGTTAGAGTATCCTTTCATTCCAAACTCTTCTAGCGAAATAGTCAATCCAATGCCAGTTTCGCTTAGGAATAAAAGGTCTGGTTTAGTCTTCTGTAATTGGGTTTTAAGCCCTGGAAAGTTTGGAAAGTAGACCCCTGATGTTGGAGATGGAGACATGGTTGTAGTGGTCTACGTTGTCAGCTGGAGATCTGGGTTTAACCGTGTGTTATTTCTGGAAACTTTTCATGATGGAGTTTTGGGATTTGTGGAATAGGTTGACAGGCTCGCTTAGCGCATGACAGCTAGGTAAAGTGAGAGAGAAAAAGAAACGAAGAAATATATTTTTTTTTGTAGCACAAGATAAGGAAAAGTCGTAACAATTACCCACTAATATGGCATCGAGAAGCTCCACCAGAAGCTACTGCATGGTCCAGAATTCATTCACCAAATGGCAATACTGCCACCCCAATACTTTGCACCTGCTTATAGCCGCCTTAGTGGTTAATCCAAGTTTCGGGCACTTGACTATCGGGCGGATAACGTCAGCCCAAATTAAGAATTGATTATATAATGTTATAAATTGAAATTTAAAAAAATTCTTAATGCTGCAATATTTTAAGTTATAAATTTATTATATTTTTTACTAGAATATCTTGTCCTTTTCGTTATCCAGTTTTAACAACTAGTCCTTTACTTTCCCATGTTTAAGCTTTTCATGCTCGCATTTTTCTATTGTAATCCATGATTTTTCCAGGTTCCCAATAGATTCACTTGTTTTTTATTTAATTTTAGTCATATTTTTTCATAAACACTAACAATGTATGGCACTTGTCTGTTTTCAATTATCGCCCTTTTATTCTTTCATTTTCTTTCTGTTTCATGAGTTACTTCTCTTTTCGCAATATTATTTTTACTATTTTGAACACTAGAAAATTCATCATAACTTTTGTTTAACTGGAGGAAAGTTTTTTTCACAATATACCTGAGATGATGATCTTTAAACTGTAATGATTGTTCGAAATTTAGTCGAAAAATGAGTGAGCGGTGAAGGTTTAAAGCAGTTCTAAATGACTAAACTGCCACTTAAACATATATTCAAACACGTTAGTATTTGAATATATGTTATGCGTTGTTTGTTATTTGATATTTTCATTATTATTATTATTATTATTATTATTATTATTATTATTATTATTACTGCCTCACATGGAGTTTTCACACAAGTCAGTAAACGATCTGATTGGAGACCTGTGATGTTCTCTGGAAACTGAGTGACAACAAGTCTCCCAAGACGTCCAGCTCTCTCCCCCTTCTTTGATAGCATTTGCAAATAAATTTGCATCATCGCAACAGCCTTTTACCATTGATTTCTCGCTGGCAGTGGCCATTGGTTTATTCTAGAATTTGAGTGGCACTAAGCCCTCCCCAAGATCCCAGTTCCCTTCGCACTTGTCCAGCGGAGGTCTGGCCAGTGCTCCCTCCTCGATCTTTCAATCCTCCTTGACCCTTCTCGGCTCTTTGGTATCAATCACTTTTCTATTGGGGATAACGGTGGTGAAACAATGGAGGGATGCATGATGGGGGTGTAGAGCATGTAGATCTGCAGCTTCGGTGTTCTTCATTCCCTGTAACGCTTCTTCGTTATATTGTCTTATGTTATTCTCCGCATTCAAGGGGTTTCCTTGATATTTCAGCCGTTTTCATTATCGTTAGGCGTTGTATTTTTGCAGCCATTCCTCTGATTCCAATTTCTGCCATTCGTTTTTCCAGGTTTTTCGGAATTGTTCCTAGTGCTCCTACTATTATCGGTACTATTTTGATTTTCTTCATCCAAATCCCTTTTAACTCTCTGGCTAGCTCTGTGTATTTGCTTCGTTTCTCCTTTTCTTTCATACTCACCCTGTGGTCAGCTTGGACAGCAAAGTCTACGATTTGACAGGATTTCTCTTTCATGTTAATTATTACGACATCTGGTCTTCTTGCTTGGATGGGTTTGTCCGTCTGTGTGTCCATGTGCCATAGGATTTTGTGGCTCTCGTTTTCGAGTGCTGTTGCGGGTTGTATCATTTATCTGTACGTTCAAAATGCAGCCGTTTGCACAATTCCCAGTGCACCGCCTTCCCCACTTGGTACTGCCTGTTTTTGTATTCCTTTTGGGCCAGTTTGCTGCATTCACTTACTATATGGTTTATAGTTTCGTCTCTTTGTCCACAGAGTCTGCATTTGCTGTTTTCTTGTGTTTTATAGATCCTTGCTTTGATATAGTTGGTTCTTATCGAGTTATCTTTTGCTGCAGTTATTAGAGATTCAGTTTCTCGGTTTATATGTGCTTTTCGCATCCATGTCCAGGTGTTTTCGTTATTCTCATCTTTTGTCATTCTTATGAATCTTCCGTGGAGTTGTTTCTCTTCCTATATCTCTTTTCTCGTTTTGTCATTTGTCTCTCTGTTTTCTGTTTTGTTGGTTTTCTCCGTATCTCTCGCTGCCATAATTATCCTTTCAGTGGTTTGCATTATGTATTTTTCTAGTTCTTTTTTTGTGTCATTCACACAGTCTTCTATAGATATCAGTTCGCTCCCGCCGTCTTTCGTTTTCACGTAAAGTCTGTCAATATCGTCCTTTGGGTGTAGTGCATTGTGCATGGTCATGAGTTTCCTGGTTTTCTGGTCGAGCTGTCTCAGTTCTTCTTTTGTGTATCCTACAAACGGTCCAGAGTATCTTACTAGTGATACTGCCCATGTATTTATACCTTTTATTAGGTTTCTGCTATATAATTTAGTTTCCAGGAGTTTTCTTGTTCTCCTGAGGTATTCCTTTCTAATTTTCTCTTTCATTTCTGTTGCTCTGATGGTGTTGGCTTCCAGAATTACCAAGTATTTATAGTCGTCTTGTTCCCGTATTGCCCTCATTTATGTTTAGTTGTGTAGATCCATGCCTTCTGTCGTTTCCAGTTTTCCCTTTTTTTATAACTAGTAGTGCGCATTTTCCATTTTCCATTTTCATTTGGATATCTTGGTTGAAGATCCTTGTAGTGTTAATTAGTTTCTCTAGCTCCTTTTCGGTCCTTGCAAAATGTTTCAGATCGTTCATGTACATCAGGTGGTTCATTTTTTCTTCTGTATTGGGGAACTTGTATCCGACTTGGCACTTTCTCAGAATACTATTCAAGGGCATCATGGCTATGATGAACAGTAATAGTGATAATGAGATTCCTTGGAAGATGCCTCTTTGTATGTTAATTTCTGTTATGTGTTGTCCATCAGCTGTCAGTTCCAGTCTCCATGTTTTCATTGCATTTTCTATAACAGTGGTGATCCTGCTTGGTATTTTATACATTTTTAGGCATTCTATTATCCATGTTTGGTGGATCCTGTCGTACGCTTTTTTGTAGTCGATCCATGCCATGGCTAAAATTGTCCTCTTCCTTTTTACCTCCTTTAGGATCTTTTGATCAACATATAGCAGATCATATGTTCCTCTTTTCCCTTTTTGGCATCCTTTCTGTTCCTCGTGGATGGGTCCAAGGTTATTCAGTGAGTGGTAGATTTGTTCCCTCAGTTGTGCTGTCAGTATCTTCCACATGGTGGGTAGGCACGTGATTGGCCTATAATTGCTGAGGACGGTTCCTTTCTCCGTGTCCTTCTGTAGCAGTGTGGTTCTACCTTTAGTCATTCAGTCTGGCACGCTTGCTTCCTGTATACATCTTCTCAGGTTTTGGGCTAACCTTTCGTGTAAGGTTGAGAATTTTTTGAACCAGTATGCATGTATCCCATCGTGCCCTGGTACTCTCCAGTTTGACATTTTTCCTATGGTTTTCTTTAGGGTTTCCTTGTTGATTTCATTCACTGTTCCTTCTTCTATTTGTTGTAATTCTTCTTTCATGTCTTTCAGCCATTCGGCATTTCTATTGTGCTCTCGTCGCTCTTCCCATATGTTACTCCAGTAGAATTTTGTTTTTGTCGGATTTGGTTGTTCTGTTTTTGTTTTTTCTCCGTTCATATTTTGGTAGAATTGACTTTCATTGGTTTCAAATGTTCTGTTTTGCTTGCATTGTTCAGATTTATATCTATATTGTCTCAATCTCCTTCTTTTGCTTTTATTTTTGGTCCAGTTCTTCATGTTTCTTGTTTAGCATCTCCCTGCCAGTTACATTTCCAATATTCCGTTTTCTCCACATTGCTTTCTTCCTGTTGATCATTTTGGGTTTTTTTTTATGTTTGTGTATTTGGGTTTCTAGTCTTATTTCCCATCTAGGTTTTGTCGATCCGCTTGTTCCCGGTTGTTTTTTTTCTGATTTGAGATTCATATTTATGATTTTGGCGCCTGCGTAAATGAAGTTGTTTAAGTCTGTGATTGTGTTTGCTGGGATGTGTGAGAGGAGCTTGTTAACCTATCTGTTTCTGTTTTTTTTAATTTCTTCTGCTCTTGGTTCTTTAACGTTGGGAGTTTTGTTTTTCCTCGTTCATAAACTGTGTTATTTTATTTATTTCATTTGCTTCATTCTCTGTTAGTTCTGTTTCATTGTTCTCGGTTTCAACGTTTTTAGTCTTCGGTCTTCGTAGGTCCTGGGCCTTTGGTGTTATTACTTGTGGGGCTTCAATTTGTGGGATTTTTCTGCGGGCAGTTCCGTTAGGGGGTGTTTCTTGTTCAGTTTCATCATTTATTTTTCGTTGAATTTCTGCTAGTTCTAGTTTAGAGAGCCAACATTTCTTGAATATCAGTCTTGCTTGGTCCGCAATTCTTTGTTCTGTCGCTTGGTGGTCACTTGAGAGGTCCCATAGTTCTTTCATTCGTTTTCGATAACCTCCACATTCAGGATGATTTCTATAATGGCATTCCATTACTAGTCTATTCTCCTTTGTTGTCAGTTTATTTCTTCGTTTTTTTCCATTTTGATGGTTATCACGACTGTGCTGTGTTTGTTCGGTTAAGAAGTTGGCCAACATTCGCAGGATGACGCCGGGTCTCCCATGCTGGCTACCGAAGGAGCACCTGCCGATCATGACACCCAGATCTTTCTTCTGGGTCCCATGATTTGAATTATTTGCACTTGACATTTTTTCATATTTTGGTGTCTGTGGCAACACCGAGTCCAGAATAGTTTTACCTGTGGTTCTGACGCAGGTATAGTGTTTGGCTCCGATGTATACAGGAGGTATCGTGCACTATCACACATACGTATAAGGCATGAATAGAAGATAAAAAATAAAAACAAAACAAATAAATAAAAAATAAGATAAAGAAATAATAAATAAGAAAAAATTATATATGTAAAAAACTAAATAAAAATTTTAATTAAGTATTCTACTTAGTAAAAGTTGGTAGTGATGCTATGAAAGAAGGCATTTGATGATAGGTCTACCTTACACCATATTGATTAGTCGCTAGAAATGTTGGATGGGAAGAAACCGAAGAAGACAATTTCCCCTGATGATGTGGTAGTATTTAATTCCCTCGTTCTAAGTCGGGGCAATTGCCACATTAATATCGTGAAAAGGACTGTCTCGGTTACAAGTTCGGAGCAAAATTCAGCTAAATTATTCGTTAGTCGGCCGCATGGTCACATGCTTAGATGCGTTTTCTCATTCTTGTGAAAAATGTTGGCTTGGAGAATTTGTGGGAACATTTGTCTATTTGTGAAAAATTGATGCGATTCAATTTTTTAGTTCAGCTTTCTAACAGCAGTGTGTCAAATTTAGATCAAATAACGATTATGGATGACATGAACAAGATTTTTGTGGGTATTTCATTTTATTTTTATTTTCCTTTTATGGTAGAGGTGTGTGTGTATGTGTGTGTGTTGTGTGTGTGTTTCTGTGTGTTTCAATATGTGTTTTGTATCTAGTTTTATGTATTATGTTGGAAGTCTGCTTAAGAGGAACGAACCTCTTCATGATGTCTTCTCTTCATAATGTCTTCCTCCTATGTGATTATGGATAGTGGTGGGACGATTCCAAATGTTTTCCCGATTCCGATCTAATTACCGATTTCGTTCTAAATGTATGATTCCGATTCGATTCCCGATTCCGATTCTTTTAATATTTATAAATATTTAATTAAAGACTTGTTTTTTGTGGGGGGGTCGTAAATGTTCAAATTATGACGTAAATACCCGGGTAATTTCCGGGTAGATTTTTTATCAAGTATTTTCCTTATAATGTATTGCAAATTGAAAGACAACAAAGAGTTTGTTTTGATTTTAAAAAAAGCAAATTTGTGTATCAGTTCGTCGTTAGTGTACAACATGCTACGTGAAAGTTTTTATAAACAGTTTAAAATTGGTAGGTAAAGTGAGAAAACGATGTAAGAACAAAATATTAACAAAGCCCCCCCCTCCATTGTTATGAACGAATTTCTAAACAATAACGTTACTAATTAGAAACCCATTTTTAACATAACACTTATAGTATATCTTTTGAAATACATAAATTAATTTAAGGGAGATTCATAAAAAAATGGCTAATCAGAGAGATTTAGATTTTGTGGCTTTTGAAAAATGCTCTAATTTAAATATAGTACAAAATGTAGAATTCACACTCCAAAAAGCCCTAGGTATACTTTAAATGACCATAAAATAACTCTTCAATTCCATATCACCATGTGTAGCTGACATAGGATCAATAAGCAAGACGATATTAGATAGAATAATACATATGGTAAAATCAAAGACTTATCATATGCTACGTAATCCTTCTGATAAAGATCATTTTTATAGTTAAATAATCTGGTGATCACCAACAGTAGTAAATTTATGTTCGATAGTGACTCGTACTATGCATCGATATCTCCTTCATTGTTTGAAAAGGCTCTCAACGCGGCTAAGTTTGATACAGGTTTAACTTACTTAGAAATCGACATAATTGTGGACTAGAAAGAATAGAAAAAAAAATTGATATTACTGATGTGCATGGATTTAGTAGGGCTCTACATCCTAACGGAATTGCATAAGAACAACCTTGAGTTAGTGGGAAATTTATATGCAGAAGATGCTTTATTTCTAATCAACTCCAACATAAGAGATCTGGAAGATGAAAAAGTTCCGAAACTGAATCTAGAAATATCTATAGACATTAATAATAATATATTAAATTTCGTTGATATAACATTAGAACAATATCATTAAAGCCAATTATCATTTATTATACATAGATAAAAACTCTAATAATTCACCCTCTAATAAAATATCCGTTGTTCTTTTTATTGTTAAAATAATTAAGAAACTATCTAATAATGAACATTTATTTAATAAAAAAATATATCATGTATTCATATAATGAAGCTCAATCTTAATTAGGTTATAAAAAGCAGCTTTAGTAAATCTAATCGTGATGCAAACCTATTGATTAGTCTTAACCCATATGACTGTATATCAGGATATGGGAAAGAAAATAAAGAGAAAAAATAATAATAGGACTAGTAACAGTATTATTGAAATTACATAACATAGTGAGCAAAGTATAAATAGGGCTAGCGCGCAAAAAAAACAATGGTTTTCTATATAGTTTAATCCGCCATACAGTAAATATATTCTCTAAAAACATAACAATTTTTATGGTATCATTGATAGGATTTATGCTAGGGATACCAGATTGGGTAAACTCTTTAATAAGAATACAATTATCTTTCTCTATTACAAAACTTAAGCAGCTTCTATAATAGGATATAATAACAATAAAATACAAAAGGCAAGCCTATCGCAATTAGCACTTGAACCAAGTATTAGCACTAATAGGATGAAATATAATAGTAATTGTAAAAATAAAAACGAATGCATATTAAATAAAAACTGTTAAATTACAAATGTAGTAAATGTGAAGTAGTTACTATGAATGAATCTAATGCTTATACTGTTTCTGAAAGAACCACATTTAAGGAGAGATATAGAAATAATATGTCCTCATTTAAAATTAGACCAAATGTAGATCTAGATAAGCCTCCTACTACTATATATGTTAGGAATTTAGTTATAAATAACATTTATTATAAACTAAAATAATCAATTTTATGGTAGGCAAATAAATACATTCCTAATAAGGAAAGAGATATGATTTCAAATATTTGATCTATGCTTCAGGATTAAACTATGTCAGTTTGCACGTACAAGATTTTCTTATAGAAGAAAAAATCCTTATAATTAAATATTACATTTATGTAACGCAAATTATTTTCTCCACGAGTAGATTAAAAATATATTGGATTCCCAGTCACTAGAAATATTGCAGGAGCATACCAGATTCTTTAAAGAAAAAATAGTTTAGAACAAATATTGAATAAATCAAATATTTCAACGGACACTTTCCAAAAATAGAAATCGAAATTGTAGTTAAGGTTTCCTTCCACTTTTTTATGTATGAAAAGGTTTGTTTCGTGTGAGACTCAGCTTTTAAAATTATTTTACATATCATTCGTTGAAGGATGAAAAAAATTACTGTTCATTTGTCTTAATAGGAAAGAAAAGGTGTGGAGCTACTTAGTGTAAAGAACGGAACATAATGAAATATGATTACGTCCTATCAACCCGGGTCATAAAAAGACCAGAGTTGTGCGTAGAAGAGAAACGGTCAGAGGAAGGGAGCTCCACAAGCCCGTAGTTCTTGGAAATAAACTACAATTATAGGATGCAGTATTGCAATGATGGAGAATCCTATTGATATACTGAATCGAAGATGGTTGACATGTGATAAAACCTCACAACAATATGTTATTTTTGTACTGTTCTCATTTTTTTGTAATTTGTACAAGGTTTTGGTCGATGTAACCTTCGACTTTCTTCAGATGTATGTCGTCAATCTCGGTAATCTTTCTGTTGAACTGGGAAATCTGCACGGAATTTCGAATGGAAGAATATAACCGTCTATTTAATCCGAAAATGTAGCATGCTCTGGTTACGTCAGGAGCCATGAGTAATTCATAATTGCATTTTGAGTGTTGTACGCACTCATGATTGAACCTTCAACCTTTAGTGCAAATTATGATTGAGTTGTACAGAGTTCCACAGGAGGATTATCGAGTTTGACAAGATATACGTCAAAAAGGTTGGAGTTTACATCGAACAAAACTTTGTGAAAATAAAAACACTCAAGGTGAGAATAGTAATATAAAGAATTTAAATGTTACGAATAATTAATTCTAATCTCAAAAGTTCTTTGATTCGTTGTTATTTTATGTTTACGAAACAGCAGGAAAGGATTTCAAATATTCAGCTAGAGAATGATAGGTATTGCGCTCCTTTGCCAGAAATCTCATAAACTCTAAACAAAAATAAAAATGATCCAACCACAATTGCATAAATGTAACATTCAAAACATTTTCTTTTGTATAAAATGTTTTCGATGATTTTAAGCAAACTGATTTTCTCAGAATTGTTAATATCCAAATAATTTCTAACAACGCATGGAACCGTGAGAAACCGCCATCTGCTGCTAATGATTGGTGATGATTGCTCCATTCCGAGATGAATGTTTCTCTGGAATCTATTTATCAATTTGGTGAGGCAGAAATAAACAAACGGAAATCCGGCAGAATGCATACAAAACAAATAACTTTCTTCTGAATCCTGCATCGTTTCAATTCTGTTTACAAAAGGCTATTATTTATATTCAAACAGAAAATCAATTCTTACAACTCAATATCAAGTTATATAATTCTGATCAGTTTAAAAATATTTTCCACAACTAAAATACACTTTAAATTGTTAATCTTACCCTGTCCCTGCAAAGATATTTGAGAAATAAGGACTGTATGCAAGGGTTTCGCCATCACCAAACGCACTTGCGATTAATTAGCATGAAATAACTTTCTTGGTTTTTTTAATTTTGTTGTTTGCATTTTTGTAAGCGGGGCCTGTGAAGAGTGCCAATATCTTTAAAAGAAAGTTGTATTATGGAATCGATTGTATTCGAAATTTGAACATCCGGGTCGTTAGTTTGCGTCGTTATCTACTAAACATCATCACTTCACCTTTATTCAATGATATCCTACACTTACAAATCAAACTATCTTCGTTATACAGTCTTAAAAATTAACTTGAGCAAACGTTTTGCTACATAACTATAACCACACACACACACACACACACACACACACACACATATATATATATATATATATATATATATATATATATATATATATATATATATATAATTAGTCTGTAATTATACCAAAGCTAATCTAATCAAAGTTTGTTTCGCTTATCTAAATAGTAATTTACTTGCCCGATATCCGGTGTAACAAAAAGAACACCATAATCGCAAGCATTAATTAATAGGAAACGAATTACCTCCCTTTATAGTCGTTATTTATCAATTAAAAATCATTAAAACCATTTCCTCTCCAAAATATTTACAAACAAAACCCCCCCAAAAAAACATGACTGCATGCTTACGGTTAAAAATTGGCTATTTTATTTCATAATTTTTTTAAATGCTATGTTGAGAGAAGACTGTAAGTTTTTTATTATAGATGTTTTTTTTTAATTAAAAACATATGTAAGTGAATTTACATCTGTTTCTTTATAATTCATATTAAAAATAATTTTAAAAATAATGTGTTATGCGTTTAATTTTCATTAAAAAATTTTAATTTTTATAATTTATTTTTTAGCTTTAAAAGGTTAAACAAGAATTTACTAAAAACTTGTGTTAAATTCGTCGTTATTGATTTTATTTCATTTTTTATTCATTTTATTTATTATGTGTTTTTTTTAATTTCAACTACCGTGAGATTTACACAGTTCTGTTAGCATATTATAATTACACTAAATAGGAGAGTAATTCCAAAAGTAAAACCTTTTATTTTTAACTCAAAAAGTTGAAGAGCTGTAGAGACGGGGGTTGTAACATTAAAACGAGCAACATTTTCTGCTTCAGAATTAAATTTTTCATATAGTCATAACCATTCTCAATGCACTTTCGCCAGGAATTCAATGACGCACCTCTCCTTCAGATGCACGTCCATGACAGGTTTTGTTTTCTTAGAGTCTCACACCGTCAATATCTGTAACAGAGAGATAAAACTTTCAGGTCATGAATGTCTAAGTTTAGTCACGATAACAATGTCATTTGCTGTCCTCTCTGATTCCTTCAGACAGAATAAAAAATATGAAGGCATTACTTTGTACATTCTGAAATAATCCTCGGTATTAGGATATAGGTATGTTCGAGAAGTCTTCAATTTACATTATTATAATGAGGCGTAATTAGTAATTTATTCAACAAGTAATCGCTTTCTCACGAAGTTTCTGTCTATCACCATCCTTTCTCGTGGTACATTGGTGACCCTCGACCCCATTTTATACTGATTACTTCCGTTTTATTCACGCACAAACATGCAAAAAAAACTATCTCTCTTTCTTTTTTCTCATCTCTCCTTTTTACCTTCTTTTTCTCTGTTTGTTAATAGTTAAATGTGATAAAGAAAAGAAAGAATTAACAGATAGGGACACAGTCCATTATATGCAAAGAGAAATATCATAAGTTAATTCTATTTAACCGCGTATTCTTCTCTGCGCCATCTTTCTCACAGACGTGATTTTACTAGGCCCAGTCTGTTCTATTATGTTATGTTTTCTTCAGAATTGTCTAATTAATTCTTAGTTGCGTTTGACCTGTTAATCTCAATTTGCTGTTTTGGTACCTCGTTATAATACGGTTTAATATTCCTTTAGTTTCTATCAAAGAACTGTAGACTTTACTGTATATATCTTATCTATGGTAATTCGAAATTAACGTGAATAGGCATCTCTTATATTTCCGATAATTATCTTTAATTTATTTTATTAACGTTCATTAAGTATATTTATGCCTTGTCTGAAGTGACTCTCATATTCTTTAACATAACTCGTCTTTTCAAACTATCCCGGAAAGAATGGTTCAACGGGTCACATTTTCCCTATATATATATATATATATATATATATATATATATATATATATATATATATATTAGGCACCGCCAAAACTGGGGGGGCAGGTCAGTACTTTTTGACGGACCGTCTTTTTAAAAATCTACCAAAAATCAGGTAATTATCCGATCAATACGAAATTTTCAGCGATTATTAGGAGAAGAATGAACTTTATAACAGTGTACTTATTTTTCATAAACGATATTTATATATATATATTTTTTTGCTTACAAAACCCCCCCTTGTTTTGAAGTGGGAACAAATATGCTTAAAATAATCATCTGAAACTGAACAAAACATATTGTGTTGTTGTAAGGGACAGAATTATAGATTAAAAAAAAAAAAAAAAAAAATTGTTTGCATACCTTATTTTGACGTCTGAATATCAGAACTTCGATTGTGTTTAATTATCCCGCTTTTGAGTTTTGAAGTGTGAAATTCGGTGAATATGTTAAGTAAAATAATTAATTTAAGTTAAGCAAAACAAAAAAAAAATTTTTTTTATATTTATACGAAAAAAGCCATTTTAAAATTTTTGATAAATAAATTAACAATTTTTTTTTAGCGAGCCGAATAATGCATGACCATTATTAAACAGAGCATGCTTTGAATAATCGATACAAAAAAAAAAAATTCGATAAATATTGTGCCCTTTGTGTTAAAAATAGCATCATTTTTTTCGATCTCGTTTGAAAACGTTTGCCGCCTTTCGACTACGGTGGACCAAACGCGCTGAAATAATTTTTTTTTATTCTGCTTTAAATTGCCCCCTCCCCCCATTTTGGGGAGCCTGGCCCCCACACACATACACATTAAAAACCAAACTCATACAAATGGTCACCCATCTGGTACTGGCCAGCCTCAGCTTAATAATACATTGAAATTTCCGTCACTGAAAAATAAGTTTTTTTGGCCTGTTTAGTCTTCCATAGTTTTCGTCTCATCGAAAGAAAACGTAAACAGAGTCGATCTGAACTCTTCGGCGACGCGAAATATCTGGTTACATATATGAATAAGTGGAATTATTTGAAATTCAGGTACTTATATTATAATATTTTTGCATATTCTCTTAGAAAATCATCCTAAATCTTAGTTAGACAATAAATGAATAAATAAATTATTTCAAAAACCCTTTTTTTTAAATATTTAAGTACGTTTTTTGTGCAAGACAAAAAATAACAATTGTTAACTTTTTGGGAAAATTTAACATTTAAAATTGAATTAAAAATAGTAGAAAAAGTTTTACATTATTCTGTTTTCTATATGATAAAATTCAGGGTTTTATCTTTCTGGAAAAAAAAAAGTTACTCAGAAATAATGGATTTTAATAAATGTAATTTAGTTTTAAAAAACAACAACAACTTGATTTTGCGGCCATTTTTGGCGGTGCCTAATATATATATATATATATATATATATTTGTTATTATTATTATAATAATTAAATACCTACAGACACTAGTGTTTCATCCTTTCGGGAATTTTTAGTCCAGGGTGTCACGATTAACACCAGTCGTACGATTCGAACTCGGCAACACGAACCATCTCTGACTCTATTAGCAAAGACCGTACCCATTCGGCTACCATTAACCGCGTGAAATAGCGTTGAATTTTAAACATTTTAATTTTAAATGTTCTTTACGTCAGTCAGACAGTTATCTAATCGTTATACGATGATCTATGCATAAGAGCTAAATTGACCGACTTTAATTCAACTGAAAGTGCTCAACGATAAGAAGCGAGTTTCTTAAGGGCTGTCATAATTATTTTTTACTATAATAATAAAATATCTACAGACACTAGTGTTTCATCCTTTCGGGAATCATCAGTGCAGAGTGTCACAAAAGGAGATTGCGGTCACTATTAACATTTTACTGCAGTTTTATAGATTACCATATTATCAGAAAGGTAGTGAAAACTTGCTGACGGCTTTGTGAGTTCAAAATAACCGGGAGATAGAGTTCTAACCTCGCTTTCGTTATATATATATATATATATATATATATATATATATATATATATATATATACGCATATATATATATATGCGTAGATCGTCATATAATGACTAGATCACTCTGACTGACGTTAAAATCATTTGAAAAGAATGAATGTTAAAATTACAACCGTATCTCCCGCGGTTATCCGTAGCTGAATGGTTCGGATCTTTGCTAATGAAGCCAGACATGACTTCTGTTGCCAGGGTTCGAATCTCTTAACTGGCGTTAATCGTGACACCCTGCACTGATGATTCCCGAAAGGTTGAAACACTAGTGTCTGTAGGTATTTATTATTATAGTAAATACTTATATATATATATATATATATATATATATATATAAGTATTTACTGTAATAATAAATACCTACAGATATATATATATATATATATATATATATATATATATATATATATATATATATATATATATATATATATGAGTACAAAACTTTATTATGGGTGTTAAAAAAGGAAGACTTTGTTTTTTTGTATCCATAGTAAACAGAAAGATGGACGGGAAACATTTATTGGACGTTGAAACAAATAATTAAATAAATACGAGGTAGAGTCAGCCGACCTTGTTTCGCCCTCTCTTTTCAAAGTCGAATCAATTTGTTTTTTTTTGGGGGGGGTATAGGGAAACGAATTTAAATGGGGGAACGCCTAAAAGAAACTCAAACTTTAAGAAAAAATGAGGGAACGACTAAAATAAATCTATCGTTATGATAAGTATACAATGGAGAAAAAACGCCTTAGAGACTAATCACGTCCAAAACCAAAATACAATTCCTTTGCTTACAGAGAGAATGAGCATGACTTAGAATAGAAAATGAGTCACTGATGAAATGAATTGCATCTCACGGACTTTTAAGCAAATGGTCCGTTATAGCAAAACCATAAGCTTTACTCAAAGCATCAGTTGGTCAGTAGATTCCATTCCTAATTTTGCTGGGTACATGTTGTTGGATGCGACTATCTGACCTAAGGGTCGTTCTGCCAACATAGTTGGCATTGCATCTACATTTAAATTGATAAATGACATTATTCATATGATGGGGGAGACAGAACGTCTTCTCGAGAGAATTCAACAATGGTTTTGTTGAAAACACAACACGTACATTGGCGGTAAAATATCAATATTCGACAGCTCAGCTAATCTGTTTGCCGAATTTTTCAGTTATTGTCCCTAACCAAGGTAAACGAATGTAAATTGGACATTTAGCCGCCATCTTAGTTTTTATTTGATAAAAAATATTTATTTTTCTTTTTTATAACGAAGTTAATCACATTAAGAGGGTGCCCATTAGTGGACAAAGTATTGGTGATCGTTTTTAGTTCTCCATCCAATTGAGATTGTGAACAAATCAAAAGGGCACGATATGTTCAGGTCCAAATTAAATTATACTTTCCTTTGTTAGGGAAGAATGAATCCCAACGTGCATAGATCACCATAAACGCTGGTTTACGGTAAATTAATGTCAGATAACTTAATGGAGTTTTCTTTATCAATACATCAAGGAAGGGTAAAGTAGAATTACTTTCTTCCTTTATAAGCATACTTTAACATGGGATGCATTTTGTTTGGTAAAGTGTAACATTTGTTTGCCTCTTTTTGATTATTGAATAGTCAAAATGTGTCGAAAGTAGCGGTTTTATGGGTCCGGATAACAATTGTTATTTAATAAAAAAACAAAAAAACTCAGTGCAGGTTTCAAAAGTGAGGGCGAAACCTAGTCGACTAACTCTACTCTCTTATTTATTATTTTGTTTTTGTTTTCAACCTCTGTTAAATGTTTTCCTTCCATCCTTCTTTTTACTATGGGGTCAAAGAACTCAGTCTTTTTTACAGCTATATATATATATATATATATATATATATATATATATATATACGAGGGGCGTGCAATAAGTAATGCCCCTGACCCACTTCCAGTTGTCTGATCCAGCTAAAATTTTGCATGTGCAATGATTTATATCTCTATGGGTTATGTGGCAAATTACAGCTCTGAAATAATTGTAGTTTCTGTTTTACAGGTGTTTGAACTAAGTCAGGTGTGAAATGGAGCCTGTTGAATGTCGAGCAGTGATCCGGTTTTTGTATTTGAAAGGACGTACACCACAGGAGACTTTTGATGAAATGAAAGAAACTTATGGTGATAATGCCCTATCATATGACCTTGTAAAATGCTGGCATCGTGAATTCAAACATTGCCGGAAGTCTGCGGAAACAGCTCCCAGACTTGGTCGCCCCACTTCTCCCATTGATGAGGCGTCTGTCCATCAAGTTGAGGCTGCCATTTTAGAAGATCGGCGTATTACTCTTCGCCAAATAGCCCAAGATGTCAAGATTAGTACAAGGTCTGTGGAAACTATCATTCATGACCATTTGCATATGCATAAGGTGTCTGCCAGATGGATTCCCATGTTGCTCACGCCATTCCAGAAACCAGAACGCGTCAAGTGCTCGAGGATGAATTTGGAGATGTGCCAAGAAGATGAGTCAAAGTCTTTCAAAAGACTGATTACACAGGATGAAACCTGGGTCCATCACTATGATCCAGAGATCAAAGTTCAGTCAATGCAGTGGAAACACTTGGACTCACCACCTCCAAAAGAAAGAAAGGGTGCAGCTGGCAAGGTCATGCTCACAGTCTTCTAGGACCAGGACGGAGTAGTGATGACAGATTTCCTGGCAAAGGGTACCATAATTACAGGAGCCTATCAAGCTTCACTTCTGTGGAAATTAAGGGAAGCTATCAAAATTAAGAGGTGATGCAAGATCAGCAAAGGTACCCTTCTCCTGTAGGACAACGCTCCGGTCCACAACTCGCATGTTGCCATATCACCTACTCTCCTGGCCTTGCACCCTCTGACTTTCACCTCTTCCTAGCCATGAAGTTGTTTTTGAAAGGAAAGTGTTCCCCAGATGATGCAGCCTTGATTTCTGAAGTCACGTCGTGGTTGGAGGACAAACCTGGGGTGTTCTATAAAAACGGTCTCTATCAAACGATGGGTGAAATGCATAACTCTGGGTGGCTCCAATGTAGAGAAAGATTAATAACTGTCCCAAGTTTCGTTGCTCTACTTCTATGGGAGGGGGTCAGGGGCATTACTGCACGCCCCTCGTATATAAATTTATTGTTTGACAAAAGGAATATATAGAAGGGGTTATATTAATTTCCTCAATCCATGAAGTTTCAATAATCATCAGAGGAAATGGAAAACTCGAATATATGTGTCTATATTTTGATTTTCAGAATTTAAATTTAACAACTAAATTTATATATTGCTCTATTATTAAATATTGAGCTTCTTCATTTTTTGGCTAGGATCACCCTGAAAGTATTACCTCTAGTAACATCTATCAGGATTTTTCAGCTGATTTTTAATCTGTGTCTTATCTCGCTTATATATATATATATATATATATATATATATATATATATATATATATATATATATATAACATCATACCCCCTTTCTAAGCAAGAATTATTGCTATTCACAGTTTATATATGACATTGAAAAAAAAATAAGGCAGTGAGAGAATCTCGAAGGCAAACAGTCTGAGGATAGAAGATATTCGAATATAAATTTTTGGTATCTTTGCATCTCTACTCCTGATATATCAAAAGTTTTTACTCTAATAGCTACTTTATAGGTTTTACTTACTAATAACTCGAATCGCTTGCTTTTGGAATTTCACATCTTCCATGTTGCCCAGACTCTACCAATTTCAAGAAATTAAATGTAATGTGAACAAACATTTTGCTACACAACTTTTATAATGGCCCGTATAAATTTGGCTCATAATCACATTTTCGCCTTATTATATGTAACGATATGCCATATTTTAGGTGAATAAAAGATGATTAAAATATATTGGAAAAATCCGCCTGATGAATGCCGCAGGTTACATCAAAAGACCAAACCCAATGAGTTCCCGACTTTTGCCCATACTGTGTAATAATGTTTTTTCTTTGTTCTTTGCATTTTCTTTTTCTATAAAACATTTCTAAGTGTTTGGGGTCACACGCATTTAAGTTTTATTGTTACTTTTATATTAGACCTTTGTTATATTAATATCTTTATTTTACATAATAAGCAAAAGATGTCACATTTACAAACCTATTAAAATCTATCATCTTTTCTGCACCACGACTATCTTTGGTACAAATTAATTTCAATCGATGCTTGAACTATCTACTAAGTTTCAGTCATGTCTGTATACAAGTTTATATGTATTGCCGTTCAATTATTATGCGCAGACACTTTGGTGATCATCTCATCAATAGAAGATATTATTCTGAATTGACTTCACACTCACTTACCACAATTTATCATAATTTCATCTGTGGAGTTTTATCAAAGTTTTCTGTCAGTCAAAGCAATCACTATTCCATAAACGACAAAATTTTAAGAGAAACGTGTCACAGTTATTGGCAATTTTTGCACGCCGTATCTGCGCAAATCAGTAAACGGTAATACAACAAAGAATATTGGACATTTGGGACTTCAAATTGGTGGATAAATCAAGTACAGAGTGAAGGATTTTATAGTAATTATGGTTGGATTATCGAAACTGTCGTATTTGTCGGAACACTTTGTAATTTGAATATGGATAGTTGTTACTGTATTCGGTCTTAAAAATTCAAGAAAAGCTGACTAAAGCCAGCTGTGAGTTTTTTGTTTTCTTTTTTTTTTTGCGAGAGAGAGGGAGAGAGAGAGAAATCGGTAAAACACATGATATAGAAAGATTCGTATTCTCTTAACTAATTAATTACTTATCTCATAAAAGCTAAATTTGTAACGATGTTGCGTGCCCGGGTAGTGCCAATTCACCTTGCTTGCGGGCTAAGGATTCGGTGGAGTGTTTGATACAAGGTTTAATTCATTCTTTTCTCTAAAGTCCGGAATATTGTGAACAGAAAAGAACAGCGAAGCTGACATGATGACAAGAAGGAGAAGTGCTTTCCGACTCCCTGGAAAACCTCATCAGTATGCCCTGTATTTAAGAATTCAGGTGATAAGTCATCTCCCTCTCAGTACAGACCAATACGTCTCCTGTGTGTTATGGGGAAGTTGCTGGAATCCATATTAAATAGAGAAATAGTCAACCACCTCAGCAGAAATAACCTTTTTAGTGACACACAATATGGTTTCCGTTCTGAAAGATCTACCGCAGATGTGCTAACGGTTATATCTCACAGGATTAGTGAATCTCTTGACAAAGGCTTCCTTTCTAGGGCAATTGCTCTTGACTTATCAAAGGCCTTCGACAAGGTATGGCATAAGTGTCTACTTCACAAGATTTCCAGCTACGGTATAACTGGAAATGTTTTCTCAATCAGTAAATCATTTCTCTCTGATAGGCTGATAAGAGTAGTGGTTGATGGATAAAAATCAGAGGCCTGCAGTATCAATGCTGGAGTCCCTCAAGGGTCAATCCTGGGTCCAACTCTCTTCCTGATCTACATCAATGATCTCCCTAAACACATACTTAAATCATTCGTTGACATCTATGCTGATGACACGACCATCTACGGCAACACATCAAAGGCTGTAAATGACAAAGTTCTCTCTGATTCTCTCTCCTCTGATCTCGAGCGCGTGGTTCAGTGGGGGAAGACGTTGCTGGTTACCTTTAATGCATCTAAAACAAAACTCCTATCTTTACATCATCAACGCTCTGATCCCCATCTGGCATCAATTGAAATGGATGGCTCTCGTCTAGGAGAAGCCCCATGTTTTGACAAGCTTCTGGGTTTGTCCTTTACTCCTGATCTGAAATGGAACACGTACATCAAGTCTGTTGCCAAGGTCGCTGGAAAGATAGTGAGATCCTTCTACCGCTCCAGAAGATATATCACTACTGATGCAATTCTCTATCTTTATAAAAGCCAAGTACGCCCAAGGATGGAATACTGCTGCCATATCTGGGCAGGAGCTGCTAAAAACAGCCTATCCTGCCTTGACAGAGTACAAAATAGACTTCGTGGCTTAGTGAGGGATGCCCTTTTCTTTTCCCTGCAACCTCTCTCCCACAGAAGAGACGTTGCGAGCCTATACTTGTTTTATCACTATTTCCATGGATGGTGCTCGTCTGAACTATAATCTCTGGTCCCCCCCTCGCCAATCTTTCACGAAAAACACCCATCTAGCTGAATCCACTGTGAAAAATTTCCCCCACTCTTTATATCTGCCTAAATCAAAATGTAGATTCCATTAACAAAGCTTCTTTCTTAGAACTGCATACCTGTGGAACTCTGTTCCGTGTGCTTGCTTCCCACCTGACTACAACCTATTAACAAATTCCTAATGAACCGCCCCCTTAAGTAAACACTTCATTAAATATCCACACTAACGTACTGTACTTGCAATAACCCTTATGCCTGAGTGGCTTCCGGGCCTTGATAAGTGGTGACCACCGTGTAAAAAAAAAGAAAGTTTTCCCTGATATCAAAGAAGTTATTGTCATTGGACCAAATGGTACATTTTAAGTGTCGGACCACGATGTGAGTGATGGGAATTTAAACTGAAAAATGGGAGAGCATAGCTGATAATACATTTTCATTAAGAGAAAAATAAGTTGGAGAGAGCGAAAGAAAAAAAGGAAAGAGAATTAAAGAGTAATATGCTTTAGATAGAGAAAGAAAAGAAATCCAGAAGAAAAGAGAAACGAAAAACGATCAAGAAAGGAAAGAGTAATCTTCGGAGGAGGAAATAGTGATCTCAAAGAGACGGTGGTCGGAATTAGGTTTTAATTTAAAAAAAAAACATTGTTTTGTAAGAAAGAGGTTTTTGCTGGCTAGCATCGAAGAGTACGCATCGCTTCGGGCTCCAACCCAACAGCTCGAACGTTCCCCTAGAAGAGCCAAGTTGAAAAGCTCTTGCTCCTAAATAAGAATCTGTGTGAACGAACTCAAGTTAAAACATCCTGCATCACAAAATCATTAAGAATCCAAAGAATTTAACTACCCTTATACAAAAATTATCCTGAATCTACACTGTGAAAAGAAAAGCCTTAGGGTTATTCGCCATAACTTTACTGCTAGAAGCCGCCAGTCATCAGAGCATTTGTATTTAGAGTCACAACTTTTGAACGATCAAAGTAACTTCAGTGAATAATCATTCCCGTTTATAAAAAAAATTATCTCCTAGTTATTTTTGAAGTGTTTGATTTTAAACCGAGTTGATTAGAACACCGACGCCACAATCAACCTAGACTGCACCGAAAAAAGCGATAGACCAGCCATTCACCAGGACATCTACAGGAAGAATTTCAAACCGCTGCATCTGACGACGAACGACCAGCCGAAGATAAAGGTGTTGCCGCACATACTTGGGGTCGTGCACGTTTTGCGTGTCCAGAGTATCAGAGCCGTATTTTCCAGTGATCACTGAAAATTTGGTCACCTCTGAAAAGTCAACCACTACACAAAGTTAAAATGTAGCCACTGGGACTTAGGGTTAGTGCGCATTTCTTGCCCGTGTGTACGATATGGCTCCTACTGGGTTGTATTTAGGATTCCGTGAACAACGATTGGACAAATACAATCTAAGGGGTGGCTTACAAATATTGACGCAGCGAAAAGAGATGTAAGAGCGCATTTTATTCTTGGATATTATCAAATATTTAATTTCAGTGATTACAGCATGACCAGCGTCTCATAGGCCGACTGCTGAAACCTTAATATATTTTTCATTTTTGATATCCGTGACATCAATCTCATGTTGTGAGGTGACGATGGTGTAGTGGTTAACGACACGGACTGACGACCTAGGTGTCGTAAGTTCCAATCTAGATCGTTCCATAAAAACCCCTTTCACTTAAGATGTTGGCAACATTCACGTGATGCACCAGATTCGTCCATGTCTTTCTAGAAAGAATTCTGATTAAAAAATATCGGGGGAAACCAATTAAAATCATACGATATTGCCATGTCTTTGTTTTACTTCTACTTTGATCATTTAACCTTACATCACATTACTTTTGTGGACACTATTATATTTACCAATTTCGTGTCACTTCGATATGCACTTAGATCGCCTCTTGAAAATATTAACACACCTTATATACCCGCTATTCGACAAGGGGCCATTAATTATGTAATATTATTCACTCTTCATAACTGTACATCTCATATTAATATATCTCGGATAGACTAATACTAACATCCAAGCATATGGGTACAGTTATACATAACCTTACATTATGTATTGATGATAACTGGTATTATTGCATTTCAACATTCTGTCATGAATATCAGTTCATAACCTTATATTGTGTCGCTTGCTCCTGTGGGTGCATTTAAATGATCATGCCAGACTAAACAAAGCCGCTTACTATTCAGTTCTTTTATACCTTGGATACACCTCAGAACATACGTAAAAGTCAAAACTACACTGTTAAAGACAGCAGAGGTTTATTCACCTTTTTTTTTTTCAATTAGCGACCAGTAAGCACTGAAGAAAACAGAGAGATTGATAATTACTGGTTAATCACATCGCATCAGGATATTTTAAACTAAGGTCTTCACATTTCTATGGTTTCCAACAAACTAACATGTTCGCATTCTCTTTGGAGCCATATGAAGTCACGTCTGTTTGTATCACGTGTCACAATCTAATCTGGCTAACCTCGATGACATTGCGTTGATCTTGACAGAATATCAATTTTGTGCTGTTTTAACTAACCAATTTATATAGAAGCGGGTTTACCAATATTTATCCATAAACCTCCGTTCTTCAGATGTATTTTATACTGATTTGAGAATAGGAGCTAAAAGGAATTTTTAGTTGATCGACACCATAATAGAATTAAAGCAATCGGCAAAATATTATTTAAGATGAATTGATTATCAGAGATAGCGACTGTACAAGGAATTTTTATATTAGAAATGAAGATGATCATGCTGTAGTTAGTTGGGATATTCTAGGAAAGAAACTTTGCTCATGGAAGTTCCGTTTTGTTTTAGGATTAAAAGAGAGAATGGAAACTTGTATATTGATGGTGTAGTAAGACGAGGTATAGCCCTGAAATTTTAGAGAGGGAACCAGGAATAGAATCAGTCAAGAACCTTACATGAACATAGGGATACAGTAAAGAGAGACTACCAACCTATCTTCTGTGTGAAGGAAGTTGCAGGGATGATAAGTTATCATCCCTCTTACATTGCCAATAGAATATAAAAAAGAATATTATTGATGGTTTTTAGAAGAATACTGTCTATTCCCAAATAAGAATAATGAAATAATATTTTGATTAATTTTATTATCGATCGTTCCCTTCAATGCCACGATTTCAAAATCGATATCCATTTAAATTATTATAATGAAAATGTAGTAAAATTCTTATTAAAGCGAATAGGCAGTAGAGTTTCCCGTTTTATCGATTGGTCGTAGAAGCGTCCATATAAATTTTGTTGTATTGAAGTTTTATGCAATTTCCAATTCGAGATAAAAAAAGAGAAAGTTGCTGTTAGCAGATTTTATGATTTCCCTTTGAAACAAACAATTTTGTTGTGCGATGGTTCTCTGCCCTTTTTGTTCTACTAATGTGTGCCAATGTCTCTTTGTTCACCAATAAAAAGAGACGATGCTGCCGAGTGATTATAATCTCAGCGAAACAAAATGCTTTAGGATGAAAAAGAGAAAAGGCATTTTTTCTTTATTACTACACAATGAAACGGCGCTTTGTACTTTTTCGTTCTGCATCGATTTAAAAAAAAAAGATGAAAGACGAGTTCGAATTATTCAAGCAACAATGATTGCGCATAAATGTACGCGTTAGGCGAACAAAAATCTAACCGCATGCTAAATAATACTTGGATTCAAAAGAGTGATGCTTTAGAAATATTGGCACACTTAAGGTTTAGGGTTAAAGTTTACAAGTAAGGCTGAGGTTTAGTGTTAGAGTTAGAATTTAAAATCTGAGATAAGTTGGATTTTCGGGCGAAAGTTAGAATTGCAATATGGAGGTATTTATTGAACGGTCATAAAAAAAAAACTGGTGTACATTCAGTGGAAGGTCATTTATACCTAAATGTTGTTGGATTACAGAAAGGATACCGAATTTTATTAACAATTTCTTTCATCATATTTCGGAGAATTATTCTGTAATACCACCGGGTTAGAATGTACCTGGAACTAAAGATAATTAAGGTACATCTCGAGACTGCCTAACGTTCAAAACTTTAGCGGATGTAGTTTATAGCCGTGTGTTTTAGATTATCGTTCGGATTGGAAAAGACATTACGCAAAAGAAAATATAAAAAGGGGAAATATATGTACGAAAGAGGCGAACATCTTCCCTAAATAGTGTTAGGGACAGTTTACATACCTTAAAAGAACTTGTAGATAAGTATGTAATTGAACAATTATTAATTTATGGATAATAAATACATTTGGAAATATATTTTAAATAACCTCTCCCATCTATATGTAAAATATTTACATATCTTCCAAAGTTATATGTACGTACGTACGGTATTAAGTAGCAATCATTCCCCTTTTGGTAATTATGTTAATGGGTTATAGTCTCGTGATTGTGTCAAGACAATCAGAATTACGTATTTCTGATGCATCTCTCGGGGGATTGAACATCAGCATCCGTTGTTTTCTTATCGTTTCTGTTTCTCAATATAGGAAGCAAGAGCTGATCAGGCGGAATAGCCAATCCATGAAGTAAGGAGTTTAGCGTTTTTGCTGTGAATATTTAAGCGAGTTTTCTTTTTAGTGTTCTAGGCCAAAACTTCCCCACTCTTTGTGTACAATTGCTGAATCTTGCTTAGCTACGTGTAAAATCCGACAAACTTGCAAATTTTACAGAATACCTAGAGAAAAATAGAAAGACTTTATGTAGACCAGACCAAATGCTAACGCACTTTATGACCTCTGTAATGTGCACAAATGTCATGTCGCTATTCCTTACAAGTAATATATATGCGGAAGCGACTTTCATTCATTTTCTGTATGAGTTTGTGCACCGTTTAATGTTCGGTTATAGACAGAACAGCAAAGAAAAATAGCGGCCCACTTGATTATATGTTGGCAGGTGTCGGGAAATAACGTGCAACCTAGTTACGCATATGCAAATATGATGGTGCCGAGGTGGATAAAAGGCTTGTTTTCAACGAAAAGTTGTGGATTTGGGATCGTGAGTTTGAACGAGAGCATGTGTAGATACAGTGTTGAAACGTGACGACTTAAATCACAAAATTGTTAGGTGTAATAAAAGAATAGTTAACAATCTATTTTTAAAAGCACAGATTAATTAACCATTTATTTTATAATTAGCCACATGTACAAAGTCCGAGTCGTCAAACAGTAATATAAAAAAACAATGGCAGCAACAGCATTCAACCATCAGTCCGCATGCGGCCACTTACATATCTGCAATCAGAGAGAGGATATGATGTAATGTTTAAACACTCGACTAGATAGATGTATTTAAACAGGAAATGAGTGAGCAACTATGTATTGATATATTCGGGCGTGGGAAAGGTTTATTTTGATACAATTAATTAAACGTACTTAAAATTATGTTTGGCAATTTATAAGATGGGAGAATGATTATTCGTATTTGGATTATTCTGACTACTGTTGTCGGTTCGTGAGACATTTGTGAATTACTTCTACCCTGTTATGGCTGGCAGAACGAGAGAGCATAACCCGTAGATTAAATAAGAGATTCCGTTCGAGATTCGGTTTGACAGAAAAATTCCAGAATTCGAAAAGAGGCATTTGAAAAATATCAGAAATCATATCGACCAAAACGTTGTGAAAATAATGTTTTGTTGTTTACAGAATGAAAACATGTCCTCTTAAACTAACATGGAAATATCTCTTCTTTGAATTGGACTTGTCTAAAAAAAAAATGTCGTCGACGTCGCCTATCTCGGCTGTAAAATTGCAAACCAAAAGTGTCGAGAAAGTGAACAGAAAATGTGCTCTGACGAAAGCTATAATATATATTTTTCTACCAAGATTAAAGATGGCTTCTTTGAAATGGTTATCTTTTTGCCCTTTTTCATTCCAAATAAGGCATACTCTTTTAGAATTGTGTCTAATAGGGGACTGTGAAGAGTTGAACAGTGAGATATCTATTTGCATTACATTTAAACTTCTTCATGTTAGTATAGTCAAGGAAGTAGAAAACAGGGGTGGAATTCCAAAGTCTAATGGAGAAAACATGAGGCAAGAATAGTTTCCAAATTTTTACATGCGGTCTTCCCAGTCGCCCTCATGCAGTTTCTGGACAATCATTAATTTGTATGGATGGAACTGCATATCATTGTGTAGAATTCTTCTGACTGTTCGATCAGACAATACCAAAGCCAAAACATGTTTGTCAGCTGAACGTGTAGGAGACTGGGTAACAGAAAGTCTCACAGTTCAAATACCGTCTGACGTCCCAGCGCTTCGAGGCCTTCCAGGTGGCTTTCTTAAAGTGCCGAACCTTAGCTCTGAAATTTGCAACCCATAGCTGTACTGATTTTCTATAATGAACAGCATCATATCGTCCTAACTTGTAATGAATTCGGAAAGCTTTTTGTGTTGCAGTTACAGACTCACCATTTTTCAAAAATATTTCTACAGTAAAAGCACGATGTGTACCAGTTTAAACTAAGCTTGATTAAGATACCTGTGTGGCACTATATCTTAGTGCTGCGGTTGTGGTGATTGTAAACACCCCCCCTAAGCATGGCCAGGAGGTGATTTGGCCATAAGCGGAGGGATACAAAGAAATAAGCTACCAGAATACAATCCCAAAATTTCCATCCTTTTCTCGATTTTTTTGCGTCCAGACAGCATGGGTTGAGCACGTGTTATTTTCCCTTTCTGTAAATGAGATGGGGGCATTCTCTCTCTCTCTCTCTCTCTCTCTCTCTCTCTCTCTCTCTCTCTCTCTCTCTATCTCTCTCTCTTTCTCTCTCTCTCTCTTTCTCTCTCAGCACTAGTTAAGTTTAGCAAATTTTAATCGTGGAAGTTAGTTATCAGTTGTAAATTGTTTTGTAAAAATATTGTAATATTTTCTTGTATAAAAATAAATACTTAATTATATTTCTCATATATATTGCAACCTGTGTTGTGTAGTTGTGTGTCAGCCTTAAATGCCTGCATTAAAGAACGAATCGGGCCTGAAGACGAAGAAGGTTCCAACCAGAATGCCACCAGAGTGAAGACGTTATCTTGAGAGAATGAAGGAGCCACACAGCCACGTCCAACATCTCAGGAATGTTTTCCTCTTGATACTCAGACCCTATTGACTAGCCCATCGTCACATCATCATGGGACCGTTTCTAAGACATTTAGTGTTATACGTGGGTCAGTCACACACCAGTGACCGGCTGATCCGGTTATACCTGGATACATATTGGCAAGTTATGAACTAAAAGAAAACATCATTGGCACTTGCATGAGATCATTAGCAACATTTGAAAGTTTAAAATGTGGGAACTATTTCTGTCGCACCCTGCATTAGAGTAGAACGCTTTTTGGCATCTAAGAGCACCAACAGTTAACGATGGGTTTTTTGGCTTGTTGCGTTAACTAGTAGTATACACGTCGAGGAGGCACAAATGCTATGAGTTTATCAGAGCATATCCCATTAAATTACTCGAAAAAAGGATAAAACATTGCGGCAATAGTAGAGAGGTTGGAGCTTGACCGACAGTACGGGAACTATTAGGTTTGAAAGTTTTTTTTTTGGGGGGGTACGTTGTCTAAGAGTGAGAAACTAGTGATTTGTGCCAAAGTATGAATCTACATTAGTAGAATGACAGCATAGAATCTATTTCAAGAAACTAGCGGAGAACTCACAAAGCACCTACCAATACAAAGTTATACTACCATGACTAGATAGTGACGGTTATAAATAAAAATGTATAATATAAAGAATAGTTGTCTGAGTGCATATGCGTATGTCTACAAATATCCACAAAGTTGGTATTTTCTTTATAGGCCTTTCTATAGATAGATAATATTTAAAATTCAGAAATTAAACTGACAAAGATTTTGTCAAAGCTCTGATTGGCTTTCCACCCAGATTATACATTTATTTAAAAAAAAAACAAGTAATTCTAATTGTTTAATCAAGGAGTTAATTCTCTTGTACTGATTTATTCCTCGGGTAATCTACGAAAACAAATTGTCTGTGTATGTGTACAAAGAAAGAGGAATGGGCTGGGCGGATAAGAAATAAAGATGGAGAGAGGGGGGAAAACCGGAGAAAATAGAAAGAGAGAAAATAACAGAGAAAAGATATTTAAATATATATATGTTACAATTTTGTTCTGGCTAATGCCAAGTAGCGATGCTAGTAAGCATATAAAAAGATAGGATTTAAATACTTCTTTCTATAACAAACTAGTTGTCATAACCTGGCGCGGCCCGTTAGTATATTTACTTGCTATTTTTTGGCATTTCCATTTTTAAACTACGTATACTGATTTTCTTCCGAAATAGTATTGCTGTTTCAAGGGAAGTAATTATGTATAGACGAATGCACAGTTTTGTCCCTTTTTGAAACTGTAGTGAGGAAAGTGTACAAAGTCGTAGCACTCCTACTGAAGCCAAGCCTGGGTCTCCTTAGATTTCGAGTCTTGCTGCCACACTAGGGTCTGCCAGCGGCCACCTGATTGCACAAGAGGATCAGCACATCCAGGTACACTTTGGTGTTTTAAGTCGACTTCGAAGATGTGAGGTGGAATGATGTGACCCTCACTTGAAACCACACCAAAACTACAGCTGTAGCAAAAACTTTGTTTTCATCACGCTGGGTGCGTCCCTGTTATTCGTGGCAATCTAGCGATGCATTTTGAGGGTCCTGGAAACGGTCGTGTTGTCATAACTTGGATCGATCGCGAGCAAGTTGTACAGCGACGCATCTCTGATCTCATTCCTTGAACATTGTGTCACTTACAGACATGATAGAAGGCTCCTATTGTCCTTGGAACTTGTACACAACTGAAAAACTAGTAGATGGTCTACAATGAAAAAGAAAATCGGTTTTCATCAAACGGAAATGGAATCATATCGTATTTGCTAGTGCGACAATTGTATCGTTCAACTCTGTATAATAAAATACTGGTAAATTGTTTTATAACAATAAATAAAGAATTTCAAGTGTTTTCATTGATAAAATCTACCTTCAATTTTTCCTAATCTGAAGTTCGTTTTTTTTTTAATATAATTTTTCTTTTTCTCGGAACAAAATCTCTTAAAATGGCGCGACACAAAATTGGCGGCCATTTAAATAAAAATTTCCGCGAACCTTTGGGATATTGTTTCTTTCTGAAACTTTAGATTTATAACCTTTCATCTTGTGTTTCTTCTGTCCGTTGAATAGGAAATTATAGAACGGCTGAGAATAGTCGGCTAATTGAATGTCTGCACAGACAGAGGCCTCTCTAATTGGCGGAACGGGATTAAGTCCCCACTCGCTATGCTAGACTCGCCGTGTCGTTTACAATCATTTCTCTATTTGTAGATGCGCCAGGACTTCGTACTGCAACAAAACACGACACTCTCGTTCATGCCCCTACAAGTGTTTATTTATGAAAACCAGACGTTTATAGTTACGATTGACTCCAACGGCCTTTTATTGTTATCTATTTCGAATACCAACACAATCTTATAATAAGCAGGCGGCGAAACCTTTCGTGTTATTACCGACATTATAATAAAGAGAAATGTGTTTATCTATCTATACAAATAATCATATCATCACACAAAATTTGTCGAGTAAAAAGTGTTTGGAAAGGAGAAAAAATAGAATATCAGACAATCTTCGTCGGAAATTAATTCGCAAAAACATCATTAACTCTATATATATATATATATATATATATATATATATATATATATATATATATATATATATATATATATATATTGTAGAAATTTAAGAACTGTTAATTAATCTAATATATAAACGGCTATATGTCTGTCTGTCTCTCTGTCGGTCAGTAAATCCTTCTGTCTGTCTGTCTCCATATTTTCAAACAAAAATTCGCAAAGCAGTGCAAGGGGCGTCTTATGGGTCTTTAGCCGGTTACAATTGTTTTTAAGGTGTCAAAAATGGGTCGAATTTGAACAAATCATTAAACATTTTCTACATTAATCTTAGTTCATTTTTAATGTTTAATTTTAATCGGTTTTTATGCGTACGTTGATACGGTGGAAACGTCACCAGCTTTGAATGCTACAACGTCGGTTTCAATTTTAGCTGATGGTACCTATTTATTTATTTTTTTTTACTTTTGAAATCATGACTCTATAATAATATATACGAAATCTTGAAAAATTAAAATATTATATTTAAGCGTATTTTAAAATATCATATTTAAGCCCGGGCAAAATTAGTATGTATATATATATATATATATATATATATATATATATATATATATATATATATATATATATATATATACAGCTCAATGTCTGTGTGTGTGTGTGTGTGTGTGGTCACGAATAGGCTCCTATATGGTTGATTATTTTAAAAATCTGATTACATATAATGATAGAAGATGTATCGAGACACAGGAATTGTATATTTGATCTGGCAGGACGGTGGTTCATTAAATTTGTGGGGTCTGCGTTCGCACCTGGTCCACAAAGTATGGAAATAAAAAATTTAAAAATTAAAAAAAAAAGTTTACAAGTATTTTTGATGTAGATGTACATAAGAATACTTGGATAAGTATGTTTTAACTCAAATAGGGATGGTATAATAAAATTGTGGGGTCTGCATTCGCGCCTGGCACCCATAGAATGGAAATGGGCACAAACTTTAATAAAGGCTTTTAATATCTATCTGCGTAAGTATACTTTGATAATTATGTTTCAGTTTGAAGAAATATGGTATAATAAAATTATGGGGTGTTCGTTCGCACCTGACCTCCAGAGAATGGAAATATGGGACAAAGTTTATAAGTTTTTTTTTTTAATATAGATCCACAGAATATTGTGATAAGTGTTTCAGTGTGAACAGGTATGGTATAATAAATTATGGGTTTATCTATTTTATTTTTACTTTCATCATATTTTGCTTTGATTTTGATATCCCCAAATTCGACAGTGTGTGGACAATAACAGATCCCATGTGACTGATTTCATTTTTAAAATCTAATGAAACCGAATGGCATTATATGTACTTTTCGTAAATAAAAATATTTTTTTATTTCTTTACTCCATTTTCCTTTTATTAAACATCTAAATATGTCAGATCGTTTTGCTTGACCTTGTGTGCATATATATATATATATATATATATATATATATATATACTTAGCTCCTGAAACGGTTGAGCACTCTTACAAGAATGTATTTCACCACACCAAAAAATAAATATGGAAAGGGTTAATTTTGAAACATCGCTAAAAAAAACATCTCCACACCTAGCAAGCATAGCTATATTATTAAATTAATTCAAAAAGCAGATGAACTAATACGCCGAATGCGATGGCGAGCAAATTCCTTCCTTAAAAAGGAACACATAAATAAAAAGGAATCCTATGGTTTGAAAACCCCAAAAAATGCAAAAGCAGTAGACTTTTTGATAAACCTTGTAAAATGACGTAGTTAAAAATTTAGAATTTTACAATCAAGATAACAATTTCCAACGGAAACTACACAAAATCGTTAGAAACATAAATAACTCTAATAAAATATTTGTAAAAGCAGATAAAACTATAAACTTTTATAAAATAGATAAACAAGAATATAACAAACTAATCACAGAAAACATTACAAAAAACTAGAAAATACTGGATACAAACGAATGCGACTAAATAGATATGATAAATACTGAAAGTAAACAAATCACCGATAAATTAAAAATTAGCGATAAAGTTGGCAAATTGAAACTTAGAGAAGCATACATTTTGCTCAAAGACCACAAATGTGACTTCAATAATAACCCCAGCATTCGCTTCATAAATCAAACTAAACCAGAAATAGGTAGAATTAGCAAAGCAATACTTTCTAGAGTAAACAAACAAGTCAAACAAGACCTGGAATAAAGCCAGTGGGTAAATACTGCCGAAGCAATCACTCGGTTTAAATATATACAAAAATAAATGTAGGTTTATATAGTTCGACATCATAGATTTCTATCCCTCGATATCCCAAGAACTTTTCAACATTGCCCTGGAGTTTGCCGGGACATACACTTATATATCATCGAAAGAAATCCACATCATTAAAAAATGTAGAAAACCAGTTATAGTAAATAACAATAACCAATGGATAAAAACTAAAATGACAAATTCTTTTGATTTGGCGATGGGAGCTCTGGATTCTGCAGAGGCATCAGATCTTGTGGGGTTATATATTCTATATATCCTCACAAGCATATTTGATACTATATATATATCGGCTTATATAGAGATGACGGACTAGCTATAATAAAATACTCATACAAAGTCAAAGGGGATAACTTTAAGAAAATCATATACAAGGAAATGAAAAAAATTAGGCCTAAAACTAGATGTACTAGCTAACATAAAAACAACAAACTTCCTGGACGTCACGTTAAATTTAAATAAAAACACATATGAACCCCACTTAAAAGATAACGCTAATCCAATATACGTAAACCCTAAGTCCAATCGCCCACCATCAATTATAAAACATATTCCTAACTCGATCGTAAGTAGACTCAGCAATAACTGAAGCGATGAAAATGTATTTAACAGGTCAATCAATATCTACGAAACAGCCCTAAAAATAGTGGATGCAAAAATATTGATAGCAAATATAAGCAATAAAACACCAATAAAAATAAAATTAAAAATAGAAGAAAAAGAAATATAATCTGGTATACGGCGCCATACAACCCAATGTTAAAAACAAAACCTGGTAAGAAAAGCACTTCCCCGCAACCAATTCCTTACACAAAATTTTCAATAAAAATAACCTAAAGTTTTTTTTCCGTTTGAGACATTTCATTTTCCAATATTTTAAACACCACAGCTGCTGCAAAAATTTAGAGATGATAATTAAAGCACATAACAAAATATTAAATAAAAGCAATGAAAACAACAGCAAAAAAAACAATAAAAAAGTGGCCACCATGACAAAAATAAAACTAACACGAAGAACACATATGTAACTAGTAGAAATAATAATAATAATAATAATAATAATAATAATAATAATAATAATAATAATAATAATAATAATAATAATAATAATAATAAACCAACTCCGGACGAAAACAACCATACTAGAAATAAAAATAAAAATACTAATAACGAACAAGATAAATGCAACTGTAGACACCGCACACTTCGCCCACTTCAAAATAAATGTCTAACCAAAAGCATAGTTTACCAGGCGACAATATTTGCGAAAGAAAACCCGAATAACAAGAAACATTACGTAGGTATGACTTTCTTTGATTTCCAAACCCGATATTATGACCACAAAAGTATGTTCAAAAATAAAAAAAAAACACCGAATGAAAACAACACTTACAAACAAATACTGGGAACTCAAAGAAAGCGGACGTTCGTCGGTAGTCAAATGGAAAATAGTAAGACAAGCAAACACATGTAGAGACCAAGACGATCCATGTAGATTATGCCTACATGAAAAATGTGCTATCCTTTACTTTAAAGAACCCGAAAATTTATTAAATAGAGAACAACTGTGTACAAAGTATAACATTTACTCTAGGATAGCGATACAAAAAATAAAAATAAATACATAAAATAATAATTTTGAAATTAACAATAACAATAGAAAATAAATAAATTAAATAAACATACATATACATAAATTATCACACACACACACACACACACATATATATATATATATATATATATATATATATATATATATATATATATATATATATATAATCTAGGATAGTAATAAAATAAAAAATAAAAAACACACACATTTAACTACACCTCGGTTTAAAATATGTCAAATCACTAGATATGTACGCTTTCCGCTAAAAAAGCACATACAAATGAAGAGGTGAACCCAAGGTAAACTGGGCCTTTGTCCTGTAAGCGCCTGCCTATTGGCTGATTAGGAAGGGAGCGGTGCAAATTAGGAATCTGATTGGCTAACTAAAAACTCAATAGAATGTGCGTATAGAAAAACGCGAGACAATCACAACTCTTCGTATAAGCCTGACGAATCGTAGTGTGAATGAAACGCAGAATATTCTGTGTAGCTTTATTGCCATATATATTTTTATAACTTACTAATTACTATATATATATATATATATATATATATATATATATATATATATATATATATATATATATATTGTGATTGCAGGTGATTAAATGACTTACTGACTAGATGGTTTTCTAACGAATGATAAAGAAATATTTGTTTTTGTATAGTTTTAAAGGTTAAAAACTTCAAATAATATATATATATATATATATATATATATATATATATATATATATATATATATATATATATATATATATATATATATGATATCATTTTTATTCTTCTGTATTTTCGGTTGCATGTAACTATTTCAAAAAGGGCTTTCTTTTTTTCTCTTTATTTTGTTAGTAGTTTTATCGGGATGGGTCAACCTTTCATAGAGAGAGCCTCGCACTTTTCCTCGGTTATTTATAGGTTAGAACTGCGTCAGGTATAAAAAAAGAGTTGCGAAATATTACGGAACAGCGATCTCCAATCTGTCAGGAATCAATTACCAAAAAGATTATTACCTTGTTCGCAAAATGTTTTTAAATATGTGACAACAAATCGAACTCTCAAAAAGTCTAAAAAAATACCATGACCTTTTACAAATCACCCTTTAGAAAGGAAAAAATCTCTAAAATAACTAATAATCGACCCATATGCAAATTACTTCTTTCCGATAGGAGGTATAAAATACAAATCTAGGATCGTTACTAGGCTTAGACTTTGTGTAAGTGAAAAAGCACTCAACTTTCTTCCGACGACTCCATGCCATGTAATCCATTTACTTTATTTTTTTCGCAAAATCAAAGAATACGATCGATTTTGTTGACGGTGTTTTTAAGTCTGGATCCGATGTGTCCGTGTCGTCTGTGTGAATATTGAATAGAAGGAGTTTGCTCATATGTTTGAAAACATTATTTCGTAAGATTATTTTAGAAATTTTAGAATTCAAAATAATGTTATCAATTTTTATAAAAAAGGAAAAACAAATGTTTAATGATATTTCTGGAACTTTCGATGGTATACACCTTTTTTAAAGAAGAATTTCCTTTTCTTCATTCGCCTGGTATTATTAATCACGAGGGAGATAGACCCACGTAGAGAGAGTGTGGATTATACTGGCAATTGTTTTCTTTGCCTTCCCAAATGAACTGCGCCTGATAGGTTAATTATTCTACACTTACTCCAGAACTCTGAGATAATCAATTGTATCCTGTAATTCAATTAATTATATACTGTAATTCAATCAATTGTATACTGTAATTCAATTAATTATATACTGCAATTCATAGTTCCTATTATTACTTAATTTATTGCTTTATATTATTTAGTTTTGATAAAGTCACATATTTAAAAACTATAATATAAACGTGCATGGAGTTGATTATTTCTATTAATATGTACAGAAAAGTTAAGATAGATTCACTATAAGATCGTGAAGTTATTTCAATGCATGATTTTTGGTGATCTTTTCTGAAGTAACATTTACTTTGGTCTGTCATGCTTAAGTTTAAAATAGCATTTTCTTTGTCTGTCACACTGGGTTTTTCTCGCTAAACGTCAAGATTAGATGGACGCATCTGCAGAATTCCTATCATCTCTTCATTCTATTTTTATTTATTTATTTTTTTTTTTGCCAATTTCTTTCCTTGATAAATATGGGTTCATTAATCAGAGTCAGTAGACGTTAGGTGACATTAATGACACGTGAATCCGCCATCACTTTTTGTCGAGTCTCTTAAACCTTTGAACGCAATTAATGATAGAATTCAAAGGCAAAGTCGACGGATATAAAAATAGCTTCTATTTATTTGCCGGGTTCTTTACAAGATAAAAAAAAATGTTCCGTATATACCTTTATCTTTACAAAATAAAAGAAAATTTCTGTATGAACCTTCAGGAGTGTTTTGGATATATATATATATATATATATATATATATATATATATATATATATATATATATATATATATATTCACGTTTCATTAAATAGCACAGACAACTCTTGCTTGTTTTTCTTGTAATCCTCCCTTTCTCTTTGTCGGACCATTTTCTGAACGTCTTTTTTTCCAAGTGAAAAAAGAAATTTCACATAGTCGCGAACGTTTTTCGACCTCCATTGGTCATCCCCAGGCGAGTAGTAAATTAATAAACATTAAAACCGCTCTTAAAAATAATTCCATACTAAATTTCACACATGAAACAAATATAAACAATAGTATCCCCTTCCTCGATATAGAAATAAAACTCGACACCGATAAATTTACTACTCACACATACAAAAAACCCACCAGCAAGGAATCATGTCTTCTTTATTATAAAAGCGAATGCCCTGATAGATACAAAATAGCCGTTGTAAAAAAAAAAACTCATCTAAAGAACTGAACGTAATTCTTCCACTAACGAAATATTCTATAAATCACTTTCGAACGTAAAACAAATTTTAATTAATAAGGGCTTCCTAAACTACATAGTTGACCAGCAGATTAGACACTTTTTTACTCCCATTAATAATAATAATAATAATAATAATAATAATAATAATAATAATAATAATAATAATAGCAGCGATAATAACATAAAAGAAAAATGCTGCCTAAATATACTAATATATATATATATATATATATATATATATATATATATATATATATATATATATATATATATATTAATTTAGCCTTGCCTCGGCCATCGGGTGTAAATTTCTTCATTTTTTTTTACGCACATCTTATTTTTCTTTTAATAATATTATTGGAATTTTTCCCTTTTTCTTGTACCTATTTGTGAATTATTCCACAGATGTCTGCCTTTTGGATTATTTTGGACCATCTTCCAATTACGCGATTCCCTTGGATTTACTTGTGCGAATGGAAATTAAACCTACTTTCTTGAATTCACATTTTTGGATTTTACCGTCATTGGATATTTTGCCCTTCACCAGACTATCCATTCACGTGAAATCACCTTTTTCTTCGCCCTATTCCCTCTACTTCATTTTTTGTCATCAAGTAAGATCTTTGACTTACTTGTAGTTTCATCAAATACTTTTGCAAGCAAAATATCCTACCTCTGATGAGAAGGAAAGTATTTCTTCGAAACTCTGCGGATTAAGGACTATCCACTTATTTAGTGTTTCCTTTTCAGATTAAATATGTTTTTAACTCTTTTTCAAAGTGATTTTTAACATGGTTTATTAACTACTTGCTCTTATATATATATATATATATATATATATATATATATATATATCGACTTATGAACTTCACACAACAACTAAGTTGATTTGATTATAGTTGTGAAGACATTCTGTATAAACATCTACACTTTTGGAACTACAGACTACAGATGTTAGATTTTATATCAGTCTTTAATCTCCTAGATGCATGTCTTAATGAAAACCGACGGTGCATCCATCCAAGTAGTTTTAAACAGATACTCATTTAGAAGCTTCTATCCTTCGGCGAAATACTGTCAGCATCTAGAATTCTTAAATGGTCATCTATCAGATACCGACCAGGCACATCATTGCTTAACTTCTGTGATCTAACTAGAACCGATATGTTAACCTGATTATGCCGTTTATATATATATATATATATATATATATATATATATATATATATATATATCTTTGTGTAAACAAATCGATCGGAGGCATTTAGACGATGTCAAACATTGTTAATTACCCACATAGCAACAGCCGTATAGCGCAGTTGCCTTTCTAGCCACACTGATGAGCTGTGAAACAGCGAAACAGTACTGTATATGGATGACTCTCTCTCTCTCTCTCTCTCTCTCTCTATATATATATATATATATATATATATATATAACATTTTGTGTGTTGATATTCATATTAAAAACTCTTTTTTTCTATTTCTTTGAAATAAAATAATTTTTATTTTTTTACATTTTCACCCCCAAACAAGGCATATTGCCACTTTGTTGTAGGGGGCGACTATCAGGGACATGTGCATCAGGGGTCTGTGTAGGGAGTTGGGCAGCAAGATGTCGGTTCACGTTGCACTTGAACTTCTGCATGTCAGTACAGTTGGGGAAGCAGGGACCCGGCAGGAAATTCCAAAGGTTAGCTGTCCTGGGGAAGAAAATACTGGAGTAGAAGGCTCTCTTACATCTAAGGATCTCTACTGTGTAGGGGTGGGATTTAGCTGCTTGTCGGGTTTGCTTGGTGTATTTACGTCGAGGGGGGCACAAGTGTTTGCAGTTCGTCAGAGCATTCACCGTTGCAGTACTTGTAGAACAGGCAGAGGGATTCAACATTTCGTCGATGGCCAGGGACTGAAGTTTAGATGACAGTTCAGGACCTATCAGATTGACGACTCTCTTTTGAACCTTATCTAGGAGCGAGAGATTAGTGGTAGATGCATCAGTCCAAATATGACAACAATACTCCATACATGGGCGAATGGTGGCCTTATAGAGGTATAAGATACTTTCGGGCGTTAGTATCTTTCTAGCACGGTAGAGAGAACCTACCTTCTTTGCAGTGGTCCTGGCGATACTCTCGATGTAATTGTTCAACTGTTTCCTGAGAGCGTTTGGCCGAGACGTTTAAAGGATGTACTTTCAGATAAAGAGTCATTGGCCATTGCTATTGGTGGTAGAGAAGGTTTCTTGTAACTATTGAAGCAAACAAGTTTTGTCATGGCAGCATTGAATGTGACCATCTATTTTTGTCCCCATTCCACTACGGATCGGAGATACTTCTTTAGTGCTTCTGCTATTTCTTTAGATACGTATTCATTTGTTTTCCTGTCGTGTCTATTATAGAGTGTGGTGTCGTCAGCATATATACCTATCTCACAGACAATTTTGTCAGGGAGGTCATTTATGAATATTAGGAATAACAGAGGTCCCAGGATAGACCCCTGAGGCACTCCCCTATTTATATCGTATTGCTTAGATGTACGACCGTCGAGGACAACCTGGATTGTTCTCTTATCTAAGACGGATTTCATTATGTCATGTATTCTTCCAGTGATAACATATGATCTGATTTCCTGAGATGACCTTCAAAAGCCTTAGATATATCTAGAGCTACCGCTCTATTCTCCCCCCTCTTTGTCCAGTGACTGATATATACATTCTGAGATTACAGTTAGGATGTCTGCTGTTGAACGGCTTGTCTAAATCCATATTGTTTGTCAGTCAGAAGTTAAGCATCTGTAAGGTAATGGACTAGAGCATGGTTAATTATTGTCTCAAATATTTTGGCGAAAAGTGAAAGGAGGCTAATGGGGCGATAATTTATTGGGTCAGTTCTTTCGCCAGAATTCTTGAAAACTGGTACTACAGAAGCAGTTTTCCAGCAGGCAGGAAAGCAAGATTCATTAAGGTATTTGTTGTAAAGTTTGGATAGAACTGGAGCTACTTTGGCTGAGCACTTTTTTAATAGCACAGCCGGAATGAGATCAGGTCCACATGCTTTTGCAGTGTCAAGATTTTTTATGATGCGCCTGAGAAGGGGTGATTTTAATATCGTCTAGTGTGGCGTCTGTCCTCAAAGGAAAGTCAAGGAGGGGGTGGTTGGCAGGGTCCAGAGTGGAGTTTGAGGCAAACCAACTGGCAAGCATGTTAGCCATCTCGGTTGCAGAGCAAACAACCTCATGATTGTTGGATAGTGGGGGAATTGTTGATTGCCCATTATTTACTACACTGTTGTAGATTTTCCAGAAGTCGTGGGTTTCTAATTTCTGTGCTTCGATGCGTTTTTTTGGTGGTTTCAGTAAATTCTCTCTTAGCTGTCGCTATTTCTTTCTTACAGTTACTTCTGGCTTCTATATACTTCTGCCTGTGTGAACTGGACTTATGTCGGTTAAATCTGCGGTACGCATGCTGTCTTTGCGCAATAGCGGCTGCACAAGTAAACCATTGGGGAGAGTGGGGCTTGTTATAAAATTTCCGTCTGGGAACATGTGCTTCAATTGCTGTTTTGAATCATTAAGTGGTCTCATTTGCGCACTGTTCAGCAGGAAGTGAAAACATATTTTGCCATGGGGCGTCCCTGATGAGATTCCTGATGGCTTCCCAGTCAGCCTTTTTATAATATCTCGTTGTTTTGAGCAGTGACTCTTCAAGTTTGGCTCTAAAGTTTATGGCTATTTCAACTATTATCACTGCATGATCGGCGTTCCCAAGTGGGCTGTGGGCATTAGTTACACAGTCATCGGGAACCGTAGTCAGAAACAGATCTAGAAATGATGTATGTTGTTCTTGCTGATCTGGGAAACGGGTTGGAAACGTAACCATCTGTGATAGGGAATGAGATATAGAGAAGTTATATGTAGTCATTCCAGCTGTGTCTGTGTGAGTAGAAAATCCAAGCCAGTTGCTGTGGTGGACATTGAAGTCACCAAACACATGCAGTTGTGCGCTAGTGTCGAGGGAAAGAGCTGTATCTATGCTGTCAGAGACTTTTTTGTTAGGGTACAGTTCTGGGTTGGGGGAGAGCGGTAGTGAAAATAAAAGTAGCTAATGTTATGTTGCATGTTAAGTCTAAAGCACAGCCGGCAAAAAAATAATAATAAAAAGGACGATTGTGTCAAACAGACGTTAAGTATTAATTTTAAAATTCATCTTAACTCCTAACAAATGTATTTGATGTTGCCTTGTTTAAAACTGTTTTCTTGTTTTATTTATGTCTATTTATTTATTTGTTTCTACTTTTCCTGTCTTGCAACACTTTTAGGATGAGATTCGTCACCCCCTCCCCGACTACTATTCGAACAGACAAAACACTGCTCACTCAGTCTATATTCAAGTAAACTAGCGATAAAAAACAAAAAATGTCGGGAATTATTCTCTATTACAGTAGATGAAGTTAGGACTTTATTTACAAAATTTTTTTTTTTTAAATAACATATTTACACATTTGAACGTAACGACTATTATTCTATAAATAGATAGGAACTCGTGCACAAGTTATCCGGAAATAGAAATCTTCTTCCGCTCTAGAAAGACACGGCAATATACCAGTCAGCCAAAAAAATAATAATAATAAAACGGACACCGAACCATTGTGTCAAACAGACGTTAAGTATTAATTTTAAAATTCATCTTAACTCCTAACAAATGTATTTCATGTTGCCTTGTTTAAAACTGTTTTTCTTGTTTTATTTATGTATATTTATTTATCTGTCTCTACTTTTCCTGTCTCGCAAAACTTTTAAGATGAGATTCGTCACCCCCCTCCCTGACTACTATTCGAACAGGCAAAACACTGCTCACTCAGTCTATATTCAAGTAAACTAGCGATAAAAAACAAAAATGCCGGGAATTATTCTCTATTACACTAGGTTAAGTTACATTTAATACAAAGATGTTAGAATATACAATACATAAATTAATAGATCATCAAATAAACCTATAAAATTAAACTAATTATATCCTAAATAAGGGAAATAGAAATATATTTATATTAAATAATCGTTATTGATAATAAGCAAACACTTGATTGATTTTAATTACACTGGGGATTTTTTTTCAAAATACAACATTAAGTAACGGTGTAATATGGATCAAAATATAAAGTTGAAGCAAACTAAACGAGAAATTGAACCTAAATTGCTATAATGTGGATAAGATTAGAATCATAAGTGTAAAATTAAGCAAAGGTGATTTATAAATACTAAAGTCAAAATATTAAAATAATAATACATGGAATTTCGATAAGTAATAAATAGAAATAAATTGGGTAAAGAGATTTATCTCCCTTACATCCTAACGGAATTAGGAATAGTTATTGGATAGTAAGGATTAAAAATAAAAATATAATACTTAGATATAATAATTGCATTGGTGACATAAACAGTAAGGGATGAAAATAAATTTTAATTAATATTATTTAAACTAGCATGACCCGTGTACTGGCTTTACCCGTGGAAATATGCCCCCTACCCTACCTGTAAAAATCAGTTAAACTACTGTTGTTAGTGGGAGCCGCTGCAGGCCCAGTAAAATAGCGGGCACTGACCAAAATGAATGTACCGTGCCGAAGTAACAACGCTAGTGTCTATAGACCCATTCTCAAAATGGGGATTTGATTATGTACTGTGATTAATCTGTGCTTTCACCTAACTTGCCAAATAAAAGTAGGGTAGTGTGGCCTATTATGCAGCAGTTGTAAACGTCCGGCTGTAATGTGTAATGAAAATAAAAGAATAAAGTAAAATTTCTATAAGCGACGCATTTCATATATATTTTTATATGTAAAAGTTTAACTTTCTAATAATCGCGTCTTTTTTATTACGACTTTTTTCTGAAAAAAACCCCCGGAATTTTAATTAAAGGAATATATTGCGGAAATAAAATTGTAAGCAAATAATAAGATAGTTTTAATTCGTGAAATAAACTTCTGTAATTTTTATTTCAGCATAAAAAAACGAAAATATTTCGGAGCTAACTTGTTCACATTAGTTCGGAGTTAACATCCTCAGTATAGCCGGCTTTTCTATATAGTCGGTAATGTTCAAGCTGAAAAAAACAACGATATATTGGTTGTTTCTTACTGCCTTCCACAGCCACCTTCATTTTCGTTGAAAAAAACTTTTGTAAATAAAAATACGCAAATATTTAGGAGCTCACCTAGTCAAGTTAGTCAAAACGTAACTACTTCAATATAGCCGTAGTGCCTATATAGTATTACAAAAGGTAACGTTCAAGGTTAAAAAAAAGTAAAATTGGTTGTTTCCCACCGACTATCACATTCACCTTCATATGACGACATTTGAAGTTTGGCGGATAATCTGTAAATGAATAACACATTTAAAATTGTCGCTACAAATAGTCTTGCTACAAGCCAAACAACGTGCGCACGCTGGAAAGCATAACGTTAATACATATAACCTGTTTGTCGGCGACAATTCAACCTGCAAAATCCATTATCATATCAGAAACCCTATTAGCGTCAAATCGCATGGAAACGATTAAATAATTAACAAATACACTCCCGTATTTTAAATGTAGTTTTAGTTTGGGAAATTGCTTTTATTTCGTTTGCTTGTTTGTTTGTTTGTTTGTTTTTTGTTAGGAGAAATCTTAATATAAAAGACACGAATATTTCGGAGCTAAACTCCTCAATATATAAATATATATATATATATATATATATATATATATATATATATATATGATGCGTCAGTTTGAAACACCATCAGTGTATATTTTGTGTGTTTAATGGTACAAAAAATCGATCGAAAGGGCTGCGTAGTTATTTAGTTGCGTTAACAGAGACATCGTCGTCGACGACAAAGGAGATCTTCAGTGGGTAGCGTGTTGTAAACTTTGTAAAAGAAAGCAAGTAAACTGGATGTTTTACGTTCGTTTAACGATTTTCTCTATTTTATATATTTTGATCTTACATGACTGTAATGAGCTATGGATTTAATGAACTTAGCGCCGGGCGCATTAATGTATCTCTAAGTGATGCCATATTTAAATGGTAGTAAGCGTTCGAAGAATTGGATTCAGAAATATGAGAATTTTAAAAACTCATCCAATCAGAACGGACGGATTTTGTGAAAGGCCTTTATTATTTATGAATAGGAAATTGGAAAGATAATGTTAGGCATACGTATACGGTCTGTGAAATCATAGATTGTGTGGGACGCGTCAAATTCGTACCGGTGACAACTAGTAGAAGGATGGGGACTAAGTAATTAGAGAGAAAAGTAAGGACTCCACCATTTAAAGATGTTACGATTGTGATAGTGTTGCTTATAGGATGCAACGTAGCATTTTGATATCAAGACTGAATGTGAATAAAATGCTGTCCGGAAGCTACATAAGATAGTGGCTATTAGCCTAGCTGCATTGAATTTTCGTGTGGCATATATTGTTGCAAACTTATGATAGTTTGGTCCAGAGGAGAATTTCTGAAATCATGTTATTACATCTTAAGATAAATCATTTAATTATAACCCTTTCTTAAGAAATAAATGACGGAAAAAAACATTAACTAGTAGATCGTAACGTAAACAATATTTATTCGAAACTATGGCGGATTGAGAAAAGAAAAGTAAAACATATGATTAGAAACTAGATGTAGATTAGTATTTGGGAAATAAATCAATGAAATACATTCATATTCGTGGTCGATTATGAAAACTGATTATCATGAAGCTGAATTAATTGAGTCAATTTATCTTGACTTTGATTTTATTTGGATATGAACATTACCGAAATTTTATATATTATAAATTTGGGTTTAAAATAATTAAAATGTAATAATAAGATGTATCTATATATATGTATATGTATATATATATATATCATACATATATATCATATATATATATATATATATCTCATATATATATCTCATATATATATATATATATCTCATATATATATATATATCTCATATATATATATACATCTCATATATATATATCTCATATACATATATATCATATATATATATATATATTTCATATATACATATATATATATATATATATATATATATTACCTCCATGACGACTACCTCTGTCTAACCTGCATGCCAAAAAAAAAATTTTTTTTTCACACTAAACCTTACCTCAAACTCTAAATCCTAATGGAGATCTACTGTTATTTGTAAGTAAATAACCTCTGTCCCTTAAACGCTAACAATCTGCTCCTTCCCACCAAGCCGCCACTTAACTCCTACATTGCACAGCATTTGTAGTGGAATCTTTAACTTCCAGCCCCTAACCCTCACATGCTAACTGCTTAGTCATTACTAAACATCTATACATTTCTACCTCTTAGACATGCATTAGAGTTCATTCCTATTCAGTTAGGTATTTAACAGCCAAAGTATGTACTCGGAAGCCAAGCGATCTGCATTACATAACTATGTCTCCTCCTAGATAGTTTTGAAACGATTAATACGAAACTGAAGCGATACTCCTTGTTATGCTAAATGTCTATGACTCTTACTTGAAAGCTGAAATTATCTTCCCTCAATAATAGAAACACACTTTATACCTACAATTTCAACTTTATTCGCATCTATTGAAAACCTGCCCATATATGTATTTACCTAATTATACATGACTCAAAACTTACTGTTTTATCTGTACTATATTGCACTCACCTCTCAACCCTCCTGTCATCTAAAATATAGTTTGGACACAACTCGTAGTTCAATTCTTAATAATTACTCATACGGTAACGTTATCCTAGACCTAAGCTAACATAAATAAAATTTTAAAAATATAAAGGGAAAGCCTCAAACCACATTATCTCCTTTGTAACAAGCCTTCTTACAATCATAGTTGCTTACATTGCATGAACTCTACTCGCCCCCTTTATCCATTAACAATGAAATAGCAACGTCCCTAAATCACTTTGAGGAGTGTAACTATTCAGCAGATATATAACCTCTACAAACTAACCCAGTAACATTAACTAATCACGCGGGGTCGCATAAATACCTGGATTAGAATCCAGGCGCGGAGCAAACCCTATCAGTGCTGACGGACCCAGTAGATCTTCCCAGATCATCCGTCTAGAAGAAGGTAAACTCTGAAACTAAACCAAGGGGGAGGGAGGCCTTTTCAGTCTTGGATGACAACCTTCCTAGAGCTGGTGATTCAAACAAATTGCCGGTTTGCAAACCTAAACTGCTTAAGGAGTAGAAAGGCTCTGTCTATGACCCGGCTTCCATACTCCTTCTTTGCCTATTAGTCAGGCGCAGAGACACTATCACAGTGATTCGACAGAAACACCCAGTGGTAGATCTTGTTTCTTGTCTAGGGCAACGAACGTCGTTTTCTCCACTCCCAACACACCCCACCCCTAAAACTGGGCACTTGAGAGTGCTTGAGTACAATATATGCCTGAGCAATTAGATTGGGTTGACCATCCTCTGATGGTTTGAGGGTGCCGGATTGACAGTTCCTGGTTGCTGTTTCCGACCGGTAGTACAGGTGCCCTAACTCTTTGGTAGCGCTTAGAGCGGCTGCTCCATCAACAGTTGTAAAATATCGGGATGTTTATAGTGCCATGTCGCGCATGGAAATGGAACCTGCATTCATATCCGGTGGGATTTTCTGGGGCCACAATCCTAATTGAAGAAAGGTCAGCTGATGGTCTACTTGTGATGCATGTCTCATGCTTTGCATAACCTCTTGTTCAGCGTCCCCTTACCTAAACTGAAACTCTTAAAAAATATGACGACAGTACAATCTAAAAATAAGCTTAAACCAGACTTAGGGTCAAACAAAATCCAACTTGCCTCCTCCCTTGAGGCTTGCATTCACAAATATCCGTGGGCTTAGAACTAATTTAGCTTATGTTGTAGCATTTCTCCTAAAAAATACCCCGGATATCTTAGTGCTAAGTGAGACTAACCTACACTCCTCCATCCCCTCTAACCACTTTAATATGCCTGGATATCTCCCACTCTGACGTAAGGACTCTGACAGACACATGTACGGACTTACATTCGTAATACCCTTCCCTTGACTAGAGAAACAAACCTAGAATCTGATGATCAAGCCTTTATGTGCTTTAGACTAAACATGCAACACAACATTAGCTACTTCTACTTTCTCTACCTCTCTCCCTCGACCCAAGATTGCACTATAATAAGCAAAGTCTCTGACAGCATAGACACAGCACTCTCCCTCGACACTAGCGCACAAGTACATGTATTTGGTAACTTTAATGTCCACCACAAAAACTGGCTTGGATTCTCTACTTACACAGGTGCAGCGGGCAGGACAACTCATAGCTTCTCTATATGTCATCCCCTATAACAAATTGTTACGTTTCCAAACCGTTTCCCTGACCATGAAGAACGACATGCATCACTTCTAGATCTGTTTTTGACCACAGTTCTCGATGATTGTATGACGAATGCTGACAGCCCACTTGGGAACGCTGATCATGCAGTGATAATGGTTGAAATCACTCTAGAGACAAAACTGAAGAGCCAGTGCTCAAAACAACGAGATATTATGAAAAGGCTGACTGGGAAGCCATCAGAGATCTTATCATAGATGCTCCATGGGGAAATATTTTTTCTCTTCCTGCTGAACAGTGCGCAAACGAGACCCCCGAATGGTTCAAAACTGTAATCGAAGCGCATGTTCCCATACGGAAATTTTATAGCAAGCCCCACTCTTCCCAATGGTTTACTTCTACTTGCGCTACTGCCATTGCTCAAAGGTAGCATGCATACCGCATATTTAATCGACATAAATCCAGTTCAAACAGACAGAAGTACATAGAAGTTAGAAGTAACGTTAAGAAAGAAATGGCGACAGCTAAGAGAGAATTTACTGAAACCACCAAAAAACGCATCGAAGAACAGAAATTAGGGACCCGCGACTTCTGGAAAATCTACATGTGTGTGGCATCCGTCAGTCGAAACGACTATGGATCAGCGCCGTATTAACATGTTGCCTGTATGCATCCTTTTGTGTGACTGTAGAGACCAATTCTTGATTTGCATAGTCTGCCACAGCCTTGACATACAAAGGTTGTTGTGCAATTTGCCGCTTCGTCCTGCTGTTCCGCCTGTACAATCGCTCTTCTCCTAGCTCTCTTTGCAGCGTTTTCAACATGGAGGGTCCTCTCGCTGATGATAATCCCCTGGCGTATCATTTTCCTCCAGGCAGTTCTGTCAGCTGCAGAGGCTTCCCATGTATTCCTGTCCACCGAGAAAGCCTTCATGTCACGCTTGCAGACATCCCTGTAGCGAAGATGGGGTCGCCCCCTCTTTCTTGAGCTTGAGGCAAGCTCGCCATAGAGAAGGTCTTTAGAGATACGCCCATCATCCATCCTGCGCACATGGCCCAGCCAGCGAAGACGTCGCTCACGCAGTAGGGAGTAAATGGATGGGATGCCCGCTCCCTGCAGAACATCAGTATTACTCACTCTGTCCTGCCATGTGATACCAAGTATCCTACGTATACACCTCATATGGAAGACCTGGAGTTTCCTCTCTTGTGTTGAGTATGTAGTCCAGGATTCACTCCCATACAGTAGAACACTGAGGATGAACGCTCTGTAGACGGTCATCTTGGTGGAAGTGGTAAGGTGCCTGTTTTCCCAGACTCTTTTAGTTAGTTTAGAGAGGGTTGTGGATGCCTTTCCAATCCTTTTGTTTAGCTCCACGTCCAATGGGAGGGTGTCTGAAGCAGTGGAGCCTAGATATTGAAACTGGCGTACGACCTCTAGTGGTGTGCCTTGGATTGTGATTGCTTGTCCCATGACTTGGGTTTTCTTCTGGCTGATGGTGAGACCGAACAGGCTGCAAGCATTAGCAAACCTGTCCATCAGTCTTTGAAGACCATCTCCCTGATGCGATGCTATAGCTGCATCATCGGCAAACAGCATGTCTCTTATCCGAACTGTCCTGGTCTTTGTCCTGGAGCGGAGTCTGGCGATGTTGAAGAGACCACCATCTGACCTGGAGTGCAAGCAGATACCATCCGTTGTGTTCTTGAAAGCATGCTTCAGGAATAGGGAGAAGAAGATGCCGAAGAGTGTTGGGGCCAACACACAACCCTGTTTGACACCACTCCTCACCCCGAACTCAGCAGACATGCCACCGTTAAATTGCACAGTGCTCCTCATGCCATCATGAAAGGATCTTATGATGCTGAGGAGTTTTGGTGGGCATCCGATCAGTGGGAGAATTTGGAATAGTCCATCTCTGCTCACGAGATCGAATGCCTTGGTCAGGTCTATGAAGGCAACATACAGAGGCTGGTTTTGCTCTCTGCACTCCTCTTGCAGTTGGCGTAGGGAGAAGATCATATCGATTGTTGATCTCTCTGAACGAAAGCCGCATTGAGATTCTGGGTAGATTCGGTCGCAGTAATACTATACGTGCGAATAGCTTGCCAACGAAACTCAACAGTGAGATACCGCGGTAGTTGTTGCATTCACCGCGGTCCCTTTTGTGTTTGTAGAGAGTGATGATATTTGCGTATCGCATGCCCTGAGGCACTGAGCCTTCTCTCCAACCCTGTATCAGAAGACTATGGAGGGGCTCAAGTAGGCTAGCATTTCCACTTTTTAAGACCTCTGCTGGAATATAGTCCTTTCCTGAGGCGTTTCCTGATGGCAGTCTGTCTATTGCCAAGAATAGTTCTTCTATGGAAGGCTCCTCATCGAGCTCATGCATCAGCGGTAGACGATCAATGGCATCCAGGGCGGACTGATGTTTCATGTTTTCCCTGGAGTAAAGCTCGGAGTAGTGTTCAACCCATCTGTCTAGCTGTTTAACTTTGTCTAGTATGAGTTCACCCGATTTAGACTTCAGTGAAGCAGTTTTGTTAATTATGGGTCCTGTAGCTCTCCTGATCCCGTTATACATATTTTTTATATTTCCTGTTTCAGCTGCATGCTGGATAGACTTGGAGAGTTCCATCCAGTAGTTGTTTGCAGCTTCTCTTACAGCCTTTTGAACTGCCCTTTTGGAAAGCCTCAGTGCAGCCAGCGATGTAGGAGATAGGTTGGCCTTGTATGAGAGCAAGGAAAAACGCTTTGCCTCAATCAGAGGGTTGAGGGTAGCAGAGTTGGCATCATACCAGTCATTGCGTTTGCTACCTGTCCTCCTCCCAAAAACTTTGTAGACTGAATGGCATTTTTCAGTGTTTCCCACTGTTTAGATGCAGTCCGGGTGTTATCTCCTTTGAAGGTGGAGGTTAACATCTCGTTGAATTTCGCATTGCGATCTGAGTATGTGGTCTTACTAACATCAATACGGGCAACACCCTCCTGTGTGTCAAATGGCCTATTGATGCGTCAAGTGTGGGGTACTGTGTGCTTGTCACCTTCCTCTTTCCAGTCCCTACCGCTGGCTAGCCTAGGCAAAAAGGAAGCAGAGTGCGTAAGTCTTCCCTGCCAGTACATAGCCTCTCCATAGGAAAGCTCCATGTAGTGCCTACCCGTGGCGACACATGTAAATTGAGTACCTTGCGGACTCAAGCGGAACTACAGGAGACTCGGAGGTGGTCTGCCCCCAGACATGCGGCATGCCAGGCCCATCGTTGTATGGACAAGCCCTGATGCCCATGAACAGGCCCCCAGCTATGGGTAAATAGTACCACTGCCTTGTGGTTATTCGTTGGTTCGATAAAGGCTAAGGGAGTAAACCCTAACAGAAAATCTGGAGTGTAGCCCCACAGGCAGACAAGTGCTGTTATCAGCCTTGCTCTGGTAGCTACTGCAGTCAACCTAGTGCCGGACGTACTGGTACTTCCATTCCTCTGGGCAAACCAGCAAGACCGAGTGGGGGATTCTGACGATTGGGCAACCCAGTCTCTCCACAGATCTGCCCTGGCCAGCGCCCTGGAGAGAAAACTTCAGCTATGCATCTGTATAGGACTAAACAGGGGAGCGACAGTCACCGGTTATAAGCCTACAGCTCAATTGGCGTAGAGATGGGCGCCAGGTGTCGGTCCTAACGGTGGGAGAAGTTATTTAATTTCATTGGACAGCTACCGCCCGCCACAAAGCTGAGCAGCCCTCAGTCAGTAAGGTGCAATCCCGCCACTGGCCACCTACCCTACTGGGTGCGTAGGGTATAGGATGATTCCAACAAGTCGCCAGTAACCATTGCACCAAACAAAATCAAAAGAAACACAAAGAACCCAACACTGGAATGTTCGTACTTTGACGATTGGCCTATCTACTGACATACGCAACATCTCCGATATTCGAAAAACTGCCATCATCAACAACGAGCTATCGAGACTCAAAGTAGACATCGCTGCACTCCAAGAAACACGCTTAGCTGACACAGGATGCCTAAAGGAATCGGACTATACCTTCTTCTGGCAAGGAAAACAGGAAGAGGAGGTCCGGGAACACGGTGTTGGTTTCGCAGTCAGAAACTCACTGCTTCAGAACGTACAACTCTCTGATTCAGCTACTGAGCGCCTAATCTCACTACGACTGAACACCACAGATGGAACAATTAATCTATTATGTGTGTACGCCCCAACACACGCAGCGCCTGACGACATCAAGGATCACTTCTACACACAGCTGGACAGCACCATCAAGGCATTTCCACAAAATGAAGACCTGATTATATTTGGGGACTTTAATGCACGTGTGGGTGGCGACAACGATGCTTGGCCGAGCTGCCTTGGTAACTTTGGAGTGGGCAAATGCAATGGTAACGGCCAGCGCCTTCTAGAACTCTGTGCCTACCATGACCTCTGCATTACCAACACATTCTTTGCTGCCAGACCGCATCACAGAGTGTCCTGGAGATCAGGGCGTTGGTACCAGCTCGATCTAATCATTACTAGACGAAGATACCTCAAATATTTTCTGATGTCTAGAGCCTACCACAGTGCTGATTGTGATACAGATCATTCCCTAATATGCAGTAGAGTCAAACTTCAGCCGAAAGATTTCTACCACACTAAAATCTACAACAGTGTAGTAAATAATGGGCAATCAACAATTCCCCCACTAACCAAAAATCACGAGGTTGTTTGCTCAGCAACCGTGAAGGCTAACATGCTTGCCAGTTGGTTTGCCTCAAACTCCACACTGGACCCTACCAACCATCCTACCTGAATTTCCTTTGCGGACAGACGCCACGCTAGACGATCTAAAAATCACCCCTGCTCAGGTGCATGATATCATAAAAAATCTTGATACTTCAAAAGCATATGGACCCGATCTCATCCCACCTATGCTATGAAAAAAGTGCTCCGCTGAAGTAGCTCCAGTTCCCTCCAAACTCTACAACAAATGCCTTAATGAATCTTGCTTTCCTGCCTGCTGGAAAACTGCTTCTGTAGTACCAGTATTCAAGAATTCTGGCGAAAGAACTGACCCATTAAATTATCGCCCCATTAGCCTCCTCCCACTTTTTGCCAAAATATTTGCGACCTTAATTAACCATGCTCTAGTCCATCACCTTACAGATGCTAAACTTCTGACTGACCAACTATATGGATCTAGACAAGCCCGTTCCACAGCAGACATCCTAACCGTAATCTCTGAACGTATGTGCGATTCACTGGACAAAGCGGGGGAGGGCAGAGCGGTAGCTCTAGGTATATCTAAGGACTTTGACAGGATATGGCATGAGAGTCTCCTCAGGAAAATTAGATCATACGGTATCACTGGTAGAATACTTAACATAATGAAATCCTTCTTAGATAAGAGAAAAATCCAGGTTGTCCTCGACGGTCGTATATCGAAACAATATGATATAAATACGGGAGTGTCCCAGGGTTCTATCCTTGGACCTCTATTGTTCCTGATATTCATAAATGACCTCCCCGACAAAATTGCCTCTGAGATGGGTATATATGCTGATGACACCACACTCTATAACAGGCACGACAGGAAAACAAATGAACAAATATCTAAAGAAATGGCAGAAAAACTAAAGGATGACCTCCAATCTGTAGTGGAATGGGGACAAAAATAGATGGTCACGTTCAATGCCGCCAAGACTAAACTAGTTTCCTTCAATAATTACAAGAGACCTTTTCTACCACCTATGGCAATGGCCAACGACTCTTTATCTGGGAGTACATCTTTCAAACTCCTTGGCCTAACGTTCACAGGAAACATGAGTTGGAACAATTACATTGCGAGCATTTCCAGGGCCACTGCAAGGAAGGTGGGCTCTCTTTACCGTGCTAGAAAACTACTAACACCCGAAAGTATCCTGTACCTCTATACGGCCACCATTCGCCCATGTATGGAGTATTGTTGTCATATTTGGGCTGGTGCATCTGCTACTAGTCTCTCACTCCTTGACAAGGTTCAAAAGAGAGTCGCAAATCTGATAGGCTCTGAACTGGCATCTAAGCTTCAGCCTCTGTCACATCGACGAAACGTTGCATCCATCTGCGTGTTCTACAAGTATTTTAATGGTGTATGTTCTGACGAACTGCAAGCACTTGTGTCCCCACGACGTGAACACCCTCGACAAACCCGACAGGCAGCTAAATCCCACCCCCACACTGTAGAGATCCCTAGATGTAAAAGATCTTTCTACTCCAGTATTTCCTTCCCCAGAGCAGATAGACTTTGGAATTCCATTCCAGGTCACTGCTTCCCCAACTGTACTGACGTGCAGAAGTTCAAGTGCAACGTTAACCGATATCTTGCTGCCCAAATCCCTACATAGTACCCCAGTAGTTGTTGCCCCTGATAGTAGCCCCCTACACCAAAGTGGCAATGTGCCTTGTTTGGGGTGAAAATGTAATATATATATATATATATATATATATATATATATATATATATATATATATATATATATATATATATATATTGCGGGAGAGAGAATTAAAAATAAATATTAACAATTACTTTTATACTTATTAATACTTACAGACACTAACGTTTCATATCTACGCAATCACCAGTTTAGGAAGTGATAAGTACTGCTGGTTGGGAGATTTGCACCTAGTCACAAAGTCACCCGTGAATTTGTAGGCTAGCATTTTAGGTCGAGGCCACCGGTGATTAACACGAGAAGTAAGAGAAATTAAGTGACTTTAAATGTCAAATTAGCACCGATACATAGTAAACAGTCAGACAATATTCAACGACTGGAAGTCAGAATGTTGCATTAGCGCTAAAGTTGACTGCTGTTCTTTCCCCAGAGAAAGTTTCGACTTTAATTTCTTAGAGGTGGTTTATAACTATAATATTTTAAAATAAATATTAACAGTTGTTTTTTTATATATATACCAACAGGTATTAGTGGTTCATGCTTACATTTTTGTCTGGTCGAGATTCCATTATGCATACATATGTAGTCATCCACAGACAGACTGATTCACTGTATCAAAGCTCTTCAGCGTTGTCATACCAGCACTTTGAAAATATACATGGAAATTTAGCTACGCAGATTTTTCTGTGTTTCATCCTCCTCGTGAGTCGTCACGTTGCTGAATGGAAACGATATTAGTACGTGTTTTCATAGATTCCTGTTGTTCTGAGTTTATTAGTTAGCCAATCAGACCCTTTCTTATTCACACATCTATTTATCATGTAGGGGTTCATTTGACCTCTTCCTTTGTTCGTTTTTGGTGGATATGGATCTCTTCTTTCTTTGTGTTACAAACTGGCCGAGTTTTAACCTGAGTGTTTTTCGTTTACATTTTCCTTTATACTAGTTTATCTATTGATTACTAAGTATTATTATTATCACCATCATCATTTGTTGTTGTTGTTGTTGTTGTTGTTGTTGTTGTTGTTGTTATTATGTAAACTTCATTTTATGTGCGCATACGTTTGCTATTTCAACTTTTGCAGTTTAATAAATTTGTGGGGTCCTCTAAAATTTTAGCTATCACAAATTTTAAAGAATATCCAAATTTGATAACTAATATATATATATATATATATATATATATATATATATATATATATAAGCTTTCAGGCATCACTCGCTTATTCAAATTTAGTAAAATTATACATAAACACTAAACCATAAAAAAGCTAGGTAGGTAGGATTTGATTACATACAGTTTACATGTGACCAATTATATTTCTTGTACCACGGTGAATTCGGATACTTCGATTCGCTTACGAACCGAAATAAACCGTAATGTAGACTCGTTAACAAAACCTAAAAAAATCTAAGAGCGGTTCATCCTGCTTCGCTTCTGAGATATGTACATATATAGATCTATAATTGAGTTGTCTAATGATAGTAAAAACATTTATTTAAGGAAAATAACATAATAGCTAATGGTATTCGAAGTGCGTCCTTTAAAGAAAGTACATACATTATATATATATATATATATATATATATATATATATATATATATAGATATAGATATATTCCAGTATGTCGCTAGGTGTTGCAAATAAATACGCATAAATATATTTTAATTCATGCAAGATTGTTTATTTATCATTATAGCGCCAATTCTCTATATATTATTATCAACTATATAGTAATAAGTTAAAAAGTCATAAAAAGATATGTCTTGTGTACTATCCCCTACAATTGAAACTAGAACGTACAGTCCCCCAGCTTTAGCAGTTCTCTATCTCTGTAGCCATTTATCGTCTAAGATGCGGACGGATGGAATGGAAAGGTTAAAATTAAGCGACTGCTACGAACGTTTAATGTTGCGCATACGCAAAGGTAACAGCTAGAGAACTGTTTTATTCGGATTAGCCTCCTAGGTATTTTTTTTTATTTTTAATTGTGATCTCTTAGCAGCAATTTTTGCTGGCTACAAAAACTAAATCAAAAGTGTGCTACAGGCCCAAATACACTTCATATCAAATTCTGTAAAGCAAATATTTACAGAGGAGTTTAGTAGAGACCTTTCGCACACACATCGACACGATCGCTTATATATATATATATATATATATATATATATATATATATATATATTCGTGTGGTAGAACATTTTTATATTGACTTCTATGCAATTATGCCGAATGTAAAAACTGTGTATAACTAGAATTCAGTGTAACAGTGTGAAATGAAACCAATTATCTCATATAAACAATAAAAAAGAAATAAGTATATAATTAACGCTAGATATTTTTAAAGGAATATGCAAATTCATGTAGTTGCTTACATATGTATGACTGAGTATATTAAGAAGCTCGTTTTAATAATCTTTAAATAGAAAAATTATATTTGTCCTTGAAGCCATAGTCACAGTATAGTATCTGTTTTGAATGTACACACTTAATTTATATGGGTCAATGGAAGAAAACCCCTTGTATACTAAGGCAATTTTTATTTTTGCCTACTTCCAAAGTACCCCTTTTGGGGAAGCTTGTTTACCTATACATTTAAAACAACTTTGAGCCACATTTTCTTTTGTGGGAAAGCTTATACAAATAGGAAACGTAGATTGTAATATTAATGTCGAGCAAGAAAAGAACTAACCTTATATAGGAAAACTTTATATATATATAAAGAAATTTAACATGAAGTAAATATGTGTATATATGAATTTATTTGTCAGTTTAATAAGAAACAAATCGAAAGGGGTTAATAACGCTCTTTATACTTACGCATATCGAAATGCATATGCATAAATAGCCATCTTACTATTTATGTTTATCTTTATTAAACTGACAAATAAATTCACATTACTTACTTTATCTTGGCTTAAATTTCATTTTATGTTATGCTTCACTCCCATATGTTGAGCTTCTTATATTCTGATAGGTCTTTATATAAAGAATCTATCCATATTTTTTTAAAATTGCATTCGATATATATGTGCATGTGTATGTGTGTGAATGTATAAGAAAAAAATTAAAACTGTTAAGTTGAAATTTAAAATAAAATAAAAAATTTACAAAGTCCTTATACTGGTATTTATATTAGATTGAAGTTTATCATTGCTTATATCAGGTAAACACTGCATCTTTTTTTTCATTATATATATATGTGTGTGTGTGTGTGTGTGTGTGTGTGTGTGTGTGTGTGTGTGTGTGTGTGTGTGTGTGTGTGTGTGTGTGTGTGTGTGTGTGTGTGTGGTATAATCTCGTTGACACACCGAAGTTAAACAACGTTCAGCCTGATTAAGACTAGATCGCCTGATTTCGGCGTCTTCCGTTGACACTCGATATCGTGCAAATATTAAGCACTTGAAGTTATCAGCAATCAGCTCGGCTAGTTTGAAATCAGTTTGGATTCCCGTTTGAAGAACAAGATTGTGTTCGGCCCGCATAGTTCCGATACAAGTTTAATAGTCTCTGAAAAATCTATGGCTGTGGTTTTCTTGGGTAATATGAAATCCATGAACCTACTATGTTCGGTAGTTCCCAGTTTTCTAAATAGTGGACTACCTTTTTTCACCGTGCCATTGTTCAGAGTCTACGTTGAAAATATCTTCATAGCAACTGTAGAAGGCTTAGAATAGTTTGTCGTACGCTGGTACGCATTTAAATGTTTCAGTCGGATTGTAAATTATACTCTTGGACTTTTTAGAGCCATCTAATGAATTTGCAAGTAATTCTTTAAATTGTTATTGTTGTAGTTTAGGTTTTTTTTTTGTTGATTTGTTTTTGTTTTGTTTTGTTTTTTGTTTTGCTTTTTGTAAGTATCAATTGTTGGAATTCTGTTTGCTGTCTATGTAAAGCCAAAAACAATTGTTTCTGTTTTTAATCTGGTTTTGTTGATGGAGCAGTTTCGAATATTTGTTGCTGATCCAAGTAGCATTTGGACGATTTTTGGAAAATCTTCCGAATTTAGATAGCAAAAATATGACAGCGGTTTTAAATTATATAAAAAAAGGGGACGAACAAAGCATAGACAACAAAAATGACAGCAATTACTGTTTCTTTGGATACTCGTTTACTAAAGGGAAGATACACAAGACAATTTAGACAGTTTTCTTTTCTTTTTTAGCAAACAAAAGAAAAGGAATAAACAGACAATTAGTTAAACTGAACTACTTACTGGTTTCCCTTATTTCGAGATATCGTTGTTCCGTTAACTTTATTTAAATTTTATCTACACTTAATTTTGTTGTGGTTAGCAAAAAAAAAAATTCAGCCCGGAATAAAAAAAGGGGGTATTATTTCTTAGTGAGCGTTTAACAATTTTTTGTCCAAGTGTTTGCAAATAAGCATAGTTTTTTTTCTGGTTATTCGCTGGGGAATTTTTGTAATGGTAGAATACTTTTTTATTTTATCTAAGTATTTGCAAGTAAGTGGGTTTATTTGCTGTTCTTGGCTTGGGGATTTTTTTAATTAGAGACAACTTTTATGGAAGTGAGGGGAAGGTAGAAACGAAAAATAATTCTTCTGACAAAAGCAAGAAAAATGCTTGCCATTTTGTTTGTTTATTTTAAACACTTAATATTCCTTTTTTCTTTTGTGTGAGAACTAACCGCTTTTATAACGAAAGAAAATAACTCGCCTCGGTAATTTTGAGAGGAGAATTATTTTATGCACGAATTTTTTTAAATTCAACTTTGGCTTTCGAGTTTGTCAGTTTGTTCACAAAACAAACTGGGCTTTTTTGTGTAAGTAATCGTTCTCGATACTTTTGGTTGACCGTGATATTGTTTGCACAGACTTTAAATAATCGTAAATATTCCGTAAGTTCCGAATTGCTAGTTCGTCAATGATTTTGATAACCGGCATATCATTTTGTATAGAAATTTTTTATGTAGTAATGCCAGCTTAATTTCTCGTGCAACACTGATGTGTGACAAAGGAATCCTCTGTCGCTACTGATGTGGCGAGGATGAAATTATCAATGGACTTCTCGGTTCTTTCTGTCGCTACTTATGTGAGATTTGTCAAGCATTTAGGGTTTCGCATGAGTGCCTTTCTCGAACCCTTCTGTCGTAACTGATGTGAACCCAAGTTTGAGACTATGGGAAAAAACACGAAACTCAGATTAGGTGTAAGAAATATATATTAAGCATGTAGTAGAGATTTATAAGGCTATCACAATGCGAGGAGTGAGATATAGTCGGTGTTGTTGGAAGAAGATGAAAATAAGTGGCGATTTACAAATCAATAAGTGCATAAATATATGTCTATATATACACATATTTATTCAGTTGTATTAAGTACAAATGTCTTACTTGTTATGTCTGCGACAATAGCAAAAAGGTTACAAGGATAGGATAAAGGGTAAGCGAAGCTTACTATCCGGTAATGTCCAATACGATTAGTCGTACGCACTGCGTACTGAATTTATTCATATATATATATATATATATATATATATATATATATATATATTGCAATACTGATCCCCTGAGACTGATATCTCATATCGTAATATAGTAATGGAACAGCCCATGGTGCAGGTAAGTTTCGGTCTCACAACAAATATGTATGAACCCTGTTTTAATAAGTTCTCCTCAATTTCCAGTATTTCAAATTTTTTTAGCAAAATATAAGCACAAAATTCTCATTTTAAAATATAGACATTAGATTTTAATTGCCTTTGATTCGTAGTTAATAGAAAAAATTAATGAAGGTTCCTTGAATTATAGTTTTTCAAACTCCCTAAGGTTTAAGCCATAAATTTAAGACATTTTTCCAGAATCCAAATCATATAATAGAATTTGATCCAAATTAAAATATGTACTATATATATATATATACATTAAATATATATATATATATTATACACATGTGTATATACCTATACCTTCATACTTTAATATCGTATCTCTCTCTCTCTCTCTCTCTCTCTCTCTATATATATATATATATATATATATATATATATATATATATATATATATCATCTGAGTAGATGAATAAACATTGAAAACTCATGGGTTAAGGAAATATATTTATTAAACTGTATTGTTTGTTTTGCATACAATGAACATTCTATATTTGAAATTTAACTGTTTCAAATGAGAAAATTTTAATTCCTAAATTATGATATATATATATATATATATATGGAATAAGACGATTTTCTATACACACACACACACGCACGCACACACAGACACATACACACACACACACACACACATGGATTTCTATTAATTTCAATAAATAGGAGAATAAAGGGAATAACATTACGCAGAGACAGAGAAATGAAAGAGAAACCAACCAAGTACTATGTTCACCAATATTTAGTCTCTATTTCAAGACCTCTTAGGATGGTTAAATTGAAGCAAAATGAAATGCCAGTACACTAATTGAAAAATATATTTGTTGTGAAATTGTATTTTCATAATAATTATATTTTTCAAATATTGTACTGTTATTTTATATTTATTTATGCATATGAGGTTGGGAGTTATGCATGGAATATGCTATCGAATTCTCATAGAATACCGGAAGTAAAATTATCGATCGTTATTCTTCTGTAAGAACATTGTGATCAACATATTTTTTCAGCTCTTTTTGTTGTTTGTTTGTTTAATTCTTGGAAAACTAAATAATAAATAACGATTCGAAATTCGCCTGTGTTTGATCAACAAGATGCTATAGATATCGACCGTAAAGAAACTTTTCACAAAGGACTTTGTTTCCCGGGGTTGATGCTATTAAATTGGCTTTTTTGTTCTGCATTTTCTTCGTGGGTTTTTTTTTTTTTTTTCATAAACATGTGAGATTCTTCTTGGAAATGCATAACCTCAAGCTTATTCAGAGACAATACATTCAAATCCGAACTCATTTTCTCTTTGAAATATATTTTTTTTTAATACTTTTGAATAATTCAAACTAAATACCGAAAATAATATATTTAATGATGTATTATTTTCACATCGAAAGTTTTCTATGACTTTCAACCCACAAAGAAGAGTATTTCTGGCAATTCCTCAAAAAGTGGTTAGCTGGCCTAATACATACAGCCGCAGACTATGGAATCGGTTACTTTGATTATGTTATTTACTGTGCACAGGGGCATACAAAACAATCAGACAACCAAGAAGCAGACTAGCAAATTAGAGTCAGTATTTCCAGATTTTTTATAAAAATCGCTTAGGACAAGGCATGAAGACATTTAATACAAGGTGTTAAGAAAACAATACTACTTGAATGCAAAAGTGCGTGTTAGATAGATCGATTCCGACCTAGAATACAGCCATTCTTCTCTCTTGGTATGAAACATTGGTTAAGTAATGGTGTATGTATGTGTGCATGTGTGTATACATGTCGCGGCATCAGTTAAACTGTTAATCTGTGCACAAATAAAACCACATTGGAATGCACATTTCCATTTCGATTATCTTACTGATGTTTGAAGGAATTTTAACCATAATTCCGATTTAAAGTACGAAGAAACATCATTAGAAACTAATGTTCCAATAGTTTAGCGTTTTTTACTATTTTTTATTAATAGCCGACCAAGCAATATATATTTTATAATGTAAAACTGTTTACAGCCAGTAGGAAAAACAAATGAAACATTTTATAAACAAAGATAAACGAACATTCCGCACATGGTCTGTTAATAACCGGTTTCTTACGTGTGTACCGGCGCGTTATCACCAGTAAGCGATCAAGAAACGATCAACAAAGTTGTTTTACATACATGCACGGTTATTGATTTTCATTATTTATTATGGTTGCGTTTCTATGTGCTGGTCGCAATCCTTTTGTGGTTGTTGAGCTTTTGTTTAACTTAATACCAATTTACAAATGTATAAAACATAACGGAGATTTTTTGGCGTTAAAGGTTTTATATTTGTTTATTGTTTACAGAGGGAGAGACCAATTTAATTCTGATTATTTTTTAACTATATATATACTATCATGGGTGCACGGCGTTGCCCGGGTATTTAGAGATGTATGTTGAGCAAAAAAAAGTGGTCAATTTTTTTAACTTTGACCCCTACTATGACCTCTTAAAATTTAGTGTTTTGGGCTCAAATCAAGTTATTAAGTTAGATCCATGTCCAAAATTTACGGATGAGTTTGGTAAAGTTCTCCAAAGTCAAATCGTTGACCTTTGACCCCGTAATCGGAAAATTTCTGGCCGAAAATCGATCAAATCGATTTTCCCAAATCTCAGTACTCTGTATATCAAATTTCGAGTCTGTAGACTTAAAATTGACAGAGTTATTGCGTAGGGAAATGTACACACACAGACACACAGATACATAGATACACACACAGACAGACACTTTCACTTTTATATATATACTAGCATGGGCGCCCGGCGTTGCCTGGGTGTTTGGGTGTGTATGTTGAGCAAAAAAAAACAGTTGTCGTCGGAAGGCAGGCTCGAACCCGTATCACAAAGGAAGAAAAGAACGGGGTAAAACCTAACGTTTATGCTGTTACGACCACCGCCAAACCGGAAGAAAGATTTTTGTAAATTAAGACTAGACAATCTAAAGGAGAGAATAACTTTAAAAAATATCGGCAAAAAAGTGACCCCCCCCCCCCACTGTAGAAAAGTGTCTAGTTGAAGGGGAAGATATTAATGTTTTTAGCCAATTGTTCGATATTTGTCGTATGAAAGATCGAATTTTAAAACGATACTTATCTTCGTAAAATCCGTCGCCTCTATTGAAAGTTTAAGGCGGACATGCAAACAGACATACATACATACATTTATATATTGGTAACTAAAAATTTTCGCCCGAAACCGATTAAAAAGCTTGCCCTATCTCTGAATACCCTTTATATTTAGACCAGAAATTGTCTGAGCAATTTGGAAGAGACCGCAGAGGTCAAGTTTTTTTTTTAACTTTGACCCCTTTTTTGATCCCTTAACATTTATTCTTTTGGGCTCAAATCAAGTTATTATGTTAGATCCATGTCCAAGGAACTTATATCTAAAATTTGACGTGTTTAGACCCAAAATTGTCGGAGGAGTTTGGTAGAGTTCTCAAAGGTCAAATCGTTGAACTTTGATCCCTTAATCGCCAAATTTCTGTCTGAAAACTAATCACATCGATATTCCAAAATTTCAATACCCTGTATATAAAAATCTCGAATCTGTAGGCTTAAAATTGACAGAGTAATTGCGTATGGAAATGTACACAGATACACAGACACTTTCACTTATATATATATAAATATATATATATGTATATATATGCATATATATATATATATATATATATATATATATATATATATATGGGGATTGAGAGACGCAGACGTCATCATCGAGGTGACTTTCGTTTAGTTTCTCCTTAAATTTTCAGAACGAATATTATCTATCAGTCTTCTCGACTTCGAAACTCCGTTCTGTGTCCCAAACACAAGTAATTTATATCATATGATTCTACAACGGCATAGCTGTCGCCTTTTGTCTAGGAAACTAAACTTACAATCCTGCATCTCAAACATACGAGCTCCCTCGGCATATTACTATTTGTCGCCAGGTTATCGTAACATGTACTAAAGTAACCCTCGCCGAAATCCAAACTAGTTAACATTATCTCTACTTACAGGCGTAGGATCCAATATATAACATAAACAAGTGCGTCCAAAGATGGAGTACTGCTGCCACATCTGGGCAGGAGCTGCTGAAAACAGCTTATCCTGCCTTGACAGAGTACGAAATAGACTTCGTGGCTTACTCGGGAGGTGCCCTTTTCTCTTCCCTGCAACATCTCTCCCACAGAAGAGACGTTGCGAGCCTGTCTTTGTTTTATCGTTATTTCCATGGCAAGTGCTTGTCTGAGCTCCAATATCTGCCCCCCTCGCCAATCTTTCACGATAAACACCCGTCTAACTAAAACCACTGTCAATAATTTCCCCCACTCTTTATCTAACGTAGATTCCATGAACAAAGCTTCTTTCTTAGAGTGCACGCCTGTGGAACTCTCTTCCGTTTGCCTGTTTCCCACCTTACTACAACTTTGATGTCTTCAAGTCCAACATCAACAAATTCCTGATGAACCGCCCCCTTAAGTAAGACACTTTATCAAATCTTCAATACTAACGATTACTACGGTACTATCCCATTGATTACTGTGCACCCAATAACCCTTATCCCCGAGTGGCTTCCGGGTCTTGATAAGTGGTGACTACGATGTAAAAAAAAAAATCTGAAAAAATTATAACAAATAATACAACTTCGTATTGTTGCATGGATTTACAGTTTAAAGCGTCCTCTATTTCTTAAGAAAGCCCACTTTATCCTCTAGCAAATCAATGTTTGGTTTTATTATCCTTTCTATTGAAAGCCAAAATATTTTTTAAGCAAAGCCAGTAGGACACATTTGTTGAATGAAACCATTAAGAATGAGATAATATGAACTCACGACTCTGATTTATTATTAGCTAGGTTAAGCAATTTTCTTCTTTTCCATTTTTTTTCTCGTTCCTTGTATTTCTACTTCTTTCGCTCGTCTTTGATTTTATTTATCTTTTCTCGTTGTCTTATTCTCCCCATCTTCCTCCTCTCCTCCCATGTTTCTATCTTCTCATTCTTTTATTTCTGTCTTCTCTCTTCATATTCGTCCTCTGCATTCCTCTCTTTTCTATTTCTCTTCTTTCTCCTCGTTTTATTATTGTTTTCTTTTTCTCTGTCTTCTGTTTCTTATTCGCTCTCTTTCTCTATCTCTCGCTTTTCTTTGTTTCTTCTATTTCTCCTCCGTCTTCTTCTTCTTCTTCTTCTCCGTCTTCTGCTTCTTCTTCTCTTTCTTCTTCTTCTTCTTCTTCTTCTTGTGTGTTCTTTAGATTCTTTTTTCTGTTTCTTTCCTTTCCATGTCTTTTCCTTTATTGCAATCCTGCCTTTACCCAGGATTACGCTCTTTCTTCTGATTCCAGCTGAAATGCAAAGTATCTTATCGTGATGGAAGAAAACAATACGATTATTTGTGTTTTCTGGCCTTGGAACACGAAAGAAACATTGCAAACAAAACGAAAATAAATGTTGTCGATGTGTTTCTGTTTTGTTTTAGTTATTTACGAATTGTTATTTATGGACTGTTATTTGTGGATTGTTATTTGTGGATTGTTATTTATGGATTCTTATTTCTATCTGTGCATGTCATCAAACATTCACTCTGATTTTTTTAGATAAGGGTTAAGAATTCGTTTTAATTTTAACTATTCGGACTATTGTTCTCATCTTCGGTGTAATTTTCACAAAGTGTCAGATAGATGTAACCTCTGGTCTTCCCTAAATGTATCTTGTTGAACTCGGGAATCTTTCTGTCGAACACGGAAATCTTCATGAAATTTCAAACTGAATACTTCATTTAATTCACAGAGTTATCAGACCCCCGGTTCGTCAGCCTTGACCACACAGTAATTCGCGATTGTATCTTGAGTGTCACCTATGCTGAGAATAGAAACATCAACCTCCAGAAGAGTTAAACTCACAACTGAATTTACCAAGTGATTTATCCACTACGCCACGGGTCATTGCGCAAGGTCCTTGCGCAACTGGTCTTTGCGCATATGGTTCCGTTCGAAATTCTCTGCAGATTCTCGAATTCGACAGAAAGATTATAAGTTTCGAACAAGATACACTTGTCAGATAAGGCCAGAGATTACATTTAAGTTGTAAAACTAAAACTCAGGATAAGAACAGTAGAATAAATAATTCAAAGCATAACACGAAAATATTAATTACTTAAAGTAAAATATTCTTTAAATAAAATAAAGAGTAAATATTAGATGGGATTTATTTCTTAAACTTTTATACATTGATGTGAGAAATTTCTTTCATACACACTCAAATTCCTCCCTGCAAAAACAAATGAATTCCACAAACAAAAGCCATACCTTTAAACTCAAATTTTATTCACAACGTAAAGTTCTTTGGTTCTGGTAAGTCCTTTTACAAAACGGTGGCCGATTTGCCTCCATTGTCTTTAGTTTGAATTCCTATTGTTGGAATGTTAGTTCGTTTTCCTTTGTAAGGATCCATGTATGTACATGGTAGATTCGGCTGGAATGTTGGCGCCTATAATTAGGCATATGCGAGACAGCCGATCTCTAGATTTTTTGGTGAATAAATGAACTTGAAGGCCATCCTGTAATTCGGATAATTTCCGCTTTATAAAATTGTCTCTGCTTGTAGAGACGTGATCCTTAGTTGACCAACAGTTTGGTGATACATCATGAAAGAATTGACGTAGCTCCTTTCTTTTAAAGAAGCTACAGGAAACGAGTCTGTTCCATACCGAATCTTTCTGCAGAACTGAAAAATAAGCATGAATACAAAAAAAGGCGCGAAGTCAAACCCTGACACATTCAAATTTAAACCAATCGCAGACCGGCTAGCAAACCGCGTAAGCTGCCTAAAGGAAACATGGCGGTTGAATGTGGAATTTCTCACATTAAACCCTTTTTTACCGCCTTTTCTTCTGCGCGTGATTTTTTTCTTTTTAGATTGTTACAGAAAGGGCAATGGAGTAAAATAGGAGTGAATAAAAAGAGTAGTAATGCGAGAACTTCCGGATAAATGAGTTCTCATTTTATGACGTTATCCACTGTACACGGTTATCACTTGTCTTTATGCTTAATTGATGACGTGATCATCTAAAGCCGTTATTTACAGTGTATAATTATCAGTATGGATGACGTTATAAAACCATGAGATTTAGACGTTAATCTAGCAGAAGAGTGTCGTGATACTTGCTATCCTTTTCTCTGTCCATGATATGATGGAAACAATACACTTTTTATGACATCAGCTACTGTGAACGGTTATTTTTATCTTTACTTTAATGGATACATAATCTTTTAGAAACATTATCATTGATGGTGTCGAAAATGATTCTTGGAGAAATAAAAATATTATTTTTGTTTACTTGGTTCATATTAAAATCCCGTTCGATGGTAAAAATATATGTAATCGATGTAACGCCTCAAAATTATCTATGGTATGCACTTTAAAAATTTTATTGACAATATATAGCGTTTGTCGAATTTGTCATTAACATATTCTACAAAAATTAAAACGGATGTTTTTCAAAAGTAACTCAATTCCAAAACTAAGAAACATTTCAATATGTATGATGTGTGAGTAAAAATAGGAAAGGCAATGGCTTTAATATGTGACAATAATAGTCAACCTAAAGAGTTAAACTTATTTAGAGAATTGTTAATTACTTAATTTAAAACATCCAGGGGAGATAACTCTGATACATTTCTTCTGGGTTTCTTCATTGACCTATTGTTTTTATTTAGCAAGAGTTAATTTTGTAAATTTAGATTTTAATTAATATATTCTTTTTTTTCTTATTATCTTAGCCAAGTTACTAATATATATATATATATATATATATATATATATATATATATATAGAGAGAGAGAGAGAGAGAGAGAGAGAGTCATCTACATACAGCTAGATAGGTAACTGCCTCAAGCCATACTGTCCAAATGACAGTAAAGGCTTCTCACCATAATGTCGTGCTAGAGACGCAGATAACAAGACATCTTTTTTATAACTAAAGTGACAAAGCCGATATTCATTGGCAAGATTATAATTTGTGACAAGCCATTGATTCGATTAGGGAAGTTCATGGGAGACAGTTTTGAAGGCCTAATAACACCTCTCTAGGTAGGTAACAGTGAAAAATAGAAACAGAAGAAAAGAAAAATTATGGCGGAATGAAATAATCAGAGGGATTTAGGGAGGGGTTCCATTAAATAAAACATTGCTATGTTGCAAAAACAAATATGAAATAAACGCTATTTTAAATACATTAATTTAAATCTATATAGGAACGTTGCAAGTCCCCAAAAACCTTATTCTCAATTAATGGCGACGCATGAATCTTTCGAGGATTCATTTTGACTTGCCACTGGAACACACGTTGGTCATAGACAAACGCCCGACCTTAGAAATCGCTAGACTAAAAGTGGTTTTTCTCCTTAATGATAACTAGTGCCAATAGTCAATATCTGACAAGCGCCAGGTATTGCCTTTTTTTTCTTTAATCACAACGTTCACTAAATAGTAGTGGATTGACTATTGCCAATCGATATCGAAACATCATAATCAGAGCAGCAATTTTTTGCGAGCAAATAAAGAATTACCTATCGAAAATCACGAACTGTTTATTTGGTGACATCAGACAAGAAAAAAATGTAAAAATGAAACAAACTTTAATTAACTCAACTTTATTATTATTATTATTATTATTATTATTATTATTATTATTATTATTATTATTATTATTATTGTTGTTGTTGTTGTTGTTGTTGTTGTTCGGATGTTTTATGTTTCTGTCTTTGTGTGCATTTTTCCGGCCAAAAGCGACAACAGCGGCGAAGTTTTAAAAATAGTAAACGAAACAAGTAAGAGTTTCTAACCGAAATTTTAATTTGAACTTGAAATTCATGGTTAAACAAGGAATTGTCTTACACATGTTCGGATGTTTTATGTTTTTGTCTCTGTGTACATTTTTTCCGGCCAAAAGCGACAACAGCGGCGGAGTTTTAAAAAATAGCAAGCGAAACAAGTAAGAGTTTCTAACCGAAATTTTAATTTGGAATTGAAATTCATGGTTAAACAACGAATTGTCTTACACATGTTCGGATGTTTTATGTTTCTGTTTTTGTGTACATTTCTTCGGTCGTCAGCAACATCAGCAGCGGAGTTTTAAAAATAGCAAAGGGGGGGGTACAGAAGTGTTTCTAACTGAAATTAGAATTTAAAACTTGAATTCACGATTAAACGAGGAATTGTCTTTCACATGTTTGAATATTTTATGTTTTTGTGTACATTCTTCTCGACAAAAGCAACATCGGCAGAGGAGTTTAAAAAAAAACGGACAAAGTGAGCTTTTCTAACTGAAATTATTATTATTATTATTTTATTATTATCATTGTTGTTATCATTATTATTATTATTATTATTATTATTTAAAAAAAAACAAAATTTACTTTATTGGTTATTACTATTATCACTAATATTATTACTGTAGTATTAGTGGTGGTGGTGGTGGAAGTAGTGGTGATATTTTTTATTATTACTGTAGCTGTAATGGTAGGTGTTGTTTTTTGCTGCCATTGCTATTGTTGTTTTTGCTGTTAATATTATTGCTACCGATATTAGTGTTGCCATTAGTAAGATTTTATTTCTATTGTTGTTGGTGGTGGTAATGGGAATAGTGGTGGTGATGGAAGAAAAAAGGTTGGGAGGTGATCTCTGACCTTGGTGGGGAACCCTCCTAGAGATAATGTCTCGATAAAAATATCGGTGGTGGTGTAACCTTAAATTCACTAACCCCATTTATGGGAGAATGTCAAATCAAAATATTGAAAATAACGACGTGAATAAGGCTAGAAAATCTTGTCATGGTCTCACGCCAGGTAGGTGCCCCACTGGTCAACAGGGTGGGTCCTGTTGTCATCATACCACTGTTCGATATTCTGAGGGTGTGGCGGGATATAGGGGGAGTGAGAATTGCCAGAGAGGGTCCCAAGACACGAAGGGAGTTGGAACGGGAAATGTAAAAAAAACGTGGACGGATGAGGAAAGAAAGTACTGTGGGAATGCTTTGTAAGAAGTGGAAGTACCAAATTTGGTAGATATATCCGAAAAGTGAAGGAAGAATGGGAATCGAGAGGAGGAGGACCTAGAAGTGTCGCGAGTTTGGTATCCCAGTTAAAACAAATTAAAAATTACAACCTACTTTCATTGATTGTAAGAGAAGAGCTTGAATGGATGGTTAGGAATGAAATGAATGAATAACGAAAGTAAAATTGATGAAACTAGCTCGAATGGAAGAACTGAGAGAGTAGAAGTGCAGAAGGGAAATGTAAGCGATGATGGGAGGCGGACAACTGAGGAGGTATGGAATCCTATGGTTAGCGGAAGTAAGGAGAAAGAGTTTGACGGATCTAAGGCAGATGAGATCATTGACTCTGAGACAATGGAGCCAGTGAAAGGAGCAGATGTATGGAAAAGTGGTGATGAAGTTCGAACTTTGACTTCTGTAGAAAAAGAAGTACTTCAGAAGTAAAGAGAGGTTCTTGTTAGAGACGATATCATAGATATTATAAGTATGACGAGTAGTGATAGGCGGAAGGTGAAAAACGAGGTAAAAACAATTCAAGGAGTAATTCACAACATCATAAGAAAGAACATATCGATTACGGAACTTAAAAGACTTCTGTATGCAGCGTCATACGTTATTGTGAATTATATTGGCTTATTACAGAAGAAAAAGGGAGAAATGAAGGATAGAGGACAACACTGGCAGAGTCGGCTTGAAGAAAGTATTAAACGATGGCGGAAAGACATTGGTAGAATCGAAGAAACAAGAAAAGGAATTAAACTAAGACAGAAAGCCAAGGACGAGCTTGAAAGGAGTTATAGATTGCTGGAAAAGGGAACGATGAACGTTCTAACAATGTTGAAAGAGAAGGTCCACACTGATGGTATGAAAATTCGGAACTTTGTTGAAAAAGTGTTGCATTTCGGCAGAAAAACCTTTTCCGGAACAATCAGTCTCAGCTGTATAAAGAATTAAATGGCAGTAAACAGGCGGGAATAACAACACTCCAAACGTAAAAGATGCCAGGAAGTTCTGGAGTAGGATTTGGTCTGTCGAAGGGCGATATAATAAGAAGGCTAGCTGGTCGGGAGAGGTCAGAAAAAGACTATCAGAAATGCAGCAGATGAAGAACGTTGAGATAACCATCGATGACGTTAAGGCTGACATACGATGGATGACAAACTGGAAGGCACCTGGTCCAGATGGAGTGATGGGCTTCTGGTTTAAACAGTTCCCATGACTTTATCCACCTATAGCTGCTGCTCTGCAAAGGATTGTAGAGTCGGGAGATGTCCCAGATTGGCTTGTGAAGGGAAGAACAACACTGATTAGGAAAGATCCTGCAAAAGGAACAGATGCCAATTATTATAGACCAATTACATGTCTGCCATTGATGTGGAAACTGTTGACTAGAATATTTGTGGAGAAAATTTATGAACATCTAGAGAGTAATGGTGTTTTTCCTGACGAACAGAAGGGGTGCCGGAAAGGCTCGAGAGATACTAAAGAGCTAATACTAATTGATAAAGCAATAATGCAGGATGCGAAGAAGAAGACGAGAAAGCTGAGCGTAGCATGGATCGATTACAGAAAGGCTTATGACATGGTTCCTCATTCATGGATACGTGAAACACTATTGATGATGAAGGTTGCTGAGAATGTGGTAGGGCTTTTGAAGACATTTATGGCTCAATGGAAAACGGTGATGACAGCAAACAGAGAGGGGATGGGACAGGCTGGCATTAAACGTTGAATATTTCAAGTAGATTCGTTATCGCTACTTCTTTTTGTAATAATAATGATGTCACTGAGCATCCTCTTGAAGATAGAAAAACTGGGGTATAACTTTAAATCTGGTGACAGACGCCTCAACCATCTACTGTTTATGGATGATTTGAAAATATTCGGTAGAAATGAAAAGGAAATGGAGAGACTGGTAGAACTTGTGGGAACATACTCAGAAGACATTGGGATGGAGTTTGGGATTAGTAAATGTGCTGTGCTGGCGATGAAAAGAGGAGTAAAGGTTCATTCGAATGGAATAGTGCTGCCAAATGGAGAAATCAGGAAAGAAATAGAAGATAAAGGATATAAGTATTTGGGAGTGCTGGAGGGTGTAGGCATCATGAACAGAGAAATGAAGGAAAACGTCGGGAAGGAGTATCTTAGAAGAGTGAAACTAAGTCGAAACTGTATGGAGGAAACCTAATGAAAGCAGTAAATGCATAGGCAGTCAGTGTTTTGAGATACAGTGCGGGAATTTTAGAATGATATGACAAGGATTTGCATGCGATGGATATCAAAACAAGAAAAAAGTTTTAGCAATGTTTGGTATATTTCACATTCGAAGTAGCGTAGAAAGGTTGTATCAAATGAGGAAAGATGGTGGGAGAGAATTGAAAAGTGTAAAAGATTGTGTTAGAACCGAGGAGATGTCGTTGAAGGTGCATGTGGTTAGAATTGAGGAGTGTATGCTTAAGGTTGTGGCCAATGAACTGGAGGTATGTTAGACCAAGGCTGATTATGTGAAACATATGGATAGGGAAAGGGCAGGGGTACTGGCTATGAAGAAAATGCATGGAAGGTTCTTCCAGGATATAGCAGAAGTGGCTGATGAAAGATCATAGCAATGGCTTAGAGCTGGGTATCTGGCTAAGAGTACTGAAGATTTTGTTTGTGCAGCACAAGAGCAGGCATTATGAACACGATTGTTCAAAAAAGTGGTTCTAGGAGAGGAAGTTGCTGCAGAATGTGGTAAGACCTCAGAATCAATTGCGCACCTTGCAGCAGGATGTAGTGGACTGGCCCAGAGAGAGTACCGCAAAAGACACGATCGCATGGGACTCCGGATATATTGGGAGGTGTGTAAGAGGGTTGGGGTGAGGTGCGCTGGAAAATGGTTTGAGGAGGTGCCTGATGAAGTGAGAACAAGTGAGAATGGCAAGGTAGAGGTATGATGGGACAAATGTGTCATAACGACCAAGCAATTGGAACATAATCGTCACGATTTGGTCGTCATTGGCAAGGCCTAAAAAAACTGGAAGATTGTAGACTTCTCAGTACCCTGGAACAGGAATGTGAGAAAGAAGGAGAATGGGAAGTGGAGCAATTATGCTCCATTGGCCTTGGATATAAGGCGTATATACGGGGTTAAAACACAAATAATCCCGGTCGTAGTTGGTACACTAGGAGAAGTATCAAATCGTCTGGAAGGACAATTGAAAAAACTACAAATCCCCAATGTTTTAGGCGGTCTTCAACCCTCTGCAATCATAGGTACCACCAACATCCTTGGGAAAATCCTTGATCTTTGAAGCTCCTGGTTTGAAGCCGAGGTTAAGGAAAATCCTCTGAAAATGAATCCCATCCCTTTCCAGAGAGACGTTCATAAACGAAATCAGAATTATTATTATTATTATTATTATTATTATTATTATTATTATTATTATTATTATTATTATTATTATTCAGTGAAGACCAATGATCGTTGCCAACGAGATATTCAATTGTAAGTGGCTGTTGCGATAACGTAAATTCTTTTGCAAAGGTTATCGAAATAGATGGAGAGTCCTGGTAATCTGGGGAGACTTGTTTTTACCCAGACTCCAGAGAGCACCACAAGTGTTTATCAAAGAGAAATCTTTGATGATGCCATGTGCGATTACTCTAGTGAGTATAATAATACTAATAATAATAATAATAATATATATATATATATATTGCTTCTGACTATAGATGTATTCTTTCTGTTTATCTAATAACTAGCAAGGAGACCCTACATTGTTCGGGATTGAATGATGCTAAACGAGTGTTTCACACTTGTATAATTTGTTGTCATCGAAATAGATGAAATCGTCTACTTTTTCAATTAAACTGATTGACTGTCATCCCAGTGCACCAGAAGCTTCAGATGCCTTCCCGCACTTTTGCCAGGAAAATTAAAGAAGTAAACTTTTATATAAATAAATCTAAATAAATAAATAAATTTTTATATAAATGCCAGAACGAGAAAAAAAACTCAACTTTATATGTATATATATTCGTATTATGTAGATTATTCGGACAACTGTTCTTATCTTGAGCATTTTTTTGTGTTTTGGGTTTTTTTTTATGTTTCGGTCGACCTAATCGTAAACATTCTTCAGATATATTAGTCGAATTTGGGGGTTTTCTTGTCGAACTTAGGAATCTCCACCGAATTTCAAACGGAACTTTTTATTTAATTTACGAGGGTAACATGGTCTTGTGTCTGTAGCTATGATCAAGTACAAGGTCGGAGGTTATATTGACTGGAACTTTGCGAAAATATTCATATGAAAGCAGTAGGTTGAATAATCCAAATATTACTAATAATCAATCTTCCTCTCAATAATGGAGAAACTATATATATATATATAGAGAGAGAGAGAGAGAGAGAGAGAGAGAGAGAAAGATAGAGGAGGAAAGAAGGAGAAAGATTTCCGTGCACTCTCTATATCTGAGGTTTAAATTACAAACAAATCGAAAAACTCGAAAGTAATTAGATTTAAACTTTATTTATTTCAAAGTTCATTTCTTAATAATGTTCAGACTGATAAGCAAGTCTTATCTTTTCACATTAAAAGTAAAGATTTGATTATAAATGCAGATGTTGTTTAGAGCCGATTCTTTTCTTTTCCTTTTCGTTTTTTCAAAATGGCGAACCGATCAAAAAGTAGAGCTCATTAGAGAATAAGGCATATAATGTGTTTTAAACGGAGAAAACAAGCAGAAAATTATTTACTATGAAATAATTATATGAAAAGGAAACGAAAATTCAAAGACGCAAAGTATTTTGAATACATCGAAGCAAATTTTATCATTTTGCAGACATTTTTGTTTTAGTTCTAAATGCATTAAGTGCCTTTTGCTGTTGTCATTAGAGTTTGACGAAATCCGAGAAGAAAACATTTTGAAGTTAATCTGGGAGAAAACTGGATTACCAAGGAATGTTCGAAATTTAACACGTACAAAAAAAGTATATGTATATAATAAGATAAAAATATAAAAAGTAGGAACTGGAATTTTCTTTTACCGACAACGAAATTTCAAATAAGAAGTCAAGTTGAAATCTGATTTTTCTTTAAGTCCGTCATTAAATTATTCAGCTCTTTATTAAAATGTGAACGTTTTTTCTGGCGCCAGAAACACGGGGAGATTAGATTTTGACACATTTTGAAGAAAGCAACCGACGCAGCAAAGTTGGAAATTACATAACGACATATAAAGTGTTAAAATGTTTCGATTTTTTGTGTTTGCTTTTTTAATTGACAGGAAGATAATTTAGTTAAAGACGAACAAGTAAAACCACACCATAGTTGAATTGGATGTAAATAAACTAAAAGTCACATTGACATAACAGTTAAACAGGAATAAAGCATTTTATTTACATCTATTCATTTGTCAATCTATCCATATATCTACTCATCTATGTATTTTCTCTCTCTCCGTCTTTCTCTCCTTCTCTCTCTCTCTCTCTCTCTCTCTCTCTCTGTCTCTTTCTCGTACATTCTGAAAATTCAAGAAAAATAAATTTTTAATGATGAGACAAACCTACTAGGATAAAAATGCTCTACTTGATTAAGAGGGGCAAAAATTAGAATACGTTCAAAAGTTAGAGAGTAAAGATTAATAGGAACATTATCAACTCAAGGGCGGTTACAGAAGGAGGAATAGAGGAGCAACCTCTTTATGCCTTGATATTTCGAAGCAAAATGCTCTTTGTCAGAAGAGAAGAAAAAGCTGACATTGTACAAATATAAAAGTAAAAAGACAACACCTACATTAAAACCATTCAGATTAGAAAAGGGAAATTTGGGGGATAATATCATTGCGACAAGAGAGAGAAGAGCAAGAAAGAAACAATGTGCGTTCATGGATCTGAAAAATAAGATTGATTCGATTCTTTTCCCTTTACTGTGATCTCCATTTTGTTATTATTGTCTCACATGGAGCTTTCACACAAGTCAACAAACGATCTGATTGGAAACCTGTGGTATTCTCTGGAAGCTGAGTGACAACAAGTCTCCCCAGACGTCCAGATTATTATTATTATTATTATTATTATTATTATTATTATTATTATTGTTGTTGTTGTTGTTGTTATTGTTGTTGTTATTGTTGTTGTTATTATTATTATTATTATTATTATTAATATTATTATGTCTTTATTTATTGCTTCATAAACACATTTTTTCTTAACGTGTCATGCACTGGTAGATACCCTGATGCATGACCCCCCATTATTGACGGTAGCCGCTCGTCAATTTTTAAAATCTGAGTTGGTTAAATGACACTCGACATTCCTATGCGTGTTTCTGCTCAAGTTTAATTCTGTAATTTTATAAATTTATTCGCAATTTCAACATACTATGTGTGAAATGGAAATCCGCTACTATACCCTACATGTCATTTATTGTCTGACTCCTCGTGGATAAATATTTTTATTTTATTTTTATTTTAAAATGGTTGATACCGTATCTCGACTAGATGATCATTTCTCATTTCTAGTGGAATTTGACTGTCTTGCTGAGCATACTTCTTACTCATCGCAAGCATTTCCCTTTCCCAGCTTCTTTGTTAAATTATCGGACATCAGTGCTATCCCTGTTTATCCTTGGGATGACCATACTTTTATCTATAAAATCTGAAAGTGTATCAATTACGTGACTATCCGTACCTATACTATTAATGCGTCATGACGTCATACTACGTGTCGTGATACGGCGCTTTATCAATGAAACGTTAGACTCAACGCCCTCGTTTGTCCTAGAGTTATTGGAGTCGAAATCGATTTTATAGATTTGATTTTGTCCGGATCTGGCTGTATATTCATCTCACAGACTTTTAACTCAAAATACTGAATATCTTTTCTTAACAATTCACAATTTATACCTAAGAGCATGTACCTTATCTATGTGTTTTAAATAGTTATCTAGTGTATTGGAAAATATTTATATATCGTCCAAATGTGATAACGCAAATTCTTCTTACTCCTGTAATACTATCGACATCAATTTCTGAAAGACTCTAGGAGCGATCCCGAATCCGAACGGTATAACATTAAAGTGAAATAACTCCGGATGGCAGATACACGCAGTGTTCTCCTTATTATTCTGACTCAGTTTGATCTGTCAGTAATCCTACATTAAATCTAATTTCGATAAGTATGTTACTAACCAAAGCGAGGCTAATAGATCAGCAATAACTATAGTACTCGGGCATACTTCTTTGTTATATTCAGAGTCCTAAAATCTACGCAGAATCTTCTACTATCATCTTTCTTTGACACCAAAACTGCTGAAGATCTCCACGTGTTGTTTGATCTCTCAATTATCCCTGCCCACACCATTTCATCAACAGCCGAATATACCATTTTTTCTCTGCAATAGCGGTGTTCGATACGGGCATCTTCTTATGAGACACGTTCCGGTATCAGTATACATCTCCATCGTATCTGTTCTTTCCAAGTCTTTATCTTTAGTAACGAACAAATCTCTATTCCGCTTCAACAACCTATCGATCTCTAACTTGAATTCCTCAGGGACACTTATTCCTTTCAAGTTTTCTATGAGATGTCTTTTTTTCTTTGGCATGGTATTTTAGTAATGTTACCAGCCCTATTGCACCTAGCTAATTGACACTCCTTTCTTAGGGTGACCGTTTGGTATTATTAATTATGAGCAGGGGAAATCTACGAGACCCGTTAATTTTAACCGTATTAGCTACCGATATACCTTTTTTACATGGAGGTCACCACTTATGAAGGCCCGGAAGCCACTCGGGGATAAGGGTTATTGTATGTACAGTTATCAATGGGATAGTATCGTAGTAATCGTTAGTATTGGAGATTTTATAAAGTGTCTTATTTAAGGGGGCGGTTCATCAGGAATTTGTTTATGTTTTACTTGAAGAAATGCAAGTTGTAGTCAGGTGGGAAACAGGCAAACGGAAGAGAATTCCACAGGCGTGCACTTCCAAGAAAGAAGCTTTGTTCATGGAATCTACGTTTTGATTTAGGCACAGATAAAGAGTGGGGGAAATTATAGACCGGGGCTTCAGCTAGACGGGTGTTTATCGTGTAAGATTGGCAAGGGGGGCCAGAGATTAGAGCTCAGACCAGCACTTGCCATGGAAATAAGGATAAACGTGGGAGAGAGGTTGAACGGAAGAGAAAAGAGCATCCCCACTAGGCCACGAAGTCTATTTCGTACTCTGCCAAGGAAAGATTAGCTGTTTTAGCAGCTACTGCTCAGATGTGGTAGCAGTACTCCATCCTTGGACGTACTTGGCTTTTATACAGATAGAGAATTAAATCAGCAGTGAGATATCTTCTGGAGTGGTAGAAGGATCCCAATATTTTCCCAGCGACCCTAGCACAAGTTTGATGTACGTGTTTCACTTCAGATCAGGAGTAAAGGTCAAACCCAGAAGCTTGTCAAAATATGGAGACTCCCCAAGACGAGAGCCATCCATTTCAATTGATGCCAGATGGGGATCAGAGCGTTTATGATGTAGAGATACGAGCTTGGTTTTAGATGCATTAAAAGTAACCAGCCACCTCTTCCCCCACTGTACTATGCGCTCAAGATCAGAGGGGAAAGAATCAGAGAGAACTTTGTCATTTGCAGTCTTGGATATGTTGCCATAGATGGTCGTGTCAACAGCATAGATGTCAACGAATGATTTAAGTATGTGTTTTGGGAGATCATTGATGTAGATCGGGAAGAGAATTGGGCCCAGGATGGACCCCTGAGGAACTCACGCATTATTACTGTGAGCCTCTGATTTCTGGCCATCCACCACTACTCTTATGAGCCTATCAGAGAGAAATGATGTAATGATTGAAAAAACATTTCTAGTTATACCGTAGCTGGAAATCTTGTGAAGTAGGCCTATATGCCATACTTTATCGAAGGACTTTGATATGTCAATAGAAATTGCCCTAGAAATGAAGCGTTTGTCGAGAGATTCACTAATCCTATGAGATATAACCGTTAGCACATCTGCTGTAGATCTTGCAGAACTGAAACCACATTGCGTGTCACTAAGAAGGTGATTTCTGCTGAGGTGGTTGGCTACTTCTCTGTTTAATATGGATTCCAGCAGCTTACTCATGACACACAGGAGACTTATTTGTCTGTACTGAGAGGGAGATGACTTATCACCTGAATTCTTAAATACAGGGCATACTGATGAGGTTTTTCTGGGTGTTGGAAAGCACTTCTTAAAGCAACGCTTTAACAGTTTTCTTATTATGGGGGCAAGTTCTGGCTGAAGATTTTTCAACGTTATAATTGCAATGCCGTCAGGGCCAGTTGCTTTACTAGAATCAAGGTTCTTGATTAGCTTTGGTACCCCGCGCACAGATATTTGTATATTGCATAGCGTGTTGTCTGTTATAGGAGGAAATACAGGGAGTTGATGGTCTTCATCGCATAGGGTAGAATATGCTGCAAAGTTCTTGGCAAATATTTTGGCCTTGTCTTATGCTGACGAGATGACCTGAGGTCCCTTAATGATGGTCGGATAGAACGCACACTTCAGTTCAGGATGCTGTTTGCTATTTGCCAAAACTGGTGGGAACCAAGCCGATGCTCAGCTACTTTGGATTTAACAGACTGAGCATATAGTTGTCTTGCATTTTTGTTACTCTTTTACAGTGGTTGCTGGTGTTCCTGAAAGCAGCTTTAGTCTCGGTACATGTATTATGTTTGTAGATATGGAAAAAGTGATTTCTGTGCGCGATGGCAGCAGCACATTCTGGGGAGAACCATGGCTGGCTGTAAGGTTTTTGTTGGAATTTTTTGGATGGTATAAATCGGTATATGCCTACCATTAACCATTTGGTCAGGTCTGATACTATAGAGGACACATCTTTTTTAAGCATGGAATGCAGAGGTAGATCAGATATAAATGTACGGAAGCTATCCTAGTCAGCCGTAGAGTATCTATATACTGTACGATGAACAGGTACGTCTGAAGACTTATTGAATTTCATTTTTATCTTAACTGATACAACGAAATGATCGGATAATCCCAGAGGAGATAGAACGGAACATGAACATAGCTCAGGGGAAGTTGTGAGAAAAAGGTCTAGAAGGCTTGCATACTGGCCGATAGTATCGGGCACACGTTGGGTTCGTGAACAATCTGAGTGAGATCATAGTCAAAGGCAAAATCATGACAGAACCTCCCCTCGTCATCAGTGTTATTTGAGTGGGTCAGCCATTCCACATTATGGACATTGAAGTCACCGCAAATGTGAATGTTAGCTGAAGAATGAGCAGACAGGATGAGGTCAATTTTCTCAGATATACTCTTAAAGATAGTAACTCCGCTGTTGTGGGGGCGATAGAGGGTAAATATAAATGCGGTGGTGTAAGCAAGTGCAACCCGGAAGCACATATAAGGAAAATTAGGCTCTTCTTTGGAGATATCCCTACCACACTGAAAGCCATATTTAATGAAGGCACATATTCCATGCCCATGGCGATCTTGGGGGTCAGATTTAGATGTTAAGTTAGAGTATCCTTTAATTATGAACTCATTTATGGAAGTGGTTGGCCCTATGCCAGTTTCGCTTAGAAAGAATAAATCCGGTTTCGTCTCCTGTAATTGGGTTTCAACCTCAGGAAAGTTGGAACGTAGACCCCTTATGTTGGAGAAGGAGATATGAGAGTCGGGGTCTACGTTGAAAGATGGGGTTCTAGGTTTATTTGTGTTTTTTTTTCTGGAGATATTTCATGTTGAGGTTTTTGGGAATTATGGAATAGGGCGACAGACTTGGTTAGAGCAGAACAGAGAGGGAAAGTAAAAGAGAAAAAGACAGGATTTTTTTTTTGTAGCACATGATAAGGTAAAGCCGTAACGATTACCCACTAGTATTGCATCGATAGGTCCCATCAGAAACTACTGCTTGGTCCAGAATTCATTCACCAAATGGCAATATAAGGCGGATAACGTCAGTCCAGATGAAACGTTTACCTCCAGCACTCTTACTAGTTACATGGCCACAAGTATAGACATCGAAACAGAAAATTTCAGGCTACTGTTCACGAAATACTACCGACCTGGAAAGCAGTTTTTTCTTCACCCTTTGTCAGAAAAATCACTCATTGGAAATCAGGACTGAGGGACAAAAAAGGAGAAGCGAGAGTTACTGGAGCTGCCGATAACACATCCACGGTGCATTATCTACTATCCAATTTTTAAAAAAAACTACAATATAAGTACAGTTAAAATGTTCAGATTTTAAGTCAAAGCTGAAATAAGAAAAAAATGTTTGCAATACACAAATGTTAGCGATATTAAGACAAATAGATTTCAAAAGCTATAGATAGAAAAATTGCTTAACTTAACTTTTGGTCCGGAGAGTTTGACCCTACCTTCCTGAGTTCATATCGTAAAGAAAGACTAGCCGACCTAACTGATTTTATGCCTGTTACTTAAAGATATGTTGGAGATTGGGGGAGAGTGGCGGGGTTGTTATCTTGATTGGGTTCTGTATTATTTATTACTTTTAATTCAACAATGCTTTTATTTTTGGCTTTATCTACCTCGAGTAAGAATGTTCGAGATTCTAGCTTTACCTCATAATTAAAATACGATAATGGAACTTTTATCGATTTATGAAGTCGGGTTATTTTGTATTAATTTAGATTTAAAGAACTCGTTTAAAAACTGGTTTAGAGTAATACCGTTTGGGTTACGAATTACGTTTAGATTAGTTAAAAATAATGCATAATGTAGAGAACAAACCGCGTTAATAGTGCAAGTTTTAATTTGGAAAATCCTCGATTATTCACGTATCCGTTACTCAATTGCTCTATCTCGTATTCCTTTCCTTTGCCTTTTCTAATACCTGCACGAGCTATGCATGTATGCAGGTTCTGAAGTTATAAATAATTTTCTGAGCTAGTCTCACTATTGAGGAAATATGTGCATTTTCTCATAAAGTTACATATAGATTATTGACTCTTGGTGTTCCAAAATAAATGTGCAAACTGACCTCCATTTTGCCTAAGCCAATCACTCCTCAATATTGCACTTCTCTTGAAATCATAAGGGGTGAAGTGGCTTCATATTTACACCTTCAATCGGGAAAGATCTTCCACAATTAATGGGGACCCATTAGCAGTCCTTAAATTTACATTTTTCTTTTGTAGTTCGGGTCTCTGTCTAAGCGATTTGTAAATCCTGCTATTTATTACTGATATCTCCGCCTCTGTATCCACCAGAGCTATGGACGCTTTACCCGTAATCCTAATAGAAACAGAATTTGGTGCGCCCATATTACTGACTATGTGTAACGGTACACTCTCGTTCCCTTCGTTGAGTGTCATACGAACGGTGCATTGTCGTTTTTCTGGATACGATGTTTACAGCGTCTCTGTATGTGGCCTTCTTCACTATGAGAGTTACATTTCTTTTCCACTTCCAGGTTTTATATATTAACCCCTTACTTTCTATTCGGTTTCCTTTTTTGTCTTCAATCCTCCTATATATATATATATATATATATATATATATATATATATATATATATATATATATATTATCGAAATCCTATAGGATAAGGAGTTATAATATTTCAAATGTATTCTTTGTCTTACATAGAATGAGAAAAAATCTTTTGATTTGAGATTTAACCATTTCACGTCATAAATTTTTAAATTTATTGAATGACTAAAATTTTAATATTTTTTTACATAGGCATCACCACATTATCAAGGCCAAGAGGCTACTCAAGGATAAGGGTTAAATAGGGCACAGTGGAAATTGGACAATATAATAATCAGTAGTAATGAAAATTCGGTAAATTTGATAACTTATATGGAACGGCTCATCAAGAACTTATTTACGTTAGACTTGAACACAACCATATTGTAGTCAGCCGGAAAGCAGGTAAACGGAAGACAATTCCACAGGCGTGCAGTTCTAAGAAAGAAGCTATGTTCATGGAATCTACGTTTAGGTTTAGGCACAGATAAAGGGTGGGGGAATTATTGATAGTGTTTACAGCTAGACGAGTGTTTCTTGTGAAAGAGGCGAGGCGGGACCATAGACTGAAGCTCAGTCGAACACTTTCCATGAAAATAACGATACATCAGAGACAAACTCGCAACATCTCTTATGTGAGATAGAGGTTGAAAGGAGGAGAAAAGGACATCTCCTACGAGGCTACGAAGTCTATTTTGAACTCTATCAAGGCAGGACAAGTCCTTTCTAGCAGCTCCTGCCCAGATGTGGCAACAGTATTCCATCCTTGGACCTTGCTCTTATATAGATAGAGAATTGCATCAGCAGTGAGATATCTACCGGATCGATAGAAAGATCTCACCATTTTTCCAGCGGCCTTGGCAACAGATTTGATGTACGTGTTCCATTTAAGATCAGGAGTAATGGTCAAGCCCAGAAGCTTGTCAAAACTTGAGGCCTCCTGAAGACGAGAGACATTCATTTCAATTGATGCCAGATGGGGATCAGAATGTTGATGATGTAAAGATAGAAGCTCGGTTTTAGATGCATTAAAAGTAACCAGCTACTCCTTTCCCCATAGTACTACGTGCTCAAGATCAGAGGAGAGAGAATTGGAGAGAACTTGGTCGTTTACTGTCTTAGATGTGGTACCATAAATGGTAGTGTCGTCAGCATAAATGTCTACAAATGATGTAAGGATGTGATTTGGAAGATCATTAATGTAGATCAGGAAAAGAGTTGGGCCCAGGATGGACCCCTGAGGGACACCGGCATTAGTACTGTGAGCTTCTGATTTTTGCCCCTTAACTACTACTCTTATGAACCTATCAGAAAGAAATAATTTAATAATTGAGAAGACATTTCCAGCTATACCATAGCTACAGATCTTATGAAGTAAACCTTTATGCCATACCCTATCAAAGGCCTTAGATATGTCAAGAGCAATTGCCTTAGAAAGATTGCCTCCGTCGAGAGATTCACCAATCCTATGAGATATAACTGTAAGCACATCTGCTGTAGATCTAGCAGAACGGAAAACATATTGAGTGTCACTAAGAAGGTTATTTTTGTTGAGATGGTTGATTACTTCAGTATTTAACATAGATTCCAACAACTTACTCATGACGCACAGGAGACTTATTGGCCTGTACTGAGAGGGGGATGAGCGATCACCTGAATTCTTAAATACAGGGCATACTGATGAAATTTTCCAGGGAGATGGGAAACTATTCTCCTAAAGACAACGTTTAAACAGTTTTGTAAGTATGGGCGCTAGTTCAGGTTGAAATGTTTTGAGTACTATAATTGGAATAACGTCACGGCAAGTTGCTTTACTGGAATCAAGGTTTTCGATTAGCTTGGCAACATCACGTACAGATATTTGTATATCACATAGCGTGCTTTCTGATACAGGAGGGAATATTGGGGGTTGGCGGCCTTGGTCGCAAAGGGTAGAATTAGCTGCAAAGTTCTTGACAAAGAGTTTGGCTTTGTCTGATGCTGACGAGATTACCCCAGGTCCATTGATAATAGTTGGGATGGAGCACACGCTTCTGTTCAGGATTCTGTTTGCTATTTGCCAAAATTGGTGGCAACCAAGCCGCTGATCAGCTACTTTGGACTTAACAGATTGAGCATACAACTCTCTTGCATTCTTTATTACTTTCTTACAATGGTTGTTGGCAGTCCTGAAAGCGGCTTTAGTTTCCATACATCTATTACGTTGGAAGCAGTAGAAAAAGTGATTTCTGTGCGCAATGGAAGCAGCACATTCTGGAGAGAACCATGGCTGGCTGTTAGGTTTTTGCTGAAACTTTTTCGAGGGTATGAAACGGTCTGTACCTACAATTAATGATTCCGTCAGGTCTGATACTATAGAGGACACATCCTTTTTAAACATGGAAGGCAGAGGTAGATCAGATATAAATGTACGGAAGCTATCCCAGTCAGCCTTAGTGTATCGATAAACTGTACGATGGAGAGGTACGTCTGGGGACTTATTACATTTCATTTTTATCTTAATTGATACAACAGAGTGGTCGGAAGATCCAAGAGGCGACAGAACAGAAACTGAACATAGTTCAGGGCAAATTGTGAGAAAAAGGTCTAGTAGGCTCGCATACTAGCCGTCATTGTCGGGCACACGGGTGGGTTCGTGAACAATCTGAGTGAGGTCATAGGCAATTGAGTGTGTGTGTGTGTGTGTGTGTGTGTGTGTGTGTGTGTGTGTGTGTGTGTGTCTATGTGTGGATATAAATAAATAGATATAAATATATATATATAAATAAGTATATACACAGAAAAATAGATATATAAATCAATATATAGAAGTAAACACACTCACATACACACACACACACACAAACACACACACACACACACACACACACACATATATATATATATATATATATAAATGCAGTAGTGTGAGCTAAAGCAACCCGGAAGCACATATAGGGTAAGTTAGGATCTTCCCTGGAGATGTCCCTACCACATGGAAAGCTATCTTTAATATAGGCACATATTCCATGCCCATGGCGATCTTGGGGGTCAGATTTAGAAGTTAAGTTGAAGTATCCTTTAATTGCGAACTCTTCTAGGGAAATAGCCTGTCCAGTGCCAGTTTCACTTAAAAATAAAAGGTGTGGTTTAGTCTCCTGTAATTGAGTTTCAACCTCTGGAAGGTTAGAACGTAGACCTTTGATGTTGGAGAAGAAGACATGGTAGTAGGGGTCTATATATATGTATATATATATATATATATATATATATATATATATATATAATCACTTGTCTATATAAGTGTCATTCTTCCCTATAGATTTGAAAACAGTATCAAAAATCGATAGTCAAAAAATCCAGCTAAAAATGGAACGGTCCGATTTCGAACCAAGTTAACACTCCAATACATCCTAACATCACAATTACATTTTAAAAGTGTTTATCACGGCACAAGCAGAAAGTTCTATGATAAGACAAAGGCGTTTAAATCACAATTGAATCATAATACCTTACTTTTGGATTTGAAACTTTAATTCAATAATTTTATAAAATCATTTGTAAATTTTCTCCGGTACAATGTAGTCTACAATGTATTGAGAACTAGACCACTGCGGGGAGGCATATAAAGCTTCCTCTCCGTGTATCGCGGTTGGTCTCTGACTAGAGCCGGCAATCAATCGATTTGATTTTTTAAAAATGGGCGATTTACCGACTTTGATGGCAATAGAATTATTATTGATGTGGAACATTCGTTGACCCTAATTTAAACCCCGGGCGATGTCTGGGATCACTGCTAGTAAACAAATATATATATATATACACACGCGCGCGCGCGCACACACACACACACACACACACACACATATATATATATATATATATATATATGTGTGTGTGTGTGTGTGTGTGTATCTATGTGTGGATATGAATAAATAGATATATAGAAGTAAACACACTCACATACACACACACAAACACACACACACACACACATATATATATATATATATATATATATATATATATATATATATATATGTACAAGCGGGGGGCAGCTTTGCCCGGTCGTAAAATACGCTTAAATATGATATTTTAATCTGTCCGAATTTCGTATATATTATTATAGAGTCGTAATTTTAAATGTAACAAAAAAGTATCTGGGTGCCATCAGCTAGAATCAAAACCGAAAGCAAAACTGTAGCATTCAAAGCTGGTGACGGTACCGCTTTATCAATGTAGTAATGTCAAATAAACAAAGATGAATGTACAGAATTATAACATTTTTTTCAATTTTTACTCCATTTTGACCCTGTCAAAACTATTTAAACCGGCTAAGGACCCATGAAAGAATGGTCCATAAAAAATCCAATCATTTGGGGCTCTTAGCGACTTTTAATTTCGGAAGATATAGAGTTTAAAGGTACGGAGACAGGCAGACAGGCATGGTGCCTTTTATATATATATATATATATATATATATATATATATATATATAGTGAGAAAGAGATCAATGGCTTGAGGCAAGCCATTACGCTAATGTTAAGGAGTTTTGTTTTACTTTATCTCGTCAATATGGCTTCATTTAAAAGCTTATCCATTATATTTTCTAATTTTCTCTTTCGCTCTGACAACACCGTCTAAGATCCGGGGAAACTCGCCATTCTTTACACGCGACTTGCGAATCAATTCATCTCACAAAACTTCAGAAAAAAATATACATTACTTCCTTTCTAAGTTAGAGTTTTGTCTTAATGATATCTTTTGTCTTCCACGAAGATCTGTCAATTTTTTTCTGTATTTTTTCATAAGATTAGAATATGCATTAACAAAATAACTAATATATGCATATATATGTGTGTGTACATATAAACTAAAATATGTATACAAATATATGAATATATATATATAAATATATATAACTATGTGTATATGAACATATATATATATAAATACATCTACATAAATATATATATATATAAATATATATATAAATATATGAAAATATATATTTATTAATACATACACATGTATATAAATATATATTTATAAATCTATGTACATATATAAATGTGCATTAGCAAAATGACTGGCATATATATATATATATATATATGTATATATATATATATATATATATACACTTATTTTCTTTTGTCTTCTCAGAAATTCCGAATGCAACGCGTATGGTTTCTTCATTATTCGCATCAAGGTGGAAGCTTTTACTCGTGTTTATTTATGAAAGTATCTTTGTATATAAAGCAGCTTCGGGCATGATTTTTGCTTTAAAAGAAATAGAAGACAGAAATCAGATAAGCCAGATTTGATTAACAAAGTTCTAGCAAACAATTCCATAACGTCCATTACTGAAAGTCTATGATTTTTTTTTGATTTTTTTTTTTTTGCACTTTTATATTTTTGTCCATACCAAGATCATATTGCACGAGGCAATGGACGAGAATCTATTTAACGGAAACATTTACCATAGATAGATAGATAGATAGATAGATAGATAGATAGATAGATAGATAGATAGATAGATAGATAGATAGATAGGTTGTAAGGCCATCTTTCTCTATTATATAAATAAAAATAGTAATTCTCCATAATCGTGTGTATTACTACTTCTCAGAAAACGATTCATGTAAATTAGTATTATTTTAATATTCGGACTACTGTTCGCAAGGGTCAGTTGCGTAATGGATAAATTAGTGGTGCAATTCAGTTGTAAATTACATACTTCTGGAGGTTAAAGGTCCATTCCTCATTCCGGGTGCTATTCAGTATTCAATTGCTAATTACTTGGGACTTCCACCCGATCGTGGCTGACCGAACGAGATCATGCTACTCCCGTAGATTAAATAAAAAATTTCGTTCAAAATTACGTGTAAATTCTGAGTTCGACAGAAAGATTTCCGTGTTGTATCTAGTACAAATGAAGACGTTCGGAGGTGTCAGAAATTGTACAGTAAAATGTGACTCACACTTGTCCTCCTACTTCTTTGCCACTTCTAGCCTCCCTTACTACTACTCTCCAACCCTTAACGATTAATAAAGGCGGGAGATTTAACTGACAATTTTGTATTACAGAATTCGTTGTTGGGAAAACGTTGGACAGTCACCAATGAATTCTTCGATGGTCGTTATTATTTTTATTAAGTTGAGTGTTACAAGAAAGGTATCCCTTTTCTTGTAAGAAAACATTAGATAAGTGAAAATGAGATTAGGATAGACCGAGATTTGAACTTTGTAAGCAAGGTTCAGAAATGTAATTTACCATTGTTCAGTTTGACATAAAATAGTTTAGATATGTTGTTGTAAAAGGAATTTTAATTGTTTAATTTATTTTATGAAAACTGAATTAAAATAAAGTCAGTTACAGAAGAACGAACAATGCAATTAAAATATGTTGAAAAATAGGTTAGGAAAAATAGGAGTGAGAATTCTTTGTCTGCAGAAATGGTTTTGGAAGCGTGCCGAACCACGCATGTTTAGGCCACGTGAGTTCCCCACGTGTGTGTGGCACGTTTTGAAGCCATACATGACGTCAGAGCAGAAATGAAGTCTCAATATAAGAGACAGAGACGAAGATCAGGAGCAGTCGAGTCAGCACAGTCAGCACAGTTGACATGAGGCCCCTTTAGAAGCGAAGGGTTAGAACATTAAACATGTAGAAACGACTTTGAATTCCTGGATGTCGTCATCATTTCGACCGGTCAAATGGAATAAAAGAACATCTCATATTTTTGTAACTGCCGTCTTCGTGTTGTTTTTCTACCAAATTTAAGGTAATGTAAAATCATCGGTCTTAATGAACTTTGTATAACCCATCATAAGTAATGTTTCTCTCCATCATAAGTAATGACTGTCCCCTCCTCATGTGTGTTAAAAGAACTGATGACTCCCTTCCTCCTCGCTAATATATGTGTTAAGAAAAAACACTCCAGAACTGTATAAATCTCTTCTCTCCCTTATCACCATCGTATATATGTACTCGTCATCTTAAAAAGACCCCAGCTATGCAACATGAGTTCTCGCTTGGACTTACTACTGTGGACATGAACCAAACGTTGCTCACCATATTTGTTGGAAAGGATCTTCTCCAAATTTAATTCCTCTTCCTATTAGAAAAAATTAACTTAAAATTATTGAATTCGATTTGTTGTTATGTTACAACAACAGTGGAAATAAATTAAATTAGCTACGCCGCCATTTTACGCCTATTAACTTCGGCAACTATTGACCGGATATCTTCGAAAGGAATCCAAATAAGTGTTACAGTCTTTTCTGGTGCGCCAGGCATAATCTAATTATGCGAGGTTATTTCTCACAAAGTCAGATATTTTTACCAAATTAATTTTTTTAACTCCTCGCGTGAACTTCATTTACTGGATAATTCAATTTGACCTCGTGAGGATCGAATTTGTGGGTAAAAAAAATATAATTTTCATTTCCACATATGGTTTCATTTAGTTGAAATAAATAATTTAATGTTACCTCGTGGGGATCTGATTTACAAAAATTATTAATTCCTCCTGGGGTTTATTTTAGTTTAAATAAATCATTTCATTTCATCTCATAGTCATTTACTAAAATAATTAATCCAACGTTGATTTTGTTTTAGTTGAAGTAAATAATTTCATTTCACCTCATGTTAATTTACTAAAAATAATTAATTCTTCGTGGGTTTTATTTTAGTTTTAAATATATATTTATTGAATTTCACCTAGTGGGTGTCTTATTAACTAAAATAATTTTATTTTAATTCCACAAGGTGTCTGACTGAGTAAATGATTTAATTCCACCAAGTGGTGTGATTTTTCTAAACAATTAACGATTATCAAGTAATTTAATTGGTGTATAGTTAATTTAATTAATTATCTGTAAAAATATTTTTCTTCTTTGTTGAATGTCTGTTCAGATATCGATTTCCTTCTATAAAAAGGGGTATTTTTATTCAAATTTATTGTTTAGGATTATAAAAAAGACCTTACTGTCCACTCTGCTCTGATTTTTTTTTCACAAGCAGAGACAAGCTAATAATGCCTCTTTCCAAGAAAGTGTTTATCCATAAATTGGAAGCAAAGTTGTTGCCAATCAAAATCACAATAATGTGGGCCACTTTTTCGTCCTTGTCCAGAATCGCCAATAATTCATATGCCATTAATATAAGGAAATGGTTGAAAGATGTCGGCAATTTGATTGACTAATTATTGTTAAGAATTGAAAACGTTGAGAAACGTTTGTCGCCGTTTTGAAGCAAGCAAATTTTCGGATTCGATAGAAAATTCAAGGAAGCAAGTTCGTTACAGAAGGTGACAAGGTCAGTAAGTTTGAAACGTTTCAACCTATATAAATGGAATTAGAATGTCTGGTATTTAGCAACACCCATCTTTGGATAAGTTTGAATTTCAAATTTTGATTAAACGATTCGAGTTTTTTTTTATTGATTCTTTGGATAGTGAAGCTGATATATTAACCAGCTTCACTATCGAAAGAGGCAGTACTTTTTTTTATCCAAACTTCAAGTTAAGGTGTTTGAACTTATTTCTAATCTTGACGTCGCCTCGGATAATTATGTCCGGGGTTTGAACTTATCAAAGTAAAATTCCTAAATCCCGATAAAATAAGGGATAAAATATTTAAGAAAATTCTTTCTCAACCAGATCCAATTATAAATTTGGAAATGTTAAAAAATTATATCGAATAAGTCAAATCGGAATTTTCAGTATTAGACAAATCTTTTTCTTTAAACGATCTATGTCCGGGAAAATTATTTTGGCATATTCTATTCTGGAAATTTCCAATGATATTCGGAAGAAATTAATGTTTAAAACTTGAGATACGTCGTTTTTACGAAATCGTGAATAATATTAAAAGGGCGAGGATGTGCTCTTGATTCCGGATACGAGAATATAAATAATACGATTTTAGACGGTTAAATAGGTTTAGAATGAATTCAATGTTGCATAGCGGGCGCTAATACGACAGAATTTTGCATACTATGGCATGTATATTTATGGGTATATATTTATGGGCATATATTTATGTGTGTATATAAACAAGTTGGTTAGGTGTGTTCAACGTGTTGTGATTGTCTTTAGTGTTCGTGGTGGTTTAGTGTCAAAAGGATTCCCCGTGTTTATGCTTATATAACACGTGTGTTTGTACATGTCGATATATATATATATATATATATATATATATATATATATATATATATATACGTGTGATTAGCGTATAAACACAGTTCAGTAGCGCGGTCATGTAACAATTTACAACAGACAGTCTTTACAACAAACGAACGAATAAAAGTTCTGTGAAGTTTGTGTCATACTTTGTTCAACGTTTGGTCTTGTTTGATAGATCTGCCAAAAGCTGCAATGAAGATTTATCCCAAGGAAATGACTAACAAGTTTCGGGTTGTATTTTCAGGAAACTTTTATTCCAGATAGTTTCCCAAATTGGGAGTTGCACGCTTGTCCTAATTTTCTGCATTCAGTATACCTTGGCCTGACAGCTTTCCTGGAGCTGGGGCTATTACGACCGGTCAATAGCTGACTGCCACTCGTCCACTAAAGTCGACTGTCTCTACGACGGATCTCCCATTTTCTCTCTTTCTCTCTCTCTCTCTCTCTCTCTCTCTCTCTCTCTGACTAAACTCTAAAGTTAACATTTTCAATCCATAGTTTAGCTACATTCCATTTAAACAACGAAAGGATCTTAACAATAACTTTTAAAGTTACTTTCCGGCGTTTCCGGGAACCAACAATATAACAATGCCTAGAGGGTCGGGGGTTGCATCGACTGAAACGTTGTGAAAATAATATTACAGATGAGAACAGCAGTTCGAATAATCCAAATAATAAGAATCATCCTTATCTCAATGATTCAGAATGCACTATATACATATACAATATATATATATATAAATATATATATATATATATATATATATATATATATATATATATATATATATATATATGCATTAAAAGCGATTAAAATTGCGTTTTATTCAATTTACGGGGAGAAAAAAAAGTGGGAAAACGATTAAGATATAACAGCGTTATGGTCAATTACCCTAGAGATCAATCACATTCAAAGCTAGGAAGCATTCCCTTTGCTTGCAAAGATAAGGTTTTCTAAGTCGAACGTGAATAGTCTCTAATATCTTAAGGTGATATAATGAATGAGCACGACTAAGAATAGAAATTTATTTTATCATTTTCCCACTTTTTTTCTTCTCCCCGTAAATTGAATAAAACGCAATTTTAATCGCTTTTTCATTCTTTGTTTTAAAAATTCCCTCGTTACAACTTTGGGAAGCAAGGGTCGAAACAGATCGCTGGCTCCCCATTTCTCTTTCTTTCCTCTCCTGCTCCCCCCCTTTTTCCCCCTGTCTTTTTTTGGAGAGAAAATTAAAAGAATATATATATATATATATATATATATATTTTTTTTTTTATATAAATTTACTTTTAATCAGAAATCATAAAAGTCTTCCCTTCCTAATTGCAACATATATATACATATATATATATATATATATATATATGCACTATACATAGAATACTTATATGCACTATATATATACAATATATATATATATGTACACTATATATATGGATAATTTGTATATATATATATATATATATATATAGATATATATATATATACTAGCAAAAGTACCCGTCGTTGACTGGGTTAAAAACCAGCCTACAGAAAATGGACTCTGATTTATGAAAGTATGATAGGTTATGAAAACGAAGGGTTGTAAAGAGATAGCTTCGAATTTGGGGGTATCAAAACCAAAGCAAAATATGATGAAAGTAAAAATAAAATAGATAAACCCTATAATTTAATTTACCATACCTGTTCACACTGAAACACTTATCACAATATTTTGTTAATCTATATTAAAAAACCTTGTTAAACTTTGTGATATACTTCCATTCTATGGAGGTCAGGCGCGAACGAACACCCCATAATTTTATTATACCATATTTCTTCAAACTGAAACATAATTATCAAAGAATATTTGCGCAAATAGATATGAAAAGTCTTTATTAAAATGTGTGCCTATTTCCATTCTATGGAGGCCAGGCGCGAACACAGACCCCACAATTGTATTATACCATCCCTATTTAAGTTAAAACATACTTATCAAAGAATTCGTATTTACATTTATATCAAAAACACTTGTAAACTTTTTTTTTAATTTTTAATTTTTTTTTTATTTCCATACTTTGTGGACCAGACATTGCGCAGACTCCACAATTTTAATGAATCATCATTATGCCAGATCAAACATACCCTTCCAGTGTCTCGATACATCTTCTATCATTATATGTGACCAGTTTTCTATAATAGTCAACCATATAGGAGCGTATTCATGACCATACACACACAAACGTTCAGCTTTATATTATAGATATATTAAAACAACTTATATATATTAAAACAACTTTTATATATATATATATATATATATATATATATATATATATATATGTGTGTGTGTGTGTGTGTGTGTATATATATATATATAATAAAAATTACAATTAAATTTACCAAAATGATCCAAGATGGTAAAATTAAAGTATATTATAAATATTAAAGAATTAATATTTATAATGTTATCTCAGCCAGATGTAAAAGCTCGATAAAACCAAATAGGAAATGTAGCTTTTAATACGAGCAAACAGTTAATAAAACATGTTAAAAAAACACATTGAAATGTGTTAAAACATTTATCTTCCACCATACTATACATTCACGTGTAATCACATTTTTCTTCACCATATTCCTTCTGCTGCACTTTTTTGTTATCAAGTAAGATCTTTGACTTACTTGTTGTTTCATCAAATACTTTTGCATGCAAAATCCGATCCCGCATTTTACTAATTCCTACCCTCTGATGAGAAGGAAATTATTTCTTCGAAACTCCACGGATTAAGGACTATCCACTTATCTAGTGTTTCCTTTTCAGATTAAATATGTTTTTAACTCATTTCAAAGTGTTTTTTAACATGTTTTATTAACTGTTTGCTAGTATACATATATATTACTAACTAGCTCTACCTACGTATTGAGCACTTTTGAAGTAAATACTTAAAGTTTACGCATAAATCTATACTTTCGTATATTAATTTATGTGAGTAAATGAAGTAGTTATATATATATATATATATATATATATATATATATATATATATATATATTAGATATATATGAAAACAATAAGAATAGAAAATGAAGTCACAAAATGTATATATTGGTAAATATAGGATGGTTCATTTATTTAATAAGAATATACAAATTTAATTGAAGATTAGAGGAGACTCTTTATGCCAAGACATTTCGAAGCCTATTCTATATTTACCAATATATAGTTTTTGTGACTTCATTTTCCATTGTTATCATATATACGCTCGTGTGAAACTTGTTGAGCTTTATATTATCCGGATAAGTCTCCTCTTATCGAATTGAACTTACTCTTTTTCTCTAACACACTAAGCTGTATATATATATATATATATATATATATATATATATATATATATATATATATATATATATGATTAAGTTGTTTTAAAGAAAAAATGTTGTAATCTGTTAATAAAAATGACATAACATAAATCGGTTTTGTAAATTTTCAAATTAAACTTATATTCAGCAAATGTTTTGTCACAATTATTCGCTCACAGCAATTTGTTGTTATTTCTTTTTTATTTTGAAAAGAAGACTTTTTGGCATGTTGTTTCTTTGAAGAGATTAACATTTCACGTTCGCATGTAAGCATAATTAGTTTTCTTTGACATTCGGTTTGATGCTTCCAAATTCTTAGATTATATGAAAGCCTAAAATATCAATTGATGTTGTTCCATAGAATCTGTTGAAAACATCAATTCCTTCTTTTTACGTTTTCTTTTTTTAAGTAAAGTAATCTAACGCACATAATTATATTTGGACAAAAGCTTTTCCGTTCTAGAAATCTTTCAATTCAAAGAGTCTGCGATTTCATATTAAGCAGATAAAAACGCGGGTGAGATGCTGGGATATGGAAACGATGAATAGTTGTCGATCCTAATATGGTTTTAATAAAAATTGAAAATAACAAAAAAGAATTGATCCTTAAATCGAGATTTCTCGTTATGTTACACAGGAGCCCTAGCTAATTATTAGTCTCATACACTAACCACGTGCAGTCTTCCATCAGCGACAACAGTGTTATGGACTCCCAGTTCGCCATTATTATTTCGTAAGGTGTTAGTTATTCAAGCCACAAAACAAAACGGATAAGTATGTAACACATTTTAAAGTAGGTCCTACGAACGCAAAACTGGCAAATGGCTCTAATTGCTACACCTTTTCTTTCTTTTTTCTTTCGAATTCGCTTTTTGATATAAACCGGTTATTTTCAATTTTCAATAAATCGATCCACAAATAGCCACCGTTTCCATATCCCAGCATGCCACCCGCGTTTTTACCTGCTTAATATGAAACAATTGAACCTTTTGTTACACCCAAAAGCGAATAGAAAGGTGTTAAAGCATTTTAAACTAATGAAATTCGTCCTAACCTCTCAAAAATAACGTCTATGTGAAAGTAATAAACCAGTGCGAATTTACAAGACCATAGCAATAAATTCAGTTTTCTTAAGACTTTACCAGCCGGCCGCTTGCGGAAGATTCCACGAATGTCTGCTCAACTCCACCTCGTCTTTGAGCCGAGATACTCGAAAGAACTCAATGACTCAAATATCAGCTTTTTTATTTCGCGCGCACATCCATACATACTAGAGACATTTATGCGAAGAGAAATGAACTTCTACTCACGACTATGCACGCACTAACAAGAACAAAGGTAAATCAATACACATACTCAAGACCACATTGACAAATATTCACATACGTATGTTACTTACATACATATTCACATACATATGTTACTTACATACATATATTCACATACATATCGTACTTACATACATATTCACATACGTATGTTACTTACATACATATTCACATACGTATGTTACTTACATACATATATTCACATACATATCGTACTTACATACATATTAACATACGTATGTTACATACATATTCACATACGTATTTTACTTATATACATATTCACATACGTATTTTACTTACATACATATTCACATACATATGTTACTTACATACATATTCACATACGTATGTTACATACATATTCACATACATATTTTACTTATATACATATTCACATGCGTATGTTACATACATATTCACATACGTATGTTACTTACATACATATTCACATACATATGTTACTTACATACATATTCACATACGTATGTTACATACATATTCACATACGTATTTTACTTATATACATATTCACATACGTATGTTACTTACATATTCACATACGTATGTTACATACATATTCACATACGTATGTTACTTATATACATATTCACATACGTATGTTACTTACATACATATTCACATACGTATTTTACTTATATACATATTCACATACGTATGTTACATACATATTCACATACGTATGTTACATACATATTCACATACGTATGTTACATACATATTCACATACGTATTTTACTTATATACATATTCACATACGTATGTTACATACATATTCACATACGTATGTTACATACATATTCACATACGTATGTTACTTATATACATATTCACATACATATGTTACTTACATACATATTAACATACGTATGTTACATACATATTCACATACGTATTTTACTTATATACATATTCACATACGTATGTTACTTACATACATATTCACATACGTATGTTACATACGTATTCACATACGTATGTTACTTACATACACATTCACATACATATGTTACATACATACATATTCACATACGTATGTTACTTATATACATATTCACATACGTATGTTACTTACATACATATTCACATACGTATGTTACATACGTATTCACATACGTATGTTACTTACATACACATTCACATACATATGTTACATACATACATATTCACATACGTATGTTACATACATATTCACATACGTATGTTACTTATATACATACTCACATACGTATGTTATATACATATTCACATACGTATGTTACATACATATTCACTTACGTATTTTACTCATATACATATTCACATACGTATGTTACATACATATTCACATACGTATTTTACTTATATACATATTCACATACGTATGTTACATACATATTCACATACGTATTTTACTTATATACATATTCACATACGTATGTTACATACATATTCACATACGTATGTAACATACATATTCACATACGTATGTTACATACATATTCACATACATATGTTACATACATATTCACATACGTATGTTACTTACATACATTTTCACACTTGACTTGTTACTACTAACCCAACTTTCTTTACGAAAACACGTTTTTGAACTATAAAACTTTATTGATTGAAAATATCCTTGCTATGCTTCTAAACTCATAGATATTTAAATGTTTTTTGTTAAATAAATTTTGTCTTCTCAATTGTAATTTACAAACGTTTTAGGTAGCACATTGTTGGGGCGGACCTAACCTAAGTTACCTACTAATAGACTATTCCAATCTCAACAAGTACCGGAAGATTAAGCCGTAAGATGTCAGACGATATCCGGTACTCGTACTAGACTTGTGACTGAAGTGTGGTCTCTGCTCAGATGCTGCACTTAAATTAATTGCCCTTAATAAATGGAGGGGAACCCCTTTTATGCTAAGGCAATTTTATTTTTGCAAAATGTCCCTTTTGATGGGAGCTGGTTATCTCTCACATAAAACTGACCTTCGTGGGAAAAAAATAAATAACCAGTCGATATTCGGTGGCCCAACCTAGCTCGTTCGTCGGATACCACGAACAACCCACCTATTATATGGCAAGCAATACATGTTCTACTTTATTCTGGTGTTCTGTTTTCTTTGCAATCCATAACAGTTACACTGTCAGATTTCGAACTCATAGAGGTCACTTGAATTTAAAATACCCCCAGCATTCAAAAGAACTCACGACGGAAAGCTGAATTAAACCAAGTAAGTGTTCAGAAACCACAGATGAAAGAAGAAAAATAGGAACTCACGAAAACCACGTAAGTGCGTGGACATAAAAGTTTCAATTGCAAACTTGTGGAAAGTAAGAATATTTTCATATTTTTCTTCTCTTTGCCTGACAAAGTCACGATATCTTGGCGCATCCGTAAATGCAAAAGTAAGAGAAATACGAATTAATCGCGTCATTAAATAAGTGTGTCAACGAACTTTTTTTTCTTACTAAAAAATAAATTACGTACGGTTTTCGCGGTTTTCAGCTTTGGTCAATGTGTGTGTGTGTGTGTGTGTGTGTGTGTGTGTGTGTGTGTGTGTGTGTGTGTGCCCGCTATAAAAAGACATTTACGTTGAAGGAATATTGAATATTTCTCGCGACATATATTTTCTCTTCTATGGGAAAAGAATTGGCTTGGAATTTAAAACTATGGTAAACGCTTATTTCAAAGTTAATGAAGAAAACAAATTACTGTTCCCTTTTCTCACCTGTTCATAAAATACTAAAACCTGGTTAATCTAAACACGGTTTTGCTAATTTCCGTAAATTCAGCATTTTACCGAACATACAAAAATGGACTTTTACAAAGTACATTAGAACAATTATTACAACTGCAAATTGGACAACAATAACAACAACAACATAGACAACAGTTATTTGAACACCCCAACGTTCAGATGAAAGATAACAACAACAGTGCATGGAAGAGCTGTTTATACAAGTAATACAAAAATAATGCGTCCACCGATAATAATCCACATTTTCACAAAACTCAATATGGAATGCGATTGACAATTTCTTCTAGGGACCTGAAGAAAGCAAATCGTTTAAAGCTTATTTTCGTCAGCATGAAGATTATTTAGCATTGACTGAAAACAGTGATAGGAAAGGAAAAGGTCCGTTTACTATTATAGAAATTAGAGACGGTCGAGAATAATAAGTTTGTGGATTATATTTTACCACGTAAAACGTCTCATTTATTTTTCGCCAAGACTGTGGAACTTTTCAGCCCGAAAGTCTCTTTTTTCATAAGCGTTGGTCATGTATAAATTTGCAGAAGAATGTCGAAGATGATTTTGTAACGTACGCAGTCATGCTAAGTAAACATTGCGAAGAATTCGAACTTGCAGACATCAGTGCAAACTACTTTAAATGTATAGTATTTGCGCAATGACAGACTTCTTATAGAGATACGGAAATAAGAAAGCGTGACATAACAAAATAAGAAAATGTACCAAACTAAGCCCTACAAAAAGCTGCCAGAAAATAGAAATTGTAATCAGAGTTTTTTCTTTCTGTCTGTTTCGATTTACTCAAAACCGCACACACCTCGTCTTCTCATGTATCGTTCTCTTCTTCCTCTTCTACTTCTTGCTCTTTTTCTTCTTTTTTCTTCTCAGTCGTCTTTGTCTTGACTACGTTTTTCCTTCGCCCTTCTTGCTCACAGTGACCCGTTTTTATGCTAAGCTGAACTCTCGTGTGTGCGAGAGAACACGAGATTTTGCGTGATTACTTGGCAATATTAACCGGTCGCCGCCATCTTGCCATTTTTCTTTGGACGTGCCCACTTTGCAGAGTGCACACCTCGAGCGTTTGTCAGGTAAGCCCGTCTGTTCGCAATTTATTACACACTCCCCCCTGATCTCATTATCACAGAAAGAGCAGGGAGGCGGTGGCCTTTTTCTTCGAGTGCTTCTTCGGAGAGGGGGATTCGGGGCTTCATCATCGTCTGCGCTGTCTTCCGTGACACGAAGGTGGGCGGACCTAAAGCTGAGCATCGCAGTATCACTGTCCGGGTCTTCATCATCAGCAGGAGGGTCAGTACTTTGAAGGCTACCACTCTCAGTGTCGCTGTGCGTTGAAGCCGTCATGAACCAGAATGATGGGTCGCTGGTCACGGATTCAATTTCACTATCTTCGTCAAGCGGCAGCTGCGTTTGGAATACTGATCTTAAGTCTTTAATATGACGAGGTATTCCATCAACTCGCACCGCCTGCGGGCTGATCACTTCAGTGACATGACCGGTTCCGTAGCGAGTCGTGCACTGGCCTCGGGGTTTTTTAACCCAGACGACATCTCCCTCTTTTATGTTCTTTTGTGGTGGCTCCGGTTCGGGTAGTGAGCTGCTCTCCAAACCTCTCACCCTGACACGGTATGTATGTAGCGCGTTGGCTGGCGCGGTGGAGGGTGAAACATCGTCCTTAGGGGTGACGTTGTACCAATAGACTGCTTCAGGTACCGTACACCCCTTCCGCGCTGCGATTGTCTTAAAAGTTCTGTGATTGCACTCAATAATCCCGTTTCCATTGGGAACATGGGCACACCGAAAACGCAGATGGACACCCCAGCCATCTGCAAACTGTTTAAACGGCTCACTAACAAAAGCGGGGCCATTGTCGGTGAGTATCTCAGAAGGAGGGCCACGCTCGAGGAACACACCTTCCAACTCATGGATAATGACAGCCGCGTCCTGCCAGCGAAGGGGCCGCCACAATGAAAATTTAGATGGTCCACAGTCGATAAGCGTCAAAAAATGCCTCCCGTTGTAGTGCGTTATGTCCATCGCAATCCTATCCCAATTACGCTTCACACTGAGTATTCCCTTCTTCCACCGGACAGGTGCTGGGTCGATCGATCGGCAGGTGTTGCAGCTTCCCACAACAGATTTCACAGCCCTCCGAGACACAGAGGGGTCAACCAATCTGGCGAAGTAAAGCGTTCGGTTTACACCGGGGTGCCCGCTTTGGCAATGGACATCATTAATATGCTCCGGGCTGAGTCTATGTCCCACTGCAGCGCAATTTACAGGTGCTGACTCGTTCACTTCTTTTGGCAGGTCTAGCCAACGGCGTGGCACTCTGGTCAGACGATCCGCCTGATTCAAACAGGACTGCACCAGTGTCACATCTATGACCAAGTCGTATTCCTTAGTGGTTTCGGTTAGGGTAGCAAGCCGCCTCCGGATCAACATTTCGGCCGACGCCTTCGTTGTCAGACGTGCTTTTCCGTTCAAGGCATTGGTCATCCACCGATGCACACACGTGGAATCCGTGATGATGTGAAGGATTCTAGCCTGCCACTGAAGCGCTAGATTGACTCCTTTCAGTGTAGCATCGAGTTCAGCTAGGTTTATATGCTTGGCGTCATTCTCCGGCCGAAGCCAGCAGGCATCTTCTATTATCCTTCCGTCGACCCCCAGAGCAACGCCAAGGGCAAGTGAGCTGGCGTCTACCCAAACTGTAAATTCACTCCCATCGACGTACCAGCTCCCCCGTACAGGGTCATCATTGGTCACTCTGGCCACAACTTCCACCAGCATGCTTCGCAGGGCAGGACCACGCACCTCATCGTCCCATCCAGTTGACATAGAAGTTGCCCGTCGCTTTATGGCCGCTACAGCCACTCGGAGCCACCCACACACAGGGAAGTGACCCACCAATTTTCCGCAAATGGCAAACGTGCTCCGACGTGTGATGGTAGATGGGATTTCCGGGATTTCACCACTCCTTCCCCATTGAAGGCTATCTGCACTTCCGCTCACCTGCAGTCCGAGCACTTTCGCCCCGTCCTGTAGCCGCTCCGGCTCCTTGCACGACAATCCGAAGTGCTCGAAGTGTTCTTTGACCGCCTGGGCAGACAGGAGGCTCTCATTGACAAAAATGTCGTCTATATACGACGATGTCGCATGTTGCACCGCTTCATCTTGACGCCGGATCGCCTGCATGATTGCTGTCATGATGTTAGGGGCTACATTCAGGCCGACTCCTAGCCTGGTCAAGCAATAGCGAGTTCCTTTGATCACCACCGTCTGGAACGGCCACAGCGATTTCTCAACACGTATTTGCAAGTATGCTCTTCGCAAGTCCAGTATGGCTGCTTCCGCACCCTGCCGTCGCCACTCCCGTAGTTTATGAGCACAGACATCAGCCCCCGCAGTGTGTGGGTCAACGTATTCATTAAGTTCCCGGTAATCAAGAACAGGTCGAACTTTCTGCTTGTTCTCTTGTCTGACAGCCATCAGGGGAATTAGCCCCCGCGGGGGCCCGAGCTCATCCTCTGGGTATGGAACTAACCAGCCATTATCCAGCCACACTTGAAGTTCTGCCTCGTACTGCCCCCTAAGCCACGCAGGAGGGGGATACTCTGTAAGTCGATTCCGCAATGACACTGGTGGCTGGTCGCCTGCCCATTTCCAGGACGCTGTCCAAGTGTTTGTGCCCTTATCGTATTCTGCATGGAAGTCGGGATCATCGAGAGTGATTGCTGCACACATTTGTTTGTTTGGTCGAGAGAAGCTCACATCACCGGCGCCGTTCACAGTAATTCCGCCTAGCTGTGTGATAGCGTCCATTCCAAGGAGAAGGTCATATCCGAGCAGCTCCCCATCGACCACTAACACCGTCACAGCAACCGGAGAGCCATTGCCAATGCTGATATGAACAACGCTGACCCCACAACACACCAATGAGCCTTGGCCGACAGTAAGTACAGGGATCCTTCGTTTCTTCCATGTGGCGCAATATTCCTTTCGAAGAAGGGTTTGGGTACAGCCGGTGTCAACCAGCGCTGAACGTTCACATCCATCAACTTGAACTGTTACTGCAGGCAGCGCTTTGTTCAATGCCGCGTTGGGGAGGGTGCTAGCGCTGCGGCGTCCTCCCCTTGCCCGTTTCCCGGACAATTCCGCGCTATGTGGCCTGGCTTATTGCATTGGTGACACCGTATTACTTGTCGTGCTCCATAATTAGGGGTGCGCCTTGTACCGCTTTTGCAGTCTCTGGAAAAGTGGTTGGGGCCACCACAGGTATAACATCGTAGACCCTTCGTTGGCGAGTCCAGAGTGTCAACAGCTGCGGAGACTAGTTCTCGATCGTCTTTCAAGATGTTTCGTGCTCTCGCCAATAACTCCTCCAATCCAATCTCAGTGAGTCTTGACGATGCCCGCAGCAGTCGACTTGCTTCATCCGGAAGTCCCGACAAAAAGGCGCATGCCAATATGCGATCACTTGCACCGCCGAAGGGAGTGGCAAGCTTTTTCAAGTCGGCCATGTAGACATCCACTGTCTCCCCCGGCCCAAGTCGGCGTTCGGAAAACTGCCTCCAGGCGACAAAAGGGTCTGTACCAAATGCCCCGTATAGCGCTTGTGTAATCTGCTCCATGGTCGGATCCTCCCCTAGCTGCTGGTACACGGCATAAGCCCCTTTAGTGAGTCTCAATGGGATAACCATAGCTGGGTCTTTAATCTTGCACAACCGGCAAACGCGCTCAGCCTTTTCCAGCCATTCGACCACCAAGGGACCAGTGGGGGAGCCATCGAATTCCGGAATTAATCTGATGTCAAATTTCTCCATACCAAAGCCGAGATAGCTTGTAATCAGAGTTTTTTCTTTCTGTCTGTTTCGATTTACTCAAAAACGCACACACCTCGTCTTCTCATGTATCGTTCTCTTCTTCCTCTTCTACTTCTTGCTCTTTTTCTTCTTTTTTCTTCTCAGTCGTCTTTGTCTTGACTACGTTTTTCCTTCGCCCTTCTTGCTCACAGTGACCCGTTTTTATGCTAAGCTGAACTCTCGTGTGTGCGAGAGAACACGAGATTTTGCGTGATTACTTGGCAATATTAACCGGCCGCCGCCATCTTGCCATTTTTCTTTGGACGTGCCCGCTTTGCAGAGTGCACATCTCGAGCGTTTGTCAGGTAAGCCCGTCTGTTCGCAATTTATTACACAGAAATTATTACAAATATTCGATAGATATCGAAGTTGGGGTTGTGTAGATAAACAAGCAGACAGACGATTTAAAAAAACACGAAAAAATTAAAACACAAGTTGGAGGAAAATGACACACATATCGACACATAGCTCAAAAAGAATTTGAAGAAAGTAAAATTCCGTCCCGTGTAATCGATGTGGTAATTTGCATTGGGTTAAGAACTGTCTATATTTTTCAAGAAAAGGTTTAATATGCAAAAAAATAGGTCCCAAACGTACTTATAGAAAAAAAATTAAATGCACAACCCAAGTGTGTTTAGCGGAAACTGAAAATAACAAAGAAGGGTTGCGAAAATATGTGACTATAAAAATTCATGATAAAGATTTTTTAAAACGCAACGCGATTTGGGTTCAAACTTTTCAGTAGTAAATTTAAATACCTGAAAGACATTGAATAAACCCACAATGCTGAAAACACGTAAAACAGCAAAAGCCGTTAACAGTATGCAAATAAACTTCGAATGTTTATCGAATGTCACATTATTGGAAAAGACAAAAAATTAAAATCTTATGTATTAAGGAATGCAACCAACTTACTGGGTTCGGGATGGGTTCATGAATTCAAATTATAGAAACAGAAAATCAATATTTTTTGCAAAACAAAAATAAAAATACAACAGACGCCCAATGCCTTGAAAAACAAATTAAAAGGTAATTTTTTTGTTCTAGGGTAAAAGTCGCAAACAAACCGATAAGGTTGTAGACCTAACAAAAGTAGCTTTCCCTTCTAAAATGAGCAGCGCCTGACCACAAATCAAGGAACCAAAATCAGGAAGGGTATTCTATCGCTGGCCTAAAGTGATTACACCCTCGCCAACCGACCTAGTCGGAAATGTCTATGCGACTGCACACAGGTTTCCACCACATGCGAAAACTTCAGCTACAATGCAACAGGTACTCTATTTTCCCCAGTATTGGAACATTATTTACCGATAGTCAACTTTATATAAAGATATTACGCGCAGCAAAATTGTTTTTTCCACAATATGGAAGAACTGCCGGACAGTTTTACTCGACTTATTTTCAAAATTGGCAGTTCATCAGGTAAACAACACTAGTGAAAACTTTTGGGACAATATCGCCCTTATCTGATGGATTATTACAAGTGGGGCCATAGGTGAGGTTTATTAATTACATTGCATATTGTTACTTGATTACTTGCGGTGGAGTCTACCCAAGCAAGTAATCGATTGTTTTATTAAATTCTCGCGATTAATGCAGGAGAAAATAGCAATAAAACGTTTTTTTTTGCAGGTCAAAAGAAAAAAGTCGCCCTGGACAATGAATTCCCCAAGAAGTAGAGGCTATTTAAACCGTCTACGACACATTTGATATAGAGCCTCCCCAAATCATATCAAAGCAACGACGTTCGGCCAGAAAAAAGAGAATCACAGAGTCGTTCATGGTCCATCCAAAGAGAAAAAAATACTGGTACACCGTCCGGAGTTATCAGCTTAGGAGGGGAGTGTTGTGATGGAACTAACCAGTTCTTCCTACTAATAGACTATTCTAATCTCAATAAATACCGGAAGACTAAGCCGTAAGGCGTTAGTCGATATCCGGTGGACCAACTTGGGTTGTTTGTCGTAGCTATCATATGCTTTGTAATATATGTTATTGCTTTATTTTAGCGTTCTGTTTTTATTTGCGATCCTTAACAGGGCTATAACACCTTTGCCAGCTGACGATTCCTTTATTCCATTATATTCAATTCATTTCCATTTTATATGCATACTAATTATGTATATATTTCACTTTGTTTCATCCTCATAACATAACTTTTATATCAAATTAATATTAAATATCGATGTGTTCTTTGACAACTCTCGTACAAAATGACAATACCAAGGCCAGGAACAATGCCACAAGTTAACTCAGTTTATTGGATTTCCGCAATCATAATTGATACACTATGAATGATTTTATTGCCGGTTATTGGTTGTGCCCGCTATAACGGAAATTTCCTAAAAAAATCGTCAGAGGAAAACTTCTAAAAGAATTGTCAACAACACGACTGTTTTCTCCTTCGCGGTTAAGAAGTAAGTGATAGATTGTATTAATCTATGCGCTCTGCGTCACTTCATTTCCTGTTTCTGACGTCATATCTTGGTAGATAACTTTCGTTTTAGCCTTCAACTTCAATTGGAATTTTCCGGTTGTGACTTACTCTAGCCTCATGTAGAAAATTCCGTTTTAAACACACACGCATCAAATCCTGCTACACGATACACCGGCGACAGTGTCTGAATTCTAATTGTTATATTTCTAATATAATATTTTAGATTTCTTATTACATCCGTTTTTGTTACAAGTCCACGTAATAATTTAATTATCAACGAATATGTAATAATTAAATTTAACTTTGAAAATTCAATTTAAAAAAAATATATTTGTTGAAATAAGAGCATAGTTAAAAGAAAAAATAGTAAAGTTATTCCCTGGCAACATCGGATATGGACATTTTGTGAATAAATAAACCCTCACCCTATACCTGATACAGGCCTTGGCGTTCTCCGTATGAAACCGTTTGAAGGACATGAGTCTTAATGAAAAATAAATCTCAATCTTCATTCCTTTATCTGCGTTATAGGAAAAAAAATAAACAAAAATTGAAACATAAAAGAAGAATAAGATGGACAACGGCCAACTCGTCATGGCGATATTTTCGCCGTCTTGAAAGATGGACAATGCACCTTTGTGGCCTTTTGCTTCCGCTGTTATCAAAATGAAAAGGAAGCGCCGCGAATCATAACGATTCTACATAAAGTATTTCTTTTGAAGATCGATGAATCTCTCCCTCTCCTCTCACTCTCTCTCTTTCTCTCTCTCTCACACACAAACACACACACACACGCACACACGCACGCACACACACTTGACCATTCGATACAGAATTAATTTAGCGCAGTGTATTTCTTTGGTTACACAACGGTTCTCATTTGCATTATCAAAGATACTTCAGCACTCTTTCGCTCTCGAACTTCTCCCTCTCACTCTCTCTCTCTCTCTCTCTCTCTCTCTCTCATCTTTCCAGCTTTTTCTACAATACAGAGAGACGATATTTTGCAATAGCTTTACCATATTTAGAAACTTTAGAAATTCGAAGCAGAATACATTTCGCACGACGTCTTTCTTTCGTTACAAAACGTTTCTCATCTAACTTATCATTCTATCTTTCTCAACCCCTCTCTTTCTCTCTCTCTCTCTCTCTCTCTCCCTCTCTCTCTCTCTTCGTTTTATCTCTCTCTAACCTTTTCGCTCTCTTTCGCTTACTTTCATTTACTCTCTCTTACTCTCTCTCTCTCTCTCTCTCTCTCTCTCTCTTTCTATACACACACATATATATGTGTGTGTGTATAGAAAGAGACTACTTCATTAAATCACGTTAACTAATATACGAAAATATAATCTTATGCATAGATTTTCAGTATTTACTTCAACAATGGTCAATACATAGGTAGAACTAGGTAGTAAGTAAAAAGCCTGAAGAATTCTCACGAGAATGAAACGCGGAATATTCTGTGAAGCCTAATTGCCATATATATATATATATTTTATAACTTACCATATATATATATATATATATATATATATATATATATATATATATATATATATATATATATATATATATATATTCAATATATATATATATTCAAAATCGAAAATATTAATGAAGGTTCTATAATTGTTATTGTCACGAGCGCTTTCGATTCGTTCACGATTCATCTTCAAGTGTTGAGGAAGTAAAAGTGCGAAGGAGCGAGAATGGAAATTAAAAAGTCAAAAGTAAAATATACATTAAGTTAAAATATATTAAATCAATGAGAAGTCGATTAAAAATATAGGCTGATTAAAAATTCGAGTATTAAAATCAGCAAGTTTGTGGGCACTATTGGCACAGTCCGTCTATTACGCACTACGCAAGACATTTTAACGCATTGTTGCTTTTCTTGAATTAAATATTATTTATAGTAGGGTGATGAGTTCTAATATATGACGCTTCAAGAATTTTTAATTTTTTAATATTATTTTCACGTTGTATAATTTTTGTGTTGTTTACTAGGACCTTTCTAAGATTAGAGGGGGGGCACGTTGTGTTCTTTTATCAAATACTGATATATAGCACTAGTATTGTTTAAATACATTGAACTCCAACAACATATAGAGAGTTTATTTATTTTTTTTGTGAAGGGTGTGTCAGTCGATGCGAGTGTTCGTAATTAGAGAATATGTCAGTAAGTTGTTGTTGGAGTTCAGTGTATTCGTCATTGGTAATGCGGTCCTTCAGTTTTTCATGTAGTTCATTTGTATGTTTAAGAATTAATTCTTGGGCGTTGTTGATTTGCCTTTTTACAAGATCAGTTCTTAAATTACAATAAATAAAGAATTACCATATTACCTGATAGCACACAATTTTTTATTAATCGTTCTGATAACGATCTTACAGAGCCACAAAAAGAGTTCTTAAATTTTGAACCCAACTGCCATCTCACACCCACAATTTAACCATTAAAACAAAAAAAGCCGAGATAGAATTACTCTATGAACGCATTATTAACCTGGGAAAAGAAAACAAAATTAACATTCATCCTGGGTTACGGGATATTCTGAAAGCGGACGCCATAAAAACTCAATTTGATAAAAAAACAATACAACTCAATACTAACTACAGATCTAACACTAATTCTGCCAAATAACTACGTAACCATCCTAATATATTTATTTAAAAAGCTGATAAATTTAACATCTTTGCCCTCCTTAACAAATATGATTATAAGGAAAAACGTTTTTAATTATCATACGAAATTTTAGAAAAATTAGTAAAAATCCTACAAATGCACTAAAAACGAAGGTTAAAAAAACTAATTACAGCAAACACCGCATAAATTAGTTATCATCAATGCCTTAAATAATTGAAAACTACAAACCTGGTTACCTATATGGTACAGCCAACATATATAAACCTAATTCTCCTCTCCAAACTATCATTTGCTACGCTCATCTTTTTTTCTAACGAAAACATTAAATGAACTTATTAGCCCGTATATTTCAAGCAAATATAGCGATCAGTCCACACACGAACTAATGTAAATACTGAAATCGATGCAACTGGAAAACAAAATAATTGCTTCTCTTGATGTAGAAAGTTTATTCACTAATGTTTCTGTAGTAGAAACAATAGATATAATTATCAACAACATTTATAATACAACAACTTAAAAAACAAAAAATAAAAAACAGAAATAATAGGTGTAATTGCAGAGATAAAAATGAATGTCTTCTATCAGAAAATATTTAACTAATAGTATAGTGTATTTAGTAACTGAATTTAGAGGATACGCGAAGTTTAAATAAAATTACACGCGTGGAACAAATACTGACTTTAAGGCTAGATACAGAAACCATAAACAGTCAGTAACCTGAATAAGAATGGTAGCACCTTATTATTCAAATACATATGGTCTCTGAATGAAGACTATAGATGCCTGTCGTGAAAAAGGTTTCAAATCCCACTTTACACAACCCATGTTTTCCTTGCCTTAATGAAAAATTAGACATTATTACGTTCTCTTATAAAGATAAGCATCTGACCCATCGAGATGAAAAAAGAAATTAGTTTCTAGACATTCCAAACAATTCACATTATATAAATATAACAACCAAGAGTCTCTACTATAAAATCTCATAAAAACTAATTAAATTCTATCTCATTTGACATAATAATAAGAACTTCACTAGCTAAGAATGTCATTAATATTTAAATCAATTCCTAAACATTAAATAGAATATCATCTTAACAAGTAACGTGAAAAATAAAATCCACCGTGATGACTGTGCGTGTGTATAAAAAAGTAAGTTGTGTAAATAAGATTATATTTGATGAAAGAAAAATACAAATAAATACGAAACCCAAAGTAAATTTTTTATTCATGATTATAATTCAATATCACCTTAAATAATGTCCCTTTGCTTCGACTATAATATGCGAGGCTAAAGTTAAAGTAGTACTTTATAGACGTAGTTTTATTTCATTGGTATATTGATATTTACGTGCGTACATATTAATGTAGTTATGTTGTAATGTCTCTAGGTTCTGTGGGAGGTATAATTGACGAATTTTACATGCTACACTATATGCAATTTTTAATATCAATTTAATATTTTAAAGTTAATCCAATCCGATTAGATGTCATCGTGCTGTCTAAAATACGAAACGAACACAATCACGTTTTTAGGCTTGTAGTTAAAATGATCAACAGGGTTCTTAATAGTGTTGTATGAAAATGCATTTTCTTTTTTAACATTTCTGTCGCCATTCGATAATTTGCATATTTTTTCTGTCTGTTGAGAATGAATATTTTCTTCAAATCTGTTAATTTGTTTAAGATTTTCTGTTTCCATTTTCTTTGGAAATTCCATTATTTCTCATTCCGTTTACTCTGGATATTCGATTTATTTTTAGTTCTTGGAATTTGTCATCTAGTCAGAGCTCTTATGTTTCTATTTCTTTCTAATATTGCATCCATTATTTTCGCATATCAGAATTCCTGTTTCTGATATTCAATTTGATTTTTTTTTTTTTTTGGCAATTGCAGTTCTAGATTTTATTAATGCCTTAATTTTTTTTTTAATAAATTCCTCCGTTATTTGGACCATTTATACTCTATGATTTTCCTATTACTATCAGGAAAATGTTGAAGATAATAATCAGTAATCGGTTGAGAAGCTTGTTTAGTTTACCAAAATGTTTGATTAGTGCAACCTCTTTGGTTTCAGCTTTTTTTCAGCATCCTCAGAAATAGTATTCAATGACACGGGAAGAAATGGTATTTAATGACACGGGAAGAAGGTAAAGTTGCAGTATGCTGAGTTCAGGAATCCTCAAATGGGTGCAATTAGAATTCAGTCAGATCTGTCAGGAATTAGAGTGCTGAATTTACAAGTGACGTAAGAGAGATTTAGATATGAAACTATATTAGGTTCAATAACTAAAAGCAACGTTAGGTTACGTCCTCCGTTCCCAAGTAATCAATACCAAACGTAAAGAAAGGCGTCAACTAATCCAGGATGAAGTGTGTGTCGATGCCGAAAAGCAAGATACTTTAAGATTGTCCGTCTTGGCTAGTTGGGAATCTCGAAGATATTTACTCGATGTGTGATTCTCTGTTAACCTGTACACGTGGAAAACAAGTAAGACCCCTAATCGATGATTGTATACAAATAAAAGATTATTACGGCACATCCTAGGTAGCTGTACTAAACTTTTGGTAAATGACCGGTACCGTTTGCAACAGGGTCAGGTCCTGATATAAATCTCATACCAGATGGTCAAAGCAGTAAAGACTAGCAAATATTAGCCTGTGGTCACATTGGGTTTGATTAGTTTAGTCGAGTCTGGAGTCATGACACGAAGAGAGGAGAGTGAAAACAAGCCAGATTATTGGCATTTAATAGTAGACTTTAAGGCCGAACTGAACTTCTCTATACACATAAGAAAAACGACGCTAAGACCACTCTCTGATTTTGCATTCTGAAAAACAAAGCAAAGCATATATTTTTTTTAATTTCGGTGTCGTGAGATGACTCAATAATCTTAGTAAATGAAAGCGAAAGGATCAAATACTAAGAACTGGTCGAGCAATATCGATAAAAGTGACGGGGGATTTAATAAAACCCAATAAATATATGTTGCAGGGAGTCTGGGGGTCAATGATGTACTGATAAAGATACGTAAGATTTCTTCCTTGCGAGGAAAATGAGAGTAAGGAAAAAAACTAACAAATAAATGTGTTGCTTTGTTTTTTCATTCATCACGCTGAGAAGTCTTAATTAATTTTTAGTTATTTTTCTTTTACCATCAAGTTTTAATTTTGGTGTTTGTCTTTTTGTCTGATTCGTGCTATACTTCTGTTCGGATGCGTGACAGAGATTGTTTAGTTTTCATTTCGATTAGTGTTTTCATCTGTACGTTTAACCGTTTGCCAGTGTGTAAAATTGAGAATCGTTAGTATTTTATTTGATTCGATGTTTTGTTCATGTGTAAAACTGGCAATTCGTAGCGTGTGTTTTATGTTGTTTTTGACTTATTATTGTAGGTTTGCCGGGAAATAATCCAGACAAACACAATAGATTCGCAAAAAGTGTGTTTGCAAAAATATGTTATACAAGTACATGTGATGATGCCGAGAACCATACCTGCCACAGATCGCAACATACCGATCTTTAGACATAACTTTATTTTAGTCGTTGGGTAGATTATTCCTAGAATAGATAGATCAGCTTATCTTTTAACAACGATTATGGTTAGTTATAATTTCTTTTAGATTTTTGTTCGTTTTGTGTAAGGCCTGATATATTCATGTGTGAATTTCGTTATTTTTTTCTTCGTCCTGTTAGACTATTTCAGTCCCTGCAAAACAAATTAAATATGTTAGAATTAGAGAGACGTTCGTATAGTTGATAATTAGTTTGTAAGTTAATAATTTGTTGATAATACTATTTATATACGTAGGTTTGAATATACTAGAAGCTGGCGTTTTTGTTAATTCCAATATAAGTAAATGATTCTGTACGCATGATCAATTGATTTTGACTTATGACGTCATTTATATTTGATACAATATTGCAAACTAAATAGTTTTTATTGTTTTGCCTTAAAACTAACAATAAATTTAATTTGATGGTTCTTTTGTAGAGACCACGTTATGCGAATGCGAATACAAGGGAAGATAACTGAGGCAAAACGAGGAGAATTGATGGAAAGCATTAAATAGGAGCGAAGAGAGCAAGAACTATTATTATTGGTTCATGTTGGCAGATTCATCTCCATAAGAACAACCAGAAGTTGTCAGTTCATAAAGGTTTTTTATAAAAGAGGCGGAATGGCGAGATAATGTTGAAATTGCTGTCTGAGTGAATATGATACGGAGCTCTAAATCGGTAATGAGGACACAGCATCTCTGAAGACCAATCTAAATGAATCTAAAATTGAATTTTACAACTATATATATATATATATACATATATATACTAGCATTACAGCCCGGCGTTGCCCGGGTGTTTGGAGGTGTATGTTGAAAAAAAAAGTGGTAGTAGGAAGGCAGTCTCGAACCCGTAAAAGAACGGGAAAAATCTTACGCCTTTGCTGTTACGACCACCGCCAAATCGGAAGTTTTATAGGTTTAAATTAAATCTATACAATCGAAAAGAGGGGATGACTTTCGAAAATATCGGCGAAAAATCGACCCCTCCCCTAGAAAGGTGACCAGTTAAGGGTGAAGAAATTAATGATTTTAGCCAATTTTTCGGTATTTGTCGTCTGAAGGGTCGAGCTTCAACGCAATACTGATTTTGTAAAAATCCGTCGCCACTGTCAAAAGTTTTAGGCAAACATACATACATACATTTATATATTGGTAGCTCAAATTTTCGACCCAAATCGATTAAAAAGCTTGCCCTATCTCTGAATATCCTTTATGTAAAATTTCAAATGTTTAGACCAGAAATTGTCTGAGTAATTCGGTAGAGATCGCAGAGGTCAATTTTTTAACTTTGACCCCTATTATGACCCCTTAACATTTATTGTTTTGGGGCTCAAATCAAGTTATTAAGTTAGATCCATGTCAAAGGAACCTATATCTAAAATTTCAAGTTTCGACCCAAAATTGGCGGAAGAGTTTGGTAGAGTTCTCAAGGGTCAAATCGTTGAAGTTTGACCCCTTTAACAGCAAAATTTCTGGCCGAAAAAGGACTACAAAGATTTTTCCCAAATCTCAGTCCTCTGTATATCAAATTTCGAGTCTGTATACTGAAAATTGACAGAGTTATTTCGTAAGGAAATGTACACACACACACACACAGAGTTTCTCTTTTATAGATATACTAACATTTCAGCCCGGCGTTGCCCGGGTGTTTGGATGTGTATGTTGAGCAAATAAAAAATGTGGTAATAGGAAGGCAGGCTCAAACCCGTACCACGAATAAGGAAAAGAACGGGAAAAAACCTGACGTCTTTGCTGTTAGGACCACCGCCAAACCGGAAGTGACGTAGGTTTAAATTAAGGCTAGACAATCGAAAGGAGATGTGTACTTTAAAAAATATCGGCGAAAAAAGCAACCATCCCCTGTAGAAAAGTGCCAAGTTGAAGGTGAAGATATTAATGTTTCTAGCCAATTTTTCGATATTTGTCGTCTGAAATATCTAAAATTTCAAGTATTTAGACCCAAATTGTCGGAGGTGTTTTGTAGAGTTCTCAAAGGGCAAATCGTTGAACTTTGACCCCTTAACAGCCACATTTCTGGCCTAAAACGGATTACAAAGCTTTTTCCAAATTTCAGTACCCCGTATATAAAATTTCGAGTCTGAGGACTGAAAATTGACAGAGTTATTGCGTAGGGAAATGTACACAGACACACACACAGACACGTTCATATATATATATATATATATATATATATATATATATATATATATATACTAGTAGTTCAGTCCGACTTTTCTCGGGCCCTGTGTACTGTTTATAACCTGCCCGACGTGTGAATACACTTTATGTAAGATTTCAAATAGTAATTTCGTAGAAACCGCAGAGGTCAATTTTTTAAACTTTGACCCAAATTTTTACTTTCTAACTTTTATTATTTTGGTCACTGATATAATGTTTTACCCATGTCCATGTTACCTGCAACTAAAATTTCAAGTCTTTAAACTCAAAATTGGCGGAGGAATTTGATACAATCTTCAAAAGTCAACTCTTTCAACTTTGACCTTTTTCCAGCCAAATTTTCGCCCACAAACAGAGTAGAATTCTTGCCGCATGTCTGAATAAACGTTATGCATTAATTTCAAACGTTTAGACCCAAAATTGGATGAGTAGTTTGCTAGACAGAGCAAATTCAAATCTTTTGAACGTTGACCCCATTCCCGCCTTTCTTCTGAATATCCTTTATGTAAAAATTCAAATGTTTAGACCAGAAAATGACTGGAAAAATTTAAAGAGAGAGCAAAGGTCAAGTTTTTTTTAACTTTGACCCCAATTTTGACCCCCTTAACGTTTAGTGTTTTGTGGCTCAAATTAAATTTAAAAGTTTTATCCATGTCAAAGTAACATACATTTAAAATTTCAAGTGTTAAGACGCAAAATTGGCTGAGGAGTTTGTAGAGTTTTCAAAAGTGAAATCGTTGAACTTTGACACCTTGAGAGCCACATTTCTGGCCGAAAACCGATTAGAAAGATTTTCCCAAATCTCAATACTTCTTATGTCAAATCTCGAGACTGTATATCGAAAATTGACAGAGTTATTTTGTAAGGAAATGTACACAACACACACACACACACATACACATTTTTACTTTTATAGATATACTAACAGTTCCGCCCAGCTTTCCTCGGCCGTATGTACTGTTCATAAGTTTATGTGCATATGTATATATTAAAAAGTGTGCATATGTATATATTAAAAAGTGTGAATATGTACGGTAATGCCTTTCTATATTATAGGCTTTCTTAACTACCATAGAGAAAAGTTGGTAAAGACCGCAGATCTCAATTTTTTAAAAACTTTTATCCCAATTTTGACCCCTTAACATTTATTGTTTTGGCCTTAAATTAAATTAAAATGTATGACTCATGTCCAAGTAACCTAGATCTAAAATTTCAAGTGTTTGGACCCAAAATTTGATGGAGTTTGGTAGAGTCTGCAAAGGTCCACTCTAAATTTTGGCCTCTTGCCAGCTAAATTTTCGCCTCAAAAACTGATTAACAAGCTTGCTGCATGTCTGAGTACCCTTTATGTAACATTTAAAATGTCTAGACCCAAAATTGGCTTAATAATTTGCTAGAGAGATCAAAGGTAAAAGTCAGAAGTAAAATCCATTGGAAGCCAAATGCTCAGGAAAAAAAACGATTAAAAAGCTTACGTCTGAATATACATTATGTAAAATTTCTAATGTTTAGACTAAACATTTATTGTTTTGGGATTAAATTGAATTATAAAGTTTGATCCATGTCCAAACAATCTATGAATAAAATTTCAAGTGTTTGGGCCCAAAATTGTCAAAGGAGTTTGGAAGAGTTCTCAAAGGTGGAATCGTTGAACATGGATCCCTTGACATCCAAATTGATGGCCGAAAACCGATCAAAAAGATTTTCCCAAATCTCAATACTCCGTGTGTCAAAATTTCAAGGCTGTAGACCGCAAATTGACAGAATTATTCTGTAGAGAATGTACAGAGACAGACGCACACAGACATTTTCACACACATATATATATATATATATATATATATATATATATATTGTGTATTTAGTCAGCATGTTCTCATTAAGACATACATTGTTAAACTGCACGAAGTGTTTCTGCTTAATCGTCTTTTTTTTTTTGTAATTTCTCTTTTTTTCGTATGGTCGTTCTTATATCTCGGTCGAAATTGTGTAAGAAAATTTCATAGTCGTTTTTGTCCATCTGTATTTTTTGCAAGTATTTTCAAGTTATTTGCAGGCAGTTTTTGATTACTGTTTCGTTTAAAATCTGGATACTTTTATATGCTTCAGTTCAAATTACATTTGAATATTTTAAAATAGTGAAGCGTCTTGTGTGTAAAAAAATCTTTTATCGTGTTTAGAAGGTGGCTAAAATTCAGGGGTTGACAATATTTTTCGGACACTTTGAAAAATGTACTTTAATGTTGTTACTAGTGCCAAAACCTTTTAAAATTGTAAGTACATAGTTGGGGGAGTGAAAATCCACTACTAATATAATCATTTTTTTTTAGTTTGGCTTTGATAATATTTTTTTTTTGTGATTTTTGCGAAAACTTGCGTGACACAATTTTTATTAAGAGCTATGTTCATGTATATGTTGCTGTATGCAAATTTTCTGCTTGTACACTTAGTTGTCATCATTAGAATCAATAATCTGTTCTATTCTACTGGCCAAACAATTAAGTTTAATGCGGTAAAATGCATTCAAAAGAAGTCGTTTGTTTGGCACGGAAGAAGCGGGAAGATGCCCTCAGCATCAGAAGGATCACTATGGATTTGAAGTTGTCGAGATCAACGGTCGAATACATGCTGAAGACAAACTTCGAGCGGAAAAAAGAGAGGACGGAAAAGATCAATTGGCAAAAGGATTGAAACGAGAATGAAGAGGACTGTGACACGGCTTCTGACATCTGGAGAAAAAAGTTACAGCAAGAAATGTGAAGGTTAACAGTTGTTTATTTCTTGTATAGGATTAAAAACCTGATCTTATTATTATTGACTGGAGATATATATCGATGTATTATATTCCTTAGTACCTTTTCATCTGATTTAAAGTTGTAGTGTAGCTGGCTGCGATAAAATAAATTAATGGTGTGGGGATTGTTAACTTGGTCATTACAAGTTTGGTCTAGGTTTCTAATTGTTAGTTTAATTTGTTCATCGGCTAAGAAATTAGCATTTTGTTATTAATTAAAACCTGTGATATATATATATATATATATATATATATATATATATATATATATATATATATATATGATGAAAATAATGGAAATAGTATTCCGACAAAATAGAGAAAATAAAAAAGGAACAAACCGTATTATGTGTTCACCAACGTTTCGTCTTTATTTCGAGGAAGTCTCGAAATAAAGACGAAACGTTGGTGAACACATAATACGGTTTGTTCCTTTTATATATATATATATATATATATATATATATATATATATATATATATATATATTTCAGAGAGTTTAGACGAGATAAGTCATCTGTACCGTCGGTTTCAAACCTGGTGTTTCTGGCAGTAAATTACTTTGTATGAAGGGATCGTTGGCATTAAATAATATTGTCAATGCCTTTTTTAATCCAAATTCAAAAGGATTGGTATGTTGACGAAATCGCGAAATCTTGCATATTGTCTTAGAAGAGGTTCATTTTGAATGGTTCTGCTTAGTATTATTTTAATATAGCGCACCAACTTTTTCCGCGGCCTTTTTAACACTGTAAACTTCGCTATCACGTATTTAATTCAGCTAATGGAAACTTCGATTCTCTTATAGGTTTAACCTGACCCAAAGTTCAGCATGGCTTTCAGTTTAATGAAATGTCCCCAGGCAGCGTGTTGATAATCATCAGCTAGGCTGAGTATTTTATAAGTTCTTATAGTGTATTACCATTACTTTCTATAAGACATATGTTACCGTATAGAATCAGGTTTATTCTTTCCCTAATAAAATATATAATATTAAAAATAATAATAATTATTATTATTATAATTATTATTATTATTATTATTATTATTATTATTATTATTATTATTATTATTATTATTATTATTACTCACTAGTAGCTTTAACACATGCAATCATCAGAAATTTATTTCTGCTAACAACCTGTGATGTTCCCTGAACCTCCCCAGATTTCTAGTACCAACCACCTCGTCGAATAACCTTTGCAAATAAATTTGCATTATTGCGATAGTCGTTTAACATTGACTCCCATTTGTAGCTACCACTGGTCTTCGCTGGAGTTTGGGTGGCAATAAGCCTCCCTAAGATCCCAGCAGACCCCGTGAAAATTCCACGGTAGTTGAAAATTTTTAAAAAGCACACATCAGTAAAAAAAAACATCTTATCACATCATCGAACAATTACATTGAGGTTGGAGCATGTACCATTAAATACTTAAGTAAATCACGAAGCTCTGGATTTTCCAGCCCTTGTATCGCTGCTGACAATTGCATCAATTTGATGAACTGTTCTGATCTTACTCTGATCTAGTAACATTATGATCATGTGGCAATGTGGAAGCCTATTATTTTTAATTGAATTATATAAACATTTCCAAATAGAATTCCTAGTATGTATTAAATGTCTTTAAAAAGTTCAGCTAGATGTGCATGATACACACGTGATATTAAGTCAGGTCGATTTTATATAAGTTCTGACGGCCCCAAGTTGTTCATTATTTAAGGACATCCTGGATTAAACATGTATGTAAGGAATAGGTCTTGTTTTCCGTATTTATAAAAACTGCTTTGTACCAATTGCTTTGTAATAATTTCAGCATAACATCTAAGTAGGTAATAATGTTTTCACATATAACTAGGTAATAATGTTTTCACCTGAAATGCGTAGGTTTAAAAGATCCATAATCAACAAAACCATCCCATGATTTTACTTATTTTGACATAACTCTTTAATAGGTAATGACGTTTTCACTTGAAATGCGTTAAATATTTTTTACTAATTTCAACATGACATGTAAATAGGAAATAACGTTTTCACCTGAAATGTGTAGATTTAAAAGATTCCTAATCAACAAAAGCACTATATGATTTTACTAATAATGTTTTCACCTGAAAGGCGTAGGTTTTAATCAACAAAAACTGTCTATAACTGCAAATATTTGACACTTTAGTAGGTAAAATGCGTTTGAATTTGTATTTATTTCAACTGCACATGTAATAATTTATATCAGTTTAAAATAAGTTAAACTTTTTATAATGTTTTAAAACATTGTAAGTAAATGTTTATTACTAGTCCGTTATTAAGGTCACATAATAAACGTTTAGGAAATTGACCTCCACCTCTACATTACACAATTTACACTTCTTTGTTCTTTTTTCACGTTAATCTATTCGAATCGCAATATTTTCTCGGTGATGGTCACGAAGTATATTTCAATTTAGTAGAACATTATAATTGAAAACTGATCGATGTTTGTTAATCGATGAGGTAAAAGTGAAAAAAGAAGAAAAAAGTAAATTGTGGAATTGCAAGGTGGGGGCCAATTTCATAATTATCCGACCAATAAACAAATACTAATTCTAATTTTTATAAATCCGACTCTCGATCCCTCTATCACATATAAGGAACATAATTTCCTAATTTAAAAAAACAAATTACACAATATAAATAAAAAGTTTATAATATTTAACAATATTAACCTTTAATATTTTTAATTTTTAATAATATAAACAGAACATTTTATATTTTTTTAATTTTAAACAAAATAAAAGAACTTTTTTATAATTTTACACTCTAAACTTACTTGGTTTGCACCTTAATATTTTCTTTTAAAATGATGACTTCAATGGTTTACGAGTATGCTGAAAACGAATATCGCTTTTAAAGTTTCCGCAAATGAGTAGTTTACCGGATATTAAGTATTATAATTTATGTTATAAATGTCGTGACCATAGTTGTACACCAAAAATATGCGCGCTTTGACGTACAGCTATGGCCAGCACTTTACACATAAGAAATTGTATTGCTTAATACCCAGAAAACTATTTTGATTAACTATTCTTTTTCGGCACATCCAAAAACCTATAAAAGTCGTTATTTTAAAGGAAAATGTTAAAGTGGAAACAAAGTAAAACTTTACTATAAACTTTTTTTAATTTTAAACGATATAAACAGATTTTTTATAAACAACAATCGTTCACGAATGCTTTTGATTATACCAGGAAAGATTTCCACCTTTTCCATTCTTCGCCACATGAAATGCCACCATATGCATTTCAAAAGTATCTGTTTTCAACTTTACTTGTTTGTTTTTTTTTGTTTGTTTGTTTTTCGTTTTGTTTTGTTTTTTTTACAATGAGATCATAAAGCTTCTATGGTTTGCAAGTGTATTGAGAGGTCAATCGGGTCAATAATTTCGTCATGTTATCTTTTCTATAATCGAAGTGGTCCAGACATTTATAGACTGCCCATCCATTCGATGTAATTAGTGTCCCTGGTAGGATCCACGAATTAATTATCGGGAAAAACTTTTCCTGATCCGTGCTATCAACTCTAGTAACATTATACAGGTTAGAGCCATGTTTGACGGCTCCGAAAAACCAGACCCCATTTTGACTCGTCTTCTGTTATACTTTCGCTTGTAAAAATAACTCGGGACTCTTACAAAATACAAACTAAAAAAGAGAATACGCGTGTATAATTAAACTTTAATTTAAATCGTTTATAAAAAAACATTTTAATTATCATTAAACACGAGAGTAATAATCGGTCACTAAGGAAAAAGCTCTATTTATATTGTTTACAATTAAAATTTAAAAAAACGTTTATATAAACAACTTTATATTGTTTACAATTAAGATTAAAAAAAAAACGTTTATATAAACAATTTTATATTGTTTACAATTAAGATTTAAAAAAACGTTTATATAAACAATTTTATATTGTTTACAATTAAAATAAAAAACCGTTTATATAAACAATTTTATATTGTTTACAATTAAGATTTTAAAAAAACGTTTATATAAACAATTTTATATTGTTTACAATTAAAATTAAAAAAAAACGTTTATATAAACAATTTTATATTGTTTACAATTAAAATTTAAAAAAAAACGTTTATATAAACAATTTTATATTGTTTATCTAAAATAAAGAGCTCTATTTATATTGTTTACAATAAAAGGAAAGTTCAGTATATATAGTTTAAAATAATTAAAGTGATTTTTTTAGTTCTGTTTATATTGTTTCTTTTTGAAAAAGAACTTTTGACCGATATCATTGTTTATATATTGTTGGTATTGAGCAATATTACAGTGTAGTATCTGTTCCGATACTACACTTCACTTTTTCTGACCTCGATCAGTGCAGGAGAAACCCTTCTTAATTGAGGCAATTTTTATTTTTGTTCCTATCCGGAATACCTCTTTTGAGGGGGCTGGATTTTCCCCACATTAAAAACACACCTTTTTTCTAACTCTGCCCCCGTTAGGAGGCAAGTAAATAGGAAGTTAACGGTGATTAGGAAATTTGGTTCCTTTAATGATATATCGGGATCGAAAGTATTTTGCCACTTAGTTTCCAGTTTTGCCAGTTTTTTATGAATTAATTTGATTTTTAGGGTCTAATTATCAGCTTTACCCACCCACTCCCCGCCCAAAAAAGTTAGTTTTATAATCAACATTTGTTTTTACTTTAGGAACAAGGCAAAGATTTTTGTTTTGATTTAATTATTTTTAATCTATATTGCTACTCCAAAAAAAAAAAAAAAGAAAAAATATCTTGTATTGTTTTTAAAAAGAAATCCTAATGAGGGCTTATTTATAAGCCGAAAATTTTAAACTTTAAATAAATAAATATTTGTTTATTTTAAAAAAAAACACACATACGCACGTGGTCTTTCTTTCTAACCTCACATTTTGAAGTCCATTGTCTTCGTGCTTCTTAAAAGTGGATAACTACTAATATTACACATTTGCGCATGAACGGCGCTTACCACTGAACTGACAATACACAATCGCCACCTTCGACAAACAAACTCTGCTAAACGACATCTTGGCACGTAAGAAAAGAAAAAATATATTGTATTGTATATTTTTTTAATCCTGATGAGCATTGATTTCTTGTTGGTCTGCCATTGGTCTTCGCTGGAATAATCATCCCTAAGATCCCAGTTTTCTTGGCACTTATTCGGTGGATTTCTGGAAAGTGCTTTTTCCCCGGTCTCTCCATCCTCATTGACTCTCCTCACTTATTTTGTGTGGCACAAAAAGATATATTATTATTATTATTATTATTATTATCATTATTATTATTATTAGTAGTAGTAGTAGTAGTAGTAGTAGTAGTAGTAGTAGTATTGTTGGCTAACAAGGAGCTTTCACACATGTCAACAATGATCTGTTCTTGAAAACAAGCTGTGGTGTTCCCTGGAAGCTGTGTGAACCAAGCCTCCTCACATTTGCAGTACTCTCCACTTCTTTTCAGAACATTTGAAAATGAACTACCATTGATTTCTCGCTGGCATTAGTTTCCACTGGAATTTGAGTGGCAATAAGTCGCCCCAAGGCCCCAGTTCTCTCCACACTTGTCCAGCGAAGATCTCATCAGTTCACTCTCCTCGATCTTTCCATCCTCCTTGACCCTTCTCGGCTATTTGGTATTATTCTTTTTGGGGGGGAGGGCGTAATGGGATCGGAGGAGATGGGAGGATGGATAGAGAACTTATAGATATGTAGCTTCAATGTCCTTGGTTCTGTGTAAAGTTTCTTCATGTTTGACCCTTACAGCAGTTTGTCTGGCCTGCGTGTGTTGCTTATGTGCATTAGCCTCCACATTCAAGGGTTTTCCATAATATTTCAGCTGTTTTCATTATCATTATTCGTTGTATCTTTATAGCCATTCCTCGGATTCCAATTTCTCCAATTCTTTTTTTCAAAGTTTTTAGAATTGTTCCTGGTGCTCCTACTATTATAGGTATTATCTTGATTTTTTTTACCATCGATATCCCTTTCAGCTCTCTGGATAGCTCTGTGTATTTGCTTCGTTTCTCCTTTTTCTTTGATCAGCTGTGGTTAGCTGGAACAACAAAGTCTACGATTTGACAGAACTTTTATTTCTTGTTTGTTATTACGACATCCGGTCTTCTTGCTTGGATGGGTTTATCTGTTTGTATGTCCATGTCACATAGAGTCTGTGATTACTGTTGCCGGCTTATGCTTGTATCACTTGTCTGTGAATTCGAGATGCAGTTGTTTGCTGTTTTCTTGTGTTTTGTCGATCTTTGCTTTGATGTGGTTGGTATTTATTGAGTTATTTCTTGTTGCAGTTATTAGTGATTCAGTTTTTCGGTTTATGTGTCCTTTTTTCATCAGTGTCTAAGTGTTTTCTTTATTCTCATCTTTTGTCGTTCTTATGAATCTTGCATGTAGTTGTTTTTCTTCACATTTTTCTTTTCTCGTCTTATCCTTTGTTTTTCGATTTTCTGTTTCGTTGATTTTTCAGTGTATCTCGTTGTCATGATTATCCTTTCAGTGTTCTGCATTATGTATTTTTCTATTTTTTTTTTCGTCATTCACAGAGTTTTCTATACAAAGCAGTCCTCTCCCGTCGCCTTTCCTTTTCACGTAGAGTCGGTCAACATCGTCTTTTAGGCGTAGTGCATTATATATGGTCATAAATTTCCCGGTCTTCTGATTGAGCTGTATTAGTTATTTAGTCCTCCCTATAGACGATCCAGAGTATCTTACTAGTGATACTGCGAATGTATTTATACCTTTTATTAGGTTTTTGCTATACAATATCCTTTCCTGGAGTTTTCTCGTTCTCCTGAAATATTCCTTTCCAATTCTCTCTTTCATTTCTGCTGCTTTGATGGAGTTTGCTTCCAGAACTCCCAAGTATTTATAGGCGTCTTGTTCACCTAGTGTCCTTAGCTCCGTTTGGTTGGGTAGTTCTATGCCTTCTGTCGTCTCCAGTTTTCCTTTCTTATAACTAGTAGTGCACACTTTTCCATACCAAATTCCAGTTGGATATCCTGGCTGAAGATCCTGGTAGTATTTATTAGTATCTCTAGTTCCTTTTCGGTCCTTGAAAAAAGTTCCACATCGTCCATGTACATCAGGTGGTTCTTTCTCCATTTTTATTAGAGAACATCTATTCCGCTTGGCATTTTCTCAGTATATTGTTCAGACGCATCATGGCTATAATGAACAGTAATGGTGATAGTGAATCTCCTTAGAAGATGCCTCGTGGTGTGTTAATTTCTGCATCAGCTGTCAGTTCAAGTCTTTATGTTGTTGAAAATACTATCTTTAAAAAAAAGGGGGCACGGTCCTTAAACTGCAGTGCGCCTCCCGATGGGGGGGGGTCACCTCAAACAAATAAAAGAGAATAAATTCGAGAAAGTAGAATCTCCACTCCCGATGCACCTACTCCTAGCAGATCTGGAATCTTCCCAGCACCGAAAAATGAAGCTCGTTTTGTAGTTTCCAGCTTCACGCGCACACGAGATTTTGCGAGAATGCATGTAATAAAATGCTGGCCGCCATCTTTGGTTTTCCTTTTCTCGGCCTGAACTCACTCGCTCCACACCCACGGTAAGACTTCTGTTTTTCTTAGCTTCTGACCCCCCCCGATCTCATTTCGTAGTCTCTCATCCACTGTGGGAGTCGCCTCTCTCTACTTGGCGTCTGAGGTGTCTCGTCCTCCTCCTGTTGCTGCACATTCCCCTCCATTGCTTCGCCTTCCACTGGTCTGATGTCGAGAATATGCCTCGGTACTCCGTCCACCACAATGTTGTTTCTGGTGTTCCTCCCAGTCACGCGACCTCTACTCCATTGTGTGGTGCAGCGCGCCCCCGGTGGCTTCACCCATACCTCATCCCCGAGTTTAATGTGGCCTCTGCCTCTCTGCTTGCCGGCTCAACCCTGGGATGTATCCTGGAATATGCGAACGTTGACAGTTGCGGAACCGTCTCTGGCACTTTTCCCAATCTAGGCGACATATTATACCAGAAGTCAGCTTTCTCAGGTGAGGTGCCTCCTCTTTCCGCAACTGCCTTTATGGTGCGGTGGTTTCTCTCCACGATCCCGTTTCCACTGGGTCTGTAGCCAGCTCTGAAAAATTGTTGGATATTCCATTTCTTCATTACTTCCGTCACTGCTACTGACTTGAATGCGGTCCCGTTGTCGGTTAACAGCTCTTCCACGGGATCTCGCTGGCCGCCATCTTTGTTTTTCCTTTTTTCGACCTGAACTCACTCGCTCCACACCCACGGTAAGACTTCTGTTTTTCTTAGCTTCTGACTACAGTTTTCATTGCATTTTCAATAACGTTGATGATCCTGCCTGGTATTTAATATATTTTTAAGCATTCTATTATCCATGCTTTTTATAGTTGATCCATGCCATAGCTATATTCTTTCTTTATTATTATTATTATTATTATTATTATTATTATTATTATTGTTGTTGTTGTTATTGTTGTTATTGTTGTTATTGTTGTTGCTGTTGTTGTTCTCCTTCTTCTTCTTCTTCTTCTTCTTTTTTTGCTACATTTAGTCGGATTTATTTAGTTTTTGATTGTGTGTACATTTTTACTGGCCGTCGGCGACGGAATCGACGTAGTCAAAATAGCAGCCGGAAAGAGTAAGCGTTTCTAACTGAATTTTTCATTTAACTTTCGATTCTCGTATGAAACGAGGACTTTTGCTACACCTACTCATTTTTGTTTCGTTTTTCTTTGCGTGTACGGCGGCATCGACGGAGACAAATTAGCAACCGGAAAAACTAAGCGTTTCCAACTGTATTTTTCGTTGGAACTTTCGATACTCAGATAAAATGAAGACTTTTTGCTCCATAGTCCCATTTACTTACTCATATTTATTTTTGTGTGTGTGCATTATTATTATTATTATTATTATTATTATTATTATTATTATTATTATTATTATTATCGTAAAAGCCGACTAAAGAGAAATTCGGGATGGTTTTTAAACCTTGGTTAGTAATCCATCTAGATATGATATTTCGATAAAAGTATCGGTGGTGCTGTAACCTTAAATTTAACCTAATTTATTGGAGAATGTCTAATCAAAGTATTGAAGATAACGCCGTGGATGGGGCTGGAACATTTTGTTAAGGTTTCACGTCCAGCTTGTGCCCCACTGTTCAGCAGGGTGGGTCCTGTCGTTATCATGCAACTATTCGAAATTCTGAGGATGTTGGTGGCTGCAGGGGTAGTGAGGATTGGCAAGAAGGGTCCCAAAACACGAAGGAAGTTTGAACGGGGAAAGAAGTGTACTATGAGAATGCTTTGTGAGAAGTGGTGTTACCAAATCTGGTGAATATATCCGGAAAGTGAAGGAAGGGTGGGATTCTAGAGGAGGGGGTGCTAGTAGTGTGGCAAGTTTGTTATCTCAGTTTAAACAAATTGAACATAACATCTTACTCACAGTGATGACAAGGTATGAGATTGCAAGGATGGTTAGGGATAAAATGAATAGGAAAGTAAAATTGATGAAATTAGCTCTGATGAGGGCATTGAGCGCGAAAGTCCAGAAGGGAAATGTAGGTGATGATGTGAGGCGGGCGACTGGGAAGGGATGGGATGCTTGGATAGGGAAAGTGACGATGAGACGTTTGAAGGAACTGAGGATGACGAGATCAATGATTCTGAGACAATAGGGCTAGTAGATGAAGTAGATGTATATGGAAGTGGTGATGAAGTTCGAGCTTTGGCTTTCGTAGAGAAAGAAGTACTTAAGAGAGTTTTTTCTTAGAGGCGAAATCATAGATATACCAAACATGAAGAGTATTGATAGACGAGAGATGATAAGCAAGGTGAAAATAGCTCAAGGCGGAATTCACAACATCACAAGAAAGAACATATCTATTACGGAACTTTACAGGCTTCTGTACGCGGCGTTGTAGCAGATCGTCTTGGCTTGATACAGAAGACAAAGAGGGAAATGGAGGACAGAAGGCCATACTGGCAGAAGCGGCTAAAGGAAAGGATTAAACGGTGGCGGAAAGACATTGGTAGAATTGAAGAGATAAGAAACGGAATTAAACTAGGACAGAAAGCCAAGGATGAGCTTGAAAGGATAGTATAGTTTGTTGGAAAATTGGGCGAGGACAGTTCTAGCAATGTTGAAAGAGAAGGTCCGTGCTGGTAGTGTTAAAATAAGGTAACTTTGTCGGGAAAAGTCTTGCTTTTCGGCAGACTAACTTTCTCCGGAGCAATCAGTCACATCTTTATAAAGAATTAAGTGGTAGCAAACAGGCGAGAAGAAACAGTACTCCAAATGCAGGTAATGTTATGAAGTTCTTGAGTGGGATTTGGTCTGTCGAAGGACGACACAATGAGAAGGCTAGCTGGTTGGAAGAGGTTAAGGCAAGGATCTCAGGAATGCAGCAGATGAAACAAGTCTTGCTTAATGGAAAACGGTTCTAACAACGAACAGATAGGTGATTGGGATGGGTGGCATTAGAGGTGGAATATTCCAAGGAGATTCTTTATCTTCATTTTTTCTTTTGTAATGCCAATGATGCCACTGAGCATCCTCTTGAAGACGCCTCGGTCACCTATTGTTTATGGATGATTTGAAGATATTTGGAAGAATTTTGGATTAGTAAGTGTGCGGTGTTGGTGTCAAAAAGTGGAGCAAAGATGCATTCGAATGGAATAGTGTTTCCAAATAGAGAAGTTGTGAAAGAAATAGAAGAAGCAGGGTATAAATATTTAGGAGTGCTTGATGGTGTAAGCATTATGAAAAGAGAGAAGAAAGAGAAAGTCAGGAGGAAGTATCTAAGAAGGGTTAAGCTTATTGTTTAGTCGAACTTGTACGGAAGAAACCTAATGAAAGCGGTGAATGCATGGGCAGTCAGTGTTTTGGGGTACAGTACGGGAATTTTAGAATGGTCTGACAAGAAATCGCATGCTATGAGTATCAAAACAAGAAAATTTTTAGCAATATTTGTTATCTTTCACATTAGAAGGAGCGTAGCTAGGTTGTATCAGAAGAGGAAAGACGGTGGGAGAGGATTGATAAGTGTGAACGATAGTGTTAGCGTTGAGGAGACATCGTTTAAGGAGCATGTGGTTAAAAGTGAGGAGTGGGTGTTCAGGGTTGTGGCCAATGAAGTGGAAGTATGCAAGACCAAGACTGGGTATGTGATACGTATGAACAGAGAAAGGGCAGAAAAATTGGCTGGGAAGAAAATGCACGGAAAGTTCTTCCAGGGTATAGCAGATGTGGCTGGGGAAAGATCATGGCAATCACATAGAGCTGGGTATATGGCTAAGAGCACTGAAGCTTTTGTTTGTGCAGCACAAGAGCAGACATTAGGAACGGGAGTTCAAAAAAGTGGCTCCAGGAGAGGATGTTGGTGCAAAATGCAGGATTCGTGGAAAGTTTTCACAGTCAATTACGTCCCTTGTAGCAGGGTGTTGCGGATTGGCTCAGAGAGAGGACCGCAAAAGACATGATCGCATGGGGCTTCGGATATACTGGGAGATTTGTAAGAAGTTTGGGATAAAGTGTCCTGGAAAGTGGTTCGATGAGGTGCCGGATGAAGTGAAAACAAGTGAGGATGGCAATGTAGAGGTATGGTGGGACGAAAGTGTCATAACGGCAAAGCAATTGGAACATAATCATCCGGAGTTGGTCGTCATTGACAAGGTCTCAAAAAAGTGGCAAATTGTTGATCCTCAGTATCCTAGGACAAGAATGTAAGAGAAGAGAAGGAGAACCATGCTACGTTGGTATTAGAGACAAGGCGTATGCACGGGGGTAAAACATAAACAATCCCGGTCGTAGTTTGTACACTAGATGTAGTATCCGGTCGTCTGGAAGGACATTTGAAAAAATTACAAATCCTCGTGGTTTTGGGCGACCTTCAGATCTCTGCTATTGTAGGTACCACCTACAAAAACCTCTTGATCTTTGAAGTACTAGGTTTGGAGCCGGGATTGAAGAAAAGTTCTCTGAGAATAAATCCCATCTCTTTTCAGAGAGACGTTCGTAAACGAAATCAGAATTATTATCATTATTATTACTGGCTCACAAAGCGCTTTCACACAGGTCATCAAGGATCTTTCCTTGACGAAAACCTGTGATATTCCCTGGAAACTGAGTGACAACAAGTCTCCCTAGGTTTCCAGTATCTCCACCTCTTTCGATAACATTCGCAAATGATATTGGGTTATCGCAATTATTATAATAATAATAATTATTATTATTATTATTATTATTATTATTATTATTATTATTATTATTGGGTCACAATGTACTTTTAAACAGGTCATAAAGGATCTTTCCTTGAAAACAGCCTGGGAAGCTGGATGACAAGTTTCCCCAGTTTCCCAGTACTCTCCACCTCTTCTGATAACATTTGCAAATGAATTTGCATTATCGTAACAGCCGCTTACCATTGATTTCTCAGTAGCAGCGGCTATTGGTCTCCATTGGAATTTGTGTGGCAATAAGCCTCTCCAAGGTCCCAGTTCTCTTCACACTTGTCCAGCAGAGGTCTGATAAGTTCTCTCTTCCCATCCCCCTTTGCTCTTCTCGGATATTTTGCATCACTCTTCTTTTTTAAGGGGGGGGGTGATTGGGTAATGGGAGAGGATAAGGAAGAGATAGAGAAATAGATATGCAGCTTCAATGTTCTTCGCTTCTTCACATTTTGTCTATACAGCGGCTCGTTTGGCCCACGTATGTTGCTCATGTGTATTAGTCTCCGTATTCAAGGGGTTTCCTTAATATTTTATCTATTTCCATTATTGTTATTCGTTGTATCTTTCTCGAACAGCAAAGTATATTATTTGGTATGACTTTTTCTTGTTAATTAATACGACATCCGGTCTTCTTGTTTTGATGCTTTTATCTGTTTGTGTGTCCATGTCCCATAGAGTGTTGTGGTTCTCGTTTTCAATTACTGTTGCCGGCATATTCTTGTACCATTTGTCTGTGCGTTAGAGATAAAGTTGTTTGCACAATTCCCAGTGTACTGCCCTTCCCACTTAGTCGTGCCTGTTCTTGTATTCCTTTTGAGCCAGTTTGCTATATTCACTTACTATATGTTTCATCGTTTCGTCTCTTTGTCTACAGAGTCTGAATTTGTTTTTACAAATAAATTCACGTCATAGCAACATTCAGTTGCTCTTGACAGCTTGCTGGCAATGACATTGCTTTTCACTGGAATTTAAACAGATAATTTTGCATACATAAAGCTTGTTTTTGTTTTGTTTTTTCTTATTAAATCCAATTTTATTATAAATGAAATACAGTTTTCATGTAAATAATAAACGAATTTTAATATGTAAAACAACGAAACAGCGAAATGTGTATTTATAGAATGTTGTTTTGCAGAAACAACACAGAGCTTTCCATTTTGAATTAATTTTCATTTTTCGTTTTTTTTTTGTTGTTGTTTTTTTTAATTATTATTGAAATAGGTAAGTTTAACTATAAATCGTGATCCTTTTCTTTTTTCAATGCAAGTTTTTTAAGTTTTCTAATGTTTTTATAATTCTCGGTTGTCTGACTGTTTGACAAATCATGCTTGCTTCTACCTCAGGCGATCCCCATTTTTCAGTGACTAAGACTCTTTTTATTTTATAATGTCACGACCGTGCACGGTTAATAATCGCACAAAATTATGACGTCATCTATTTTAGAGTGAGAAGAGAATAAATCCTGTTATTATGTTTTAACATTTTATTTGGGCAAATCTTTTAGTAAACGAACTTCTAGGGGACTAATATATATATATATATATATATATATATATATATGTAAGTAAATTTTTGGTACAGCAAAATGGAAGGAGAAATTTCAGAGGAAACATAATTAATTTAAATACCAAAAAAAACAAGAAATGAGCAGGTGAAATTATTAAAATTACCTTAAGGCCTTATCGTCTGACCCTCTAAGAGGAAACGTCAGAATTATAAATTAAAAACTAAGAAACGAATGAGGGAAGAAGGGAATTTTGGTTTCAGTTGGAAGAACAATGAAAAATATATATATATATATCTCACTGTTCAGGTGGTTTTAAATCAATGAATATCTCCAACTGATGTTTCAGAATCTTTTGTCTACACAGGCTAGGTCGAGAGTTGTTAATAACTAACGCCTCAATGATATTGAGATGATAGTTCGACCTCGCACTGTATAAAACAGAAAACCACCCATCGGAATATTGATCGGCACACCTATTTAGACTCAACAGGTGATTACCAATGGCGGACTCATGAGCTTGGGAGTGCCCGGATGTTCTCGAAACCTAGTGTAGTCGAATATCCCGAGGGATATGTTGGGATATTCTCATTTCTAATCTTTGGGATGTTTTGCCAACGTAGTCAGCTCCACACTGACAAACGAATTTATAAACAACAGAATTCTTTTGAGTGGTTGGCAAAACATTTTTACGAAAAGAAGAGAAAAAGGTTCGAGTTGCGTAAACTACTCTAAGCATAGTAGCTGGAAAACAACGTTGAGTAGCAGAAGAAATCCTTTTAACAATATGAAGGCCAACAGGACCCAACCATGGTAATTTTAGATAAATGGGACAACGTGATGGACCAATATGTTTAACACTATTAAATGTAGTAATTTTACGTTTAATAGTAGATTTTATTATATTAATGGGATATCCATTGCTAAGAAAAATATTTGTGATTTCCCCAAGTTCCGTATCAAGACGGTTTGGTGAACAAATCATAAGTGCACGATGCGTAAGAGCGCTAATGAGGTTTATTTTTCTAGACTGAGGGGCAAAAGAAAACCAATTAAGATAGAGCCCTGTAAATGTAGGTTTTCTATATACGGAGGTCTCAAACGTAGTACCAACTTTAGAAACACGAACGTCGAGGAATGGGAGAGAGCCACAGTCCTCAACCTCCATAGTAAATTGTAACGATGGATGCAGGTTGCAAAGAAGTCGAAGAAACTGTTCAGCTTCACTCCGTGAGGGAAAGCATGCAAAAGTATCATCAACGTAGCGTGTGTAGAATGCTGGCTTAGTAATTTTGGAAAATAATTCGTTTTCCAAAAATCCAACGAAAATGTTGGCTAGCGAAGGACCAAGAGGGCTACCCATAGATATCCCGTCAATTTGCCGGTACATAATGTTGTTGAAACTAAAGGAGACTGATTTAGTAGCAAGTTCCATCAGTTCAACGAAAATTCGTTCGTTGTGGAGATTTTGAGGGGCCACGGTATAGATAGTCAGCACAAATACCAATGGTTTCATCCAAAGGTATATTAGTAAAGAGACTATTAATGTCAAAGGAAGCCAAGAACTCGGTATTTTTAGATAAAGATAATTTTTGTATCTGAGATACGAATTGAAAAGAATCAGAGATACAATGGACCGAATAAAAAGAAAGCACAGGTTTAAGAAGATCAACTAGCCATTTCCCAAGTTCGTGTTATGCAGAACCCAACATAGATAAAATGGGTCGCAAAGGAATGTTGGGTTTATGGACCTTGGGTAAACCGTACATTCTAGGCCTTTGAGAGCCGATGGGTCGGATTCTATCATAAATCTCCTTAGAAATAAATCCGCTTTTATGAAGTTGAAGTAATCTTTTCTGGATTTTTATTTCCATACGAAAAGTATCATCATGGCTTAAATCACCCAAACGGAGAAATTTACTTTTATCGTCCAAGATTTGTAACATTTTGGAGATATAATCCGTTTTGTTAAGTATAACGACACCCGATCCTTTATCCGGGCGAGAAAGATAAATGTCGGGATTAGACCTAATTAATTTTGCCGCTTCAAAATGATTTTTCTGCCAAGCAAAATCACTAGATTTAGTATTTATGGCAGAAAACCTCCGACCTAAGTCGCCCAACTGAATTTTAACACGAGTTAATTCATCAGTAGAGATAGGCGAATGGTGTTTTAATTGAGTATATAATAATTCAATTTCACTAAATATTGAAATTTTATCAACAAAAGGGGAAGGAATGCAAAATTGTAAGCCATATATATATATATGTGTGTGTGTGTATGTGTGTGTGTATGTGTGTGTGTGTGTGCGTGTGAAAATAAGAACAAATCAGAAAAAAAGCACTTATCAATTAAATAGAATCATATGGGCATGATTACAAAATCCGAAAATTAGGAGAGAAGTTGCAATTATTTTTTTTTACTACGCGATCTATCTATCTATATATATATATATATATATAGATAGATAGATAGATAGATAGATATACATATATATATGTGTGTGTGTGTGTGTGTGTGTGTGTGTGTGTCTGTATTAAAGAAGATCAGAACAAGATCGGTACCGTAAGTTCAAATCATACGTGAACTTTTATGAACTTTCTTCAGCATCTGTTATGTTCTGTTGCTTTGGAAAATCTAGAAACAGTGCCCATAAAGGGTGGATGCGTTCATCCTACCCCATTTGTGTAATTTATCAAGCAATCAATATTTTGTTCATCTGATGATGTAAGAAAGTTTTATTTAACTTTATAGCTTTTAGTATCTTGATAAGTTTTATTATAAAGATTATATTTCTATCTTTATACATTTTATAATGCAATAGAGTTTTAGTTAACTTGGAATTCTCACCAATTTATATATATATATATATATATATATATATATTTGTAGTCATCGACATACAGTCCTCCTTCGTTGTATCACATCTCATCAGTGTCGCTAGACTATCACCTCACCCAAGCAGAGGATTGCACCTAGAACCATCGCGTTGACAGTCAGCAGTTCTACCGATCTACCCACGGAAGCGGCACCCGTAAATTATCTCGCCAAATGTCTATTTAAACAAACATTTGTCCACCACTTTTACAATGCTCTAACTGCTTGTGTATAAACAATATATATATATATATATATATATATATATATATATATATATATATATATATATACGGCACAATCACATAGGCACACCTCTTCTCGCAAAATCCACGAAGTTAAGCAACGTTGAGCCTGGCCAGTATCAGATGGGTGACCATTTGGAAAGGCGAGACGCTGTATGTACCGCGAGGTAAATTAATTCTTAAGCCGTGGTAGGCACCCTATGTAGTGATGGTTTCAATAAAATATACTCTTTATAGCCCTGGAAAAGCATCAAGTATAAGTATTCAGCTACCGACAAGATATTAATTACACTACAAACTCGTGTAGTGAGTTCAACTTCGGCTTCGGCTGTGGCGCTGAATATATATATATATATATATATATATATATATATATATATATATATATATATATATATATATACATATATATATCCTTGTAAAATTAGTGGCAAAAACCTTGTAGGGTGTATGATCATTAAAACATACACGCACGCACATTATATATATATATATATATATATATATATATATATATATATATATATATATATATATATATACTAGCATTTCAGCCCGGCGTTACCCGGGTGTTTGGAGGTGTATGCTGAGCAAAAACAAAACGGTCACATTTTTAAACTTTTACCCCTATTATGACCCCTTAAAATTTATTGTTCTGGGCTCAAATCAAGTTATTAAGTTAGATCCATGTCCAAGGATCTGGCCGAAAACCGATCATATAGATTTTCCCAAATCTCAGTACCCTGTATATCAAATTTCGAGTCTATAGACTTAAAATTAACAGAGTTATTGCGTATGGAAATGTAAACACACATACACACAGACAGACACTTTCACTTTTATATATATATATATATATATATATATATGTATATATATATAATATTCTTTATGTTTTTTAAATTTCAGCTACAAACAAGGTACATCGCAATTTTAATGTGGGGCTACTATTAGGAGCATAAGTTGCAGGGATACTATAGAGGGAGTTGACCAGCCAGATGTCTTTTCACATTACACCTGGACTACTGCATGTCAGTGCTGTTGGGGAAGCAGGAACTCGGAAGGAAATTCCAAAATCTAGCAGTTCTTCGGATGAAGGTATAAAAGTAGAAGGCTTTTTTACATCTAGGGATCTCCACTGTGTAGGGGTGGGATTTTCCTGCGTATCAGGTTTGTCAGGAGTATTTACCTCGATGGAGTACAAGGGTTTGTTGTTTGGCGGAGCATCCATCATTAAAAACTTGTAAAATAGGCAGAGGGATGCAACATTTCGTCGATGGGACAGAGGCTGAAGCTTAGATGACAGTAGAGGACCTATCAGGTTGGCGACTCTCTTTTCAACCCTGTCCAGGTTTGAGAGACTAGTAGCAGATGCACCAAAGCAAATGTGACAAGAGTACCCCATACATGGGCCTTATAGAGGTACAGGATACTTTCAGGCGTAAATACCTTTCGAGCGCGGTAGAGAGAGCCCATTATCTTCGCAGTAATCTTGGCAATGCTTTCGATTATCTGTTCCAACTCATATTCGCCGAGGAGTTTTAACGAAGTACTTTCAGGTAATGTATCTGTAGCAATTAGTGGTAGAGAAGGTTTCTTGTAATTATTAAAGGAAACGAGCTGTCTTGGCAGTGTTGAACGTTACCATCTATTTTAGTCCTCATTCCACTACAGATTGGAGGTCTTAATCTTGGTTTTCCGCAATTGCCTTGTATATGTTTTCATTCGTTTTCCCTTCGTTCCGGCTATAGAGCCTGGTGTCGTCAGCAAATATACCTATCTCAAAGACAATTCTTTCGGGGAGGTCATTTATTTCAGGAATAATAAAGGTTCAAGGATAGACCCCTGAGATACACCCGCATTTATATCATATTGTTTGGATGTACGGTCATCGAGGACAACCTGGATTCTTCTCTTATTTAAGAAAGGTTCAATTATGTTAAGTATTCGTCCAGTAATACAATAGATCTGATTTTCATGAGAGGACCATCGTGCCATACCCTGTCAAAAGCCTTAGATATATCTGAGGCTACTGCCTTCCCCTCTCTTGTCTTATCCAGTGGATGTTATATATGTTCAGGGATTACAGTTAGAATATCTGCAGTAGAACAGGCTTGCCTAAGTTCATATAGATGGTTGGATAGAAGTTTAGCAACTGTAAGACTAGAGCTGGATTAATTATTGACTCAAATATTGTGGCGAAAAGAAGAAGAAGGCTAATGGGACGATAATTTTATGGGTCAGTTCTTTCGCCGGAGGTTCTTGCAACCTGGTACCACAGAAGCAGTTTTCCAGCTGTCAGGAAAGCAAGATTCGTTAAGGCATTTGTTAAAGAATCTGAAGAGAACTGGAGTAAACTCACAGGAGCATTTTTTAATAGAATGAGATCAGGTTCATATGCCTTTGAGGTATCTAGGTTTTTATGATATCATGTACTTAAGAAAGAGTGATTTTCAGATCATCTAGTGTGGTTTCTGTCTGCAAAGGAAAATCAGGGAGGGAGTAGTTTGCTGGGTCCAAAGTAGAATTTTAGGCAAACTGACGGGCAGGCATGTAAGCTTCCTCGTCGCCGTGCTAATAACCACATGATTGTTGGATAGTTGTAGAATTGTTGATTGCCCATTATTTACTACACTGTTGTAGATTTTCAAGAAATCACGAGTTCCTAATTTCTTCGCTTCAATGCGTTTCCTGGTGGTTTCGGTATATGCTCTCTTACTTGTCGCTACTTCTTTCTTACAATTTCGTCTAGCTTCTATATACTTTTGTCTGTTTGTACTGGACTTATGCCGGATAAATCTGCGGTATGCATGTTGCTTCTGATCAATGGTAGCTGCGCAAGTAGAAGTACACCATTGAGGAGAGTGATGTTTGCTACAGAACTTCCATGTGGGAACATGTGCTTCAATTGCTGCTTTGAACCATTCAGTGGTCTCATTTGCGCACTGTTCTACAGGAAGAAAAAGCTATTTCCACATGGAAAGTCTCTGTTGTGATCTCTAATGGCACCTTGCCGTTTTGAGGAATGGCTCTTCAACATTGGGTCGAAAGTTTAGAGTGATGTCTACCATTATCACTACATGCTTAGCATTCCGGAGTGGACAATAGTCATTTGTTACACAATTCTCTGGAACTGTAATCAGAAATAGACCCGGAAGTGGGGCGTGCTGGTCCTAACGATCTGGAAGACGGGTCGGGAATGTTACTGTCTGTGTCAACGAATGGGATATTTAAAGTTATGGATGGTGCTACCAGCTGTGTCAGTGTAGTTAGAAAAGCCAAATCAATTACCCTTGTGGGTGTTAGTCAACAAATACATGTATTTGAGCTAGTGTCAAGGGAGGGTGCTATATCTAAGCTGTCAGAGATTGGTTATGTTGTATTATTGGTTTCCATAAGTAGGAGTACATATTAAAACATTACAGGTGTTTATATTGGAGACATAACGGGACATGTATAACGGGGATGACGATAAGGGATGACAATTCTTATGGAAGACATTTATACAGTGCTGAGATTCTTCTTATATAGCAGTTCTTATAACACAGATAGAATGATAATGACATTTATATATGTTATATCATGATGACGACCGTGATAGTTCTTGGAGGTTTCATATTAAATGCGGGCTGGGTGATATATGATGTAGTTCTTAACACAGAGGAGGGGAGATACATAATCTTCGAAGGGTTGCACTACATGGTTAATTTTCTACTCTTCGCCTCTAAGGGACTCTCCTCTCCAACATACTATGTCAACTCTTGGCTAATCAGCTGACTCTGACTGACTCTTTCGTGCTGAACCCATAGAATCTTATATAGAGAAATGTCCTTTGTTTATGACGTCAGAAGTATGTTTTCAAACGTGACTAATTTCACGTGGCTTTTCATATGTTTGTCCAAACACACTTCTGGCAAACAAAAGAGTCCTCACCTAACCTATTTTTTAAACAATGCATTTTTAATTTGCATTGTCTATCCTTTTAACTTGCCTTTTAATATTCAGATTTCTAAAAGTCACCAGATTATAGTTTAGATTCTCCAGTCATAGGGAGAGTGTTTATAATATAAACTATAAAGTCCATGCATGTGTCTGCCAGAGTCCGCACAACAAAGTGGAAGATAACCAGACATTTTAAAGATGTTAGAGGGGATGAAGGAATGCAGATTAGTTTCACTTAGTGCTTAGATATCCGGGGAATTAGCTAGGAAAAATGATCCTACATTATCTAAGTTAGTTCTAAGTCCTCGAATATTTGTAAATGCAAGCGTCAAGGGAGGAGGCGAATTATTGTTCGAGTGTGTGTCTGGTTTTAACGTAATTTTGGATTGAGATATCATTTCATTTTATTTCGAAGTTTCAGATTTAGGGTGAGATGTTATACAAAACGGATGTGCATAGCCACCATCATTCAACATAAGTAGACCATCAGCCGGCTTCTCATCCACAGGAATGTGGCCTCACGAATGCCCATCAGAGATGAGTGCCGTATCCCTTTCCATGCGTGACATGGCACTACAACCATCCCGATATAATAAAACTGATGATAGGTCAGCCGCTCTAAGCGCTGCCAAGGAGTTAGGGTTCCTGTACTGTTAGTCGGAGACAGCAGCCAGCAACTGTCAAACCGGTATCCTCAAACCTGTCAGACAGGAGTGTCTCAGTCCAATCATGTCAGCGTACATGATAAACAAGCACCCTAAAAATGCCCAGGTTTAAGGGAAATGAATGATGTGGATGTGGGGGACTTCATTCATTGCCCTAGTCAGGAAACTAGTCTAAACACTGGGCGTCTCTAATGAGTCCTCATGATCGCACTTCTGCTTCTATCTAATAGGCAAAGAAAGAATATGATATGGAAGCCGGCCGATAGGCAGAGCATATCTACTCGTAATGCAGTTTAGATTTAGGTTAATCAAAATAAACTCAGACCCAAGTTGCCGATTGCCAGCGTCATATATGAAACTATGATCATAGGACACTTCTTATATTAATTATCATGCAATTACACAATATTATTGCTCGCTGACTATAAGAGCAATAGGGAATAGAGAAAGGATGGGAGAGTTAATTGTGTTTTATTGTGAATTATCCCGTCAGTACAAGAACGAATGACGTTATGTCCTCCTGCTAGATCTTCTTCCGATTCTCGTGATTTCTTACGCGTTTTCTGTAACGTTTCCTGGTTCTACAAACCTAGGAAGCCATCTTAAAATTTAGCAAATCTATCCCTATCCTCCTCTTTGTAAAGAATCTTTTTTAATCTCTGTACTGTATGATCAGGTCATATATTCTGGATAAACTAGTAAAAATAGTTTGCACGAAGTATTTGTTATTATTTTTTTCAAAAGTCATCCATCTCAGCTTCATGTCGTATCCACTTCTGTTCGGTTAAATATCTAATTAAAATAAATTGGTTTCTGTCCGTTTTGCAGTCGCAACCGTCCCTCATATTAATCTTGCTCGTCGCCAATTTCTCGTGGATGGGGGTGTTCATATTTTAAATATTGATAATTTTTGACGGCTTCGCAGTTCGCTATTTTATTGCCGATACATTTCTCGCAGTCACAACGCAGCATGATCTAAATGTTTAATGATCTTGTCAAAGGAGGTTGCCTTCAAAAATTGACTCAATATTGATTAAGTATCAGAATGCGTTTCCCATGCGTAAATCCCAATCCGATGGTTTTTGTTTAATCTTTTAGTTGTTTTCACACTTTGCATTTCGAAGCGTTTCTGAAAGCTCTAATGTATTTTGATATTTTAATAAATTTCTATGCAGTTGTATTTTCATCATTTTGTACTGAATACATGCGCAATCCTTTATACGTCTAGGGTGTTCATACGAGTCCATTTTTTCATTCTCTTCATCGTCACCCGTTTCAGGAGCGATTGTTTCGTATGCTTAACTCGAGGCCTCCGTTCATTCTCGACAATGGATACCCCCTGTAAGGATAGCGTCTCGTTAATTGTGAGACAAGGGTTGCGCAATCTCTAATCACGCCTCTCCTGAATCGACACTGCTTTAGTCTAATGGCAAGATGTCCAGGACGACTAGAAGCAAAGCCGAGTTAAGCGGTGAGCACATTTAAGTATTGACCAAGCTCAAGGTTGCTTAACTTCAGTGATGCTATGGAAGCTAGTGTGTCAATGTGATTATACTGTGTATCATCTGTTTATCTTGTACGACCAAAACTCTTTCCACTAAAGAAAGTAAACATGTTCGCTGAGTTTTCTTGAGAGATGTATTTAAAGAGAATGGACTTAGAAAGGAGAGAATAATGGATCTTAATAATTATTTACTTCTATAACTTAATTTTCTAATTTAAGAAACGACAGAGGTATCGCTAGTATTCGCTAAAATTAGTTTTCTAAATCATTCGCTTGTCTCGTCCAGTCACTAACTTCTGAACGTTCCATATCCGGAAAATTTGATTCGTTGTCCGAATTCTGTCGACAACTTTCGGACTATCTACAGAGAAATATATCGTTATTTACATCCTACATCACTATAACCGATGATTGTCGGAACTTATCTTTCTAACACAGTGGCAATGCAAGCTGCTGTGATGAAGAGTTTCAGTTTCAAAGAATATTTTTCTTCATGTACAGTGTCCTACCTGACCGTCACACAGTCTTGCTTTCCATACATTCCAAAATTAAAACGACTTAAAAAATTTTAATATTTCTGTGTTTAGTTTTTTTCTATATCCAAGTAGCAAATACCGACAAACAAAAGGACCAGACAGCGTTTAAAACATTACAAATAAAAAAATGTGCTTAAAATGAGTGCGTCTTTTCTTCTTCAGTTTCTTATTTTTTAAAAAGTAAAATAATTGTAAAACATACACTGCCATTATATTTAACAATTATTTTTCACAGTGACAGCATGAATAGTCCATTATAAACGACTCATAAGCTTAGAACAAAACTGCTACGCTTTATGGAAATAAATTTAGACTTATTTTTATTTTTAGTACTTATTTTGTATTTATTGTTTAGTATTTTTAGTACTTATATTTACTTTTTCACGAACTATAATTGTTTAAATATGTATTCCAGTCTTGTAAAACCTCCAGCAAAGTTTTTATTTAATTTTAAAACTTTAGTAATCCATAAAAATAGAACTGGAGATAACTCTTAAACAGTCTAAACACAAAAGTATAAAAATATGTTCAAGTCAAAATGGTTTATCGTTAAAAAGGAAAGAAAGAAAGAAAGAAAGAAAGAAAGAAATATCGGTATTTTGAATGTACAAATAGAAAGCATTTATTCGTAGTTCTTCCAAGATTATGTATTTTATAATCTTTCGAAATTCTTTTCGTGCATACATCTGTTTTACAGCCTTCTGCCATGTAACACATGCTCGTTAAAAGTCTATGTCCCCGCCACTTGACTCTTTAAAAGATTAGTAAGTGTTTTTCCTTGTTAATCTATGCAAACGTATTAACACGTCCATCTTCCTCAATAAACACTTTGCTTCTCTCTTCGATAACTTTCTAATTTACATATGGGCTTTAACGGATGCTGCTGCTAATATTTTCGCTAGCCAGCTATTATTTCGGCTGCCCATATGCGCTATGTTCCATGGATAGAGCCTAAGTGATAATAAGTACGCCTAGATTTTCAACACAATCCAATTTGTTGCGAATCAATGTGCGTTCACGCAACAGCCGTCGACCATTGGCAATAAATTCCTTATGAGTTTGAGGGACAGTAATGTTCCTCGGGATCGTAGTACTTTCTAAATACTTCTGTCTGAATATATCTCTATCTATCTTTCTTCGGTTCCTTGAATTCTCTTATAAGCGCTACTAAAATTTCCTGAGACATTACTTGCAAGTAGTTCAACTCCGTTTTGGGCGATGCGATGAAGAAGAATATTTTTATAGATTACATGGCAGTTTACATGCCATTGATTTTTTTTTGCTGTATTTTGGTTGAGTTTACACAGTGTTTATCTATTCAAACGTACTTACTTAGGTGTGCTGGCTTCCTCACTCAATGGTTTTTATTTGCATTTTAGCTGTTTTCCTTTGCCTATTTTCCATTGTGTCAACGTTCCCAACTAATTCCGATTTCTCTTGAATTTTTCAATTTTTTCGTAACTGTTCCAGTACTCGTAAAATTATTGGCATAACCATAGTTTGCTTCAAGTTCAATATTTCATTCAGCTGCCTGACAGACTTCATCATGTGTTTCTTTACTTTTCCTACCTTATTCATTAGCAACCTTTTAATTGTGGGGTGGTACAATTTTCTAAGATTTTTTTTTGCACTCTTTTGGACTCGTCTATTTCTATCTTTGTGTTTCACAATATTTTGTGAGCAGACTAAAAGAAGAACGCATAAAATTGGTACAACATGTTTTGTTTGGAACGTGTATTTGTCATGTTACTTATAATATTTTAGATATTAAAGCAGCACAGAAGAATGCGATGTATGCATGCATGTAAGAATATTAGTTTCAAGGATTTATTGTTTCATAATGATTGAGTTCATATTCATTATTTAAGGATCGGTGAAGTGAAATTAAATATTCATTAAGATAATCGTCCCGTGAGTCCGCTTGTTACCTACTTAACCTTTTCGATTAGTGTCATCTTGAAATAGAAATGCCCAATATCTCAATCAATGTTCATTCGAATTTGAGCTCTCAACTTGCTTTATTAGATTATCTTTCCATAGACCGGTAGGTAATCAGAAATTGGGACTAATGTACGGGAGACAATTTGGGCGGCATTTGTGTGGCACTTTTAGGACTCTCGTCTTAGTTATAAGACCTATATTGAATTATATATCATATTGAATAAATGTTTATTTTTGTTTCTGTTTTTTTTTCTTATGGAGGCTCAACACTTTCAGGATAAGTAAACGATAATAGGACAGTATGAATTTGAATAGATACACTGAGGAAATTGTCAAGCCTGCTACAAATAAAATAGGCTTCCTCTACCGTATTAGAAAATTACACATGAGAGTATCCTATATCTTTATGAAGCTACTGTTCGTCTCCGCATGGAGTATTGTTACCACATCTGAGCTGGTACATGTACTATCAGTCTCTCACTCTCAGACAGAATCTAAAAAGAAAAAGAGTATTAAATCACATGTCTCGTACAATAGACCAAGCCCCAATCTCTGCCCCCCTCACCGCATGTTTTATTCTTGTGATGGTTTTACAAGTACATTATTAGAATGTGCTGTGATGATCTCATAGCACTTGTGCTCCCCACCCTCTACCCACATAATTGCGACTAACATGACAGGTAAAAAAAAAATCGCATCCTTTCACAGTTGAGCTGTCTTGGTGTCGGAAAGCCTGCTAATCTAATAATTTCTTCTCCCGGACTGCTAGACATTGGAATTCTCTCCTTATTTCCTGTCTCCCATACGTTACAAACATGTACAACTTTAAATGTAATGGGCCTGTTCCACAACTTTCCACAGTTCACTATTAGACACGATCCTAAATAATAGTTCCTTTACTTCCAAATTGCAATGTTCTTTGTTTGGGGCTACAAAAAGCATAAACACAAAATAAAATATAATATAAACGAATACATTGCTAACCCCGTAGTCTTTATTGCTGACCATTATTTTTATGGTGTCATTTAATGTTTAATCACTGTAATAGAATAATCTCATATATTTTACTGAAGACCAACACGTTTGAAGTAATATAATAACGAAAATAATAAAAGGCTATCATATTATTAATTTTTCAAGATGTGAGCGGCTATCAAACACAGCCTGAGACATTTGATCAAAATATCTCTTTCTGTTCCCTGATCCCCTGATTGAACTAAAATATAAAAGTTTAAATCTAACATGAACATATATATATATATATATATATATATATATATATATATATATATATATATATATATATATATACTAGTGTTATTTGTGGAATACCACCAAACCACACACTTGAAAATCAAGAGCTAGTGTATCTAAGGATACAAAAACTTACTACATAAGGAATCATGTATATAAAGGAGTATTATTTATTCCAAGATTTAAATGACTCTGAATGATAGCATATATCATCTAATCAAAAAGCCATGGTGCAAGTTCTAAATTCAACTTAATTATATAGCACAAACAAGACAATATTCTTGATGTGCCAGTGATAAAAACAAAACATCATATTCCAAAAAATTACATAAATTGATCAAGTATATTTTTTATAACTAAGAAAATAGAATTTCCTGAAGAAACAAGACGTTGTCTTGATCCACTATATTTAAAACATTAAGTAGTTACCCCTTAACAATCTCTCCAGAAGTAAGGCATGAAAAGCAGCCTTGTAATAGCTACGATACAATATTAACCTCGAAAAATCGTAAAAAAAAATATTTTCTATATATAAAAAAAATACTTACAAATTTTTATTATTTTTTGCAATATGATATTTTCATTTCGTGACGTGTACGTACATCATTTCATATACATACATCATTTTTTCTGTATTTTTGTTGAATTCTGGACTTAGACCAAAATCGTTACTAATTCAAAGGTCACGCTATTTCTCGGGCGGCCATCTTAGCTAAATGCAGCATAACACATGTTTATAAATCTATAAAAGTTTTCGTTTAAGTTGATTCATACTCGAAATCTCGTAATGGCGGAAACCGTTTTCGTTCTGAAAGTTTCATATATATTGCAAGTTTCACCTTTTGAATCGTTGTTAATGCTGGTTGAACAGACAGCGAACAAAACGATGATGTCGACAGAATTGTTGTTGTTGCTGCTGTTATTTTTCTTTTGTTATGTCTGAGATGGTTTTGAAAAAAGAAGAAAAATGCCTGACAGATAATTTCAACTGAGTGCTCTTCAAAATCTGAAGAGGCGAAGACATACACATAACACCTCGCGGCGGCTGAATGGGTCCGTTAGTGCCGCTTTTACCCTCCCACGACATAGACATGTGTGCGCATGCTCAGAACCGTCTCTATTCTGCACACGTACGCAAGGCTTACTGGCTGGAGGTGAATGAACAAAAGACTCATTGAGAAAGAGAACGTAAAGAAAACGAAAACACGAAGAGAAGAAGAGAGAAGGAAATGGAGAGGGAAAAGAGATTATAGCTTCGGTGGAAAAAGCTAGAGCGAAAAGATGAAAATATATAAGAAAAACATAAAGCAATAGAAATTTGGGTTTCGTCTATATATATATATATATATATATATATATATATATATATATATATATATATATAACTACTTCATTTACTCACATGAAATTAATATACGAAAGTATAGATTTATGCGTAAACTTTAAGTATTTACTTCAAAAGTGCTCAATACGTAGGTAGAGCAAGTTAGTAATTTATAAAATATATATGTCGATTAAGCTACACTGAATATTCGGCGTTTCATCCACTCTAGGACTCCTCAGGCTTATGCGCCTAAGCCTGAGGAGTCCTAGAGTGGATGAAACGCCGAATATTCAGTGTAGCTTAATCGAAATATATATTTTATAAATTACTATATATATATATATATATATATATATATATATATATATTTATATATATATATATATATATATATATATATATATATATATATATATAGTTTGAGGATGATACGAATAAGTTACATAGTACACGAGATAAATAACGAAAACTGAGTTCGACATGGCGCATATGAAGAACGTCAAAACTTACGGCAACCGAAACGTTTTGAAGAATAACATCTCTACTAATATATTAAAGTCACTCTCTGTTTGTGTGAGTTGCTTTCTCATAGATTCCAAAACGTCTGAGCTTATCTTTTGCAAATTTCACACAAAGGTAATTTATATTTTTGGCAGTGTTTTTAGATATATTTTGTATTCATCTTATAAATATCTAAAATCGAAAAAATCCGATCTTAAAAATCATCTTTCTTCTCTTATAGATAAAAAAGAAGATTTTTACTGGGGGGGGGAGGATATTTTACGTTACATCTGTGTAACATTGACCAGCAGAACGTAAAATATTCCCCTGTGAATTTTCATTTTTTTTTATCTATAAGAAAAGAAAGGTTATGTTTAAGACTATCAAGCTCAAATATCAGCCGACGTGATGTAAACAAACAGAGACGGAATTTGATGAACGATATCATCATTATCATTATCATTTTATATTTATTTATATTTATTTATATTTATTTTTATTTATTATTATTATTATTATTATTATTATTGTTGTTGTTGTTGTTGTTGTTGTTGTTGTTGTTGTTGTTGTTAAGCGTTTGTTTGTTTTTTTCCGGAGAGGCCTTTGTAAAGGATTTGGTTATGTTATTTACTCGTAAAAATGTTTAAATTTGTGCCTTGTGATCGTCATGGTTGCAATGGAAAAATGCATGACATTATTTGGGACTGTCTTAATTAATACGGAAAAACAAGAAAAGTGTTTGTTTTTTTATGGTTTTTGGTTTTTTTCGGGGAGGCTTTTCGTATGTAAACGATTTGTTTGTTTTATTTACTCGTAAAAATGTTTAGATTTGTTCCTTGTTATCCTCGTGGTCGCCGGAGAAACATACATGACAATTGCTGGGACTGTTTAACCTAGAGAGAAAAAAAGGGGGGAGACGGAAAAAGAAAAAAGGGGGTGAAAAATTACTTTGCTGGTTATTACTATTGTTATTACTAGTAGTAGTGGTGGTGGTGGTAGTAGTAGTAGTAGTGGTGGTATGTTTTTATTATTACTATAGCTTTGATTGTAGGTGTTGTTTTTGCTGCCATTGCTATTGTTGTTGTTGCTGGTATTAATATTACTACTGATATTAGTGCTACCATTATCATTGTAGATTTTATTTCTATTGTTGTAGGTGTTGGTAATGGTAATAGTGGTGGTGGAGGAGAAAGGTCGGGAGGGGGTCTTTAACCTTGTTGGGGGACCCTTCTAGAGATGATGTCTCGATAAAACTATCGGTAGTGGTGTAGGTGTGTCAGAAAATGACCTTACGAATGCGTGAAATAATATTGAATAATTCGACCCCCTGTCTTTCCAAGCTTATAACTACTCGAAAAATGTAATTCAAACCCTAATTTCTTTTCAAATAAAGGAGCAAGGATCAAAGTTTCATTTTTAAAAAAAAGACAATAAAAAGTGTTTGTTTTTTTTTTAGGTTTTAAACTTCGGACTTTACAGGTAAATTTCTAAAAAAAAACATTTTTTTGTTTTAAATTTGAATATATTATTTATTGATTTTTTATCTTCAATTTTTGATATATAAAACTTTGGTGAGTGAATTAATTATTTACTTTGTAATAGACATTTCAAAATGGGGGGGCATGAATTTAAAAAAAAACGTTTGTCTAAAATATTATATTCTGTTTATTGGAAAGAGCATAAAATTTCACATTGACCCTGAAAATATTGTAAAAATTGAATCAATAGAATAATTTGATAGATTTTTAAAGTTTAAAAATTGAAACATACTGAACTCGTAAAATTCAATTAATTTCATTACTGTTTTTTTTTTTAATAAAAAATAATATTTCTATTGCTTTTTATACAATTTTAATAGTTTATTTTGGAAGTATAATCCATAATGAAGATAAACAAACCACTTTTAAATGAGAAATTACGATTTTTTTTTATATTTTATTCGCAGTTTCTTGTTAGGGGTGTCAAAAATTCCCCCAAAATTCTGATACACCTAGTGGTAATGTAACCTTAAATTCACTAACCCCATTTATGGGAGAATGTCAAATCAAAATATTGAAAATAACGACGTGAATGAGGCTGGAACATCTTGCGATGGTCTCACGTCCGGTAGGTGTCCCACTGGTCAACAGGGTGGGTCCTGTCGTCATTACACAACTATTCGAAATTCTGAGGATGTGGCTGGATATAGGGGAAGTGAGAATTGCCAGAGAGGGTCCCAAGACACGAAGGAAGTTGGAATAGGAAATGTCAAAAAACTATGGACGGATGAGGAAAGAAGAGTACTGTGGGAATGCTTTGTAAGAAGTGGAAGTAACAAATCTGGTGGATATATCTGAAAAGAGAAGGAAGAATAGGAATCGAGAGGATGAGGAGCGAGAAGTATCGCGAGTTTGGAATCCCAGTTAAGAAGAATTAAAAATAACAACCTACTTTCAGTGATTGCAAGAGATGGGATTGAATGGATGGTTAGGAATGAAATGAATAACGAAAGTAAAATTGGTGAAACTAGCTCTGATGAAAGAACTGAGAGAGTAGAAGTGCAGAAGGGAAATGTAAACGATGATGGGAGGCGGACAACTGAGGAGGGATGGAATCCTATGGTTAGGGGAAGTGATAAGAAGGAGTTTGAAGGATCTAAGGCAGATGAGATCATTGACTCTAAGACAATGGAGCCAGTGAAAGGAGCAGATATATGGAAAAGTGGTGATGAAGTTCGAACTTTGAGTTCTTGTAGAAAAAGAAGTACTTTAGATATTAAGAGAGGTTCCGCTACTCTTCATACTTAGAATATCTATGATATCCTCTCTAAGGTGAAAAGCGAGGTAATAATAGTTCAAGGAGTAATTCACAACATCATAAGAAAGAACATATCGATTACAGAACGTAACAAGCTTCTATATGCAGCGTCATACATTTTTGCGAATTGTCTTGGCTTAATACAGAAGAAAAAGAGAGAAATGAAGGATAGAAGGCCACACTAGCAGAGGCGGCTTGAAGAAAGTATTAAACGGTGGCGGAAAGACATTGGTACGAAGAAATACGAAAAGGAGTTAAACTAGGACAGAAAGCTAAGGACGAGCTTGAAAGGAGGTATAGATTGCTGAAAAAGGGAACCATAAGCGTTCTAACAATGTTGAAAGAGAGGATCAACACTAGTGGCATGAAAATTCGGTTCTTTGTTGGAAAAGTGTTGCGTTTCGACACAGCAACCTTTTCCGGAACAATCAGTCTCAGCTGTATAAAGAATTAAATGGTAGTAAACAGGCGGAAAATAACAACAAGGCTTGCTGGTTGGGAGAGGTCAGAGAAAGGGTAACAGAAATGCAGCAGATGAGGAGCGTTGCGATAACCATCGATGACGTTAAGGCTGGAATACAAAGGATGACAAACTGGAAGGCACCTGGTCCAGATGGAGTGATGGGTTTCTGGTTTAAACAGTTTCCATGCCTTTATCCACCTATAGCTACTGCTCTGCAAAGGATTGTAGAGTCGGGAGATGTCCCTGATTGGCTTGTGAAGGGAATAACAATACTGATTAGGAAAGATCCTGCAAAGGGACAGATGCCAATAATTATAGACCAATTACATGTGTGCCACTGATGTGGAAACTGTTGACTAGAATATTTGCGGAGAAAATTTATGAAGATCTTGAGAGTAATGGTGTTTTACCTGACGAACACAAGGGGTGCCGGAAAGGCTCGTGATGTACCAAATAGCAACTACTAATTGATAAAGCATTAGTGCAGGATGCGACGAAGAAGAAGAGGAATCTGAGCGTAGATTACAGAAAGGCTTATGACATGGTTCCTCATTCATGGATACGTGAAACACTATTGATGATGAAGGTTGCTGAGAATGTGGTAAGGCTTTTGGAGACAAGTATGGCTCAATGGAAAACGGTGCTGACAGCAAATATAGAGGAGATGGGGCAGGTTGGCATTAAAGGTGGAATATTTCAAGGATATTCGTTATCGCCACTTCTTTTTGTAATGATAATGATGCCACTGAGCATCCTCTTGAAGAGAGAAAAACTGGGGTATAACTTTGGATATGGTGACAGACGCCTCAACCATCTACTGTTTATGGATGATTTCAAAATATTCGGTAGAAATGAAAAGAAAAAGGAAAGACTGATAGAACTTGTGGGGAAATACTCAGAAGACATTGGGATGGAGTTTGGGATTAGTAAATGCACGGTGCTGGTGATGAAAAGAGGAGTAAAGGTTCATTCGAATGGAATAGTGCTGCCAAGTGGAGAAATCATGAAAGAAATAGAAGATACAGTATATAAGTACTTGGGAATATTGGAGGGTGTAGGCATCATGAACAGAGAAATGAAAGAAAAAGTCAGGAAGGGGTATCTTAGAAGAGTGAAACTAATTGCAAAGTCGAAACTGTATGGAGGAAACTTATTGAAATCAGTGAATGTATGGGCAGTCAGTGTTTTGAGATATAGTGCGGGAATTTTAGAATGATCTGACAAGGATTTGCATGCCATGAATATCAAAACAAGAAAGGTTTTAGCAATATTTGGTATATTTCACATTCGAAGTACCGTAGTAAGGCTGTATCAAAAGAGGAAAGACGGTGGGAGAGGATTGAAAAGTGTAAAAGATTGTGTTAGAACCGAGGAGATGTCGTTGAAAGAGCATGTGGTTAGAAGTGAGGAGTGGATGCTTAAGGTCGTGGCCAATGAAGTGGGGGTATGTAAGACCAAGGCTGATTATGTGAAATGTATGGATAGAGAAAGGGCAGAGGAACTGGCTAGGAAGAAATGCGTGGAAGGTTCTTCCATGATATAGCAGAAGTGGCTTATGAAAGATCATGACAATGGCTTATAGCTGAGTATATGGCTAAGAATACTGAAGATTTTGTTTGAGCAGCACAAGAGCAGGCATTAGGAACACGATTGTTCAAAAAAGTGGTTCTAGGAGAGGAAGTTGCTGCAGAATGCCGGATTTGTGGTAAGACCTCAGAGTCAATTGCGTACCTTGCAGCAGGGTGTAATGGACTGGCCCAGAGAGAGTACCGCAAAAGACACGATCCCATGGAACTCCGGATATATTGGGAGGTGTGTAAGTGGGTTGGGGTGAAGTGCGCTGGAAAATGGTTTGAGGAGGTGCCTGATGAAGTGAGAACAAGTGAGGATGACAAAGTAGAGGTGTGGTAGGACAAAAGTGTCATAACGACCTAGCACTTGGAACATAATCGTCCGTATTTGGTCGTCATTGACAAGGTCTCAAAAACTGGCAGATTGTAGACTTTTCAGCACCCTGGGACAGGAATGTGAAAGAGAAGGAGAATGAGAAGTGCAGCAATTATGGTCCATTGGCTTTGGACATAAGGCGTATACACGGTGTTAACGCATAAATAATCTCGGTCAAGTTGGTACACTAGGAGTAGTATCAAGTCGTCTGGAAAGACAATTGAAAAACTACAAATCGTCGATGTTTTAGGCGGCTTTTAGACCTCTGCAACTGTAGGTACCACCAATATCCTTAGGAAAACCATTGATCTTTGAAGCTTCTGGTTTGAAGCCGGCATTAAGGGGAATCCTCTGGAAATGGACCCCATCCCTTACCAGATAGACGTTGATAAACGAAATCAGAATTATTATTATTATTATTATTATTATTATTATTATTATTATTATTATTATTATTATTTGCAAATAAGTCCGCCGGGTAAATTATTCTTGGCAATATATAATATTCAGTAGAGGATTGATTCTATAATAATACATACACAATATGTATAAATTAAAATATCACGTTTGAGCATACTATACGACCGGGCTACACCGAGCTGCAGACAATCAAAGATAAGTACATTAATTCTAATAACCCAAACAATGCTATACATATTGGTATTTGCCATTCATTTATTAATGTCCTATGAATCAGATGAGTCTCTTGTTCAGATTGATTTATCAGATTTCTTTCTGGAAAAACATCGGGTACTCATGTAACGTTACGTGGCGTTACACTTTACGTTAGTAATGCATAAAAATAAAACTGGAAAGAAATAGAAATCCGGGTCGGTGTTCTTTAAAAAAAAAAAAAAAAAAAAAAGCCGATCCGGATTTTAATTTCTTTCCAGTTTTATTTTTAAACGCAAATAGAATTTATTACCGTTACTTTCCAAACAATGCCTCTTGTTTCCTTCTAATTTTTCATTTCGTCTGCCATGAGATTAACAACCCCCTGCCGTCTCAACACCAGCTTTAAAGTTCCTCGTCACCACCACGGGGCCATACGTCCATCGTGTCCGGTTACATATTTTTCTCTTACCACACGCTGGCCAAAGCAAACATTTCTTGTCTTCAACTTTACACGTTTACCTTTTCGACGCGCCCTGACTACGGGAAGTATTTTCTTCTTTTTCTTTTGACGCAAGAGAGTAGACAATACATTGCGGATGCGTTGTCGGCATCTCCTGTAACTTTCTCTTCTCCTTATTTGTCTCTCTATCATCGTTTAGAATGAGCGATTTTTCTAACAAATTGAGAAGAAAAGGCCTTCTTCTATGTACCTCTTTTTTTTGCGTGGGCTGTCGCCGGAGATGTCCGAAATTTTCTATTTCTATTTATATCCTTGTAGTCATGTCACTAGTAAGGGTGCTGAAAGGAAAACGTTTTAACTGGACTGACGATATTCGCCTGATTGTCAGGGATCCGAACCTTGGATTAACCACCAAGGAGGCCGTCCTATCAACTTGATGAGCCGTCCTCTTAAGTAATCCAATTTACCAAAGTTCCACTACTAACGATTACTACGATATTGTCTCATTGACTACCATACACTCATTATCCTTGAGTTGTCTCCGTGTCTTGATAAGTGGGGTTTTTTAAAAAAGCAAGCCCGCGCACACTTTCTAATTTGCATATGTGCTTTAACGGCTACTACAGCTAATATTTTCGCAAGCTAGCTATTCTACAGCACCTGCTGATATTTTTCACACGCACCCACGCGCTCCTTGTTCCACTTACACAAAGGACCATGTGAAGGTTTGCAACATCTAAGTGAAACCTTCAAGTTGAAAGTCCGTGTCGTTAACCACTGAGCCATCGTCGCTACCCGCTGTTAACCATAAAAATATCTATATGCCATAAGGCGCAAATATATATATTTAATCAAAAATAAGCATCATTATCTTTACATCGGCTGAATGCGTGTCTCCAGTAAAATAATGAGGCTATTAAAATTTTCTTTAAACTTCGATTTAAGCCATTTCTAAATCTCCGTACGAGGTACGCCAATATATTTACTAATTAGCAATATAATTGTGGTTCGGGGCAGATTTTAATTGGCCTGGTGCCGTATATCAAAATAATAATCCTCAATCTCATTACCGATTTCCCATTAGAGATTAAAAATGAATCGTTATTTTTGATCCGCTTGAAAATGTGTAATGTCTATTCGATGACTAAACTGTAATTAAGGTATAGTTGCTCGTGTCGATCGACAAATGTTTTGTTAGTATGATTATCATGTAGCTTTCTAAGTTCAATCCGTCAAAAGAGTAGAATTTTTCATTTTTTAATCTTTAGATGAGGATTGATAATTTGGATCTAAATTATTCGGCCTACTATTCTCATTTGAGTTATTATTTTCACAACGTTTCCTGGAATCTCTGACCTTCTTCGAGTTCTCGAGTTTGACATGAAAAATGTTAGGTTCGAAAATATCCACCTAAAAAATCTGTGAAAATAACAATTAAGATGATATTAATAGAAGCAAGCTCAATAATACTAAGGTATCAATATTCTATTTTTTCAGCATGTGGACGATATTTGGTCGCAATTTTCAACCGATAATCATACCATCATGTTGCTTCACGCCAATCTCCCATAGGATCAGTTAAAATATGTAGCTAATCTAGAGTTTGGCTTGATTTCAGTTCTGGATGTGAGTACGAAATGATTTTTTTCCTTTTATCCCTGTTAAGACTCAGCTTATGTCATTCAATAATTGGTGTGTTCCTTTCCTTTCTGAGATTCTATGAATGGCTCTGCTTTTGAGATAATATAAAGCCTTCAGAACCCTTACGTGCTAAACACTACTTTATAAACATGTCAGAAAATGGGTTCAAAGTTTCTCGACTTCTAAACCGTGTATCTCAGAAAAATAGAGATATTCGTTTATGATTTGTTTTCAAACGAAATGTAATACGTAAGCTATCACATCATGCTACGTTCATATAACCAATCATGATTATTGTTATGTAATGATGATTATTGTGAGAATGTTGACAATCAATTGCTATATCTCCTGTAAACACAGTAATAAAGTTTAATAAAGTTAAATAAACTAGACAAACAAAGTTTTACTGCACTTACATTGCTTCTTAGTCACTGTGCGCTGACCTTAGTGCGTACATAATCCATGAATGCAGTGTGATCATCTGGATTATCAGCGTAATCAGATTATTTGCTGACACCCGCAGTTACCGGTGAGGTTGAGTTTTTTTTTTCAGTGTCTTGATGACAATATTTTTCATTCATTTAGAACACCATAGAGACCAGAAGCATGTGCAGAAGATACAAAAGAGAAAAGTACATCCAAAACAGCCAATTTTACGTAGAGACTAAAGTCGCCTTCAGAAGAATTTGGATTTTGTTCGTTTTGTTAGATGTATTCTGTACTTTGAACCCGCACTCCGTGTAAAGGAGAGTTTGGGTAACACAATGGTATACATAACTCGTTTTCGCTATTCATGGTACATATTACTGTCGGATTCTTGTGCTTCAAACCGACTCTGAACCATTTTGGCCTTTCTTTCTCATCAAATCTATCTGGAAGGGCATATATTAGATGTATTGCTCATTCTATTTCTAGTAAAGTAGTTTTTCTCTATTGCTCTAAAAACTTCCTTACACTTAGAGCTATTCTCTATATCCGTAACGTACGCACACAAACGCGTAATTAACTAAGTTCCTGCTTTGATACTTTGTGAATATATGAATAGATTCTATTTCGTTATTGGTCTACATAATAATTTGGATTTTGTCTTTATTATGATTTGGATTTTGTTAATGTTGTTCCATGTATTCTGTACTTCGTGTAGAGAAGGGTTTGGGTAACACAATGCTATACATAACACGTTTCTGCTATAATTAACATGCTTCGAAACTTTGAATATATAAATATATTCTATTACGTTATTCGTCTTCTACTCATTAATTTCCATTTTCATTTTACTTATCGTATGATTTAAGGTACGCATAAGTAATAATCCTCGTCTCCTATGGTTCACATTAACGATGTACGCAAATTTATATGTAAAGTGTATTAGTTTTATCTTATTAAACTTCTTAAATATTTCGTTATATCTTTAAACCTATTTTATTTACACCTCAGAGAAACTTCCTTAATTGTGGATTAAATTTAATGCGAAGCCGAGATATATTAATTTTCCAAATGGAAGGTTTTTTTCCATACTATGTCTTCTTGGAAATATGCATTTTAAAAATCCTCCAAATAAATTAAGACTTTAATTAATTGATATCAAATACCTAGGGTTAAAACTTAACAAATATCGGAATTTTCATGAAGGTTTTCTACCTCTTCTTTTCTTCATTTACATGCAACTAAAATTACATATAACCCATATTATCCAACTTTTGACTTTACAACTTCATACAAGTCATAATGATATGTTAATTAGTTTAGGAGTGAATCCTCCACAAACGAATACATCAACATTATATATATATATATATATATATATATATATATATATATATATATATATATATTTAATTTAAATCAAAAAGATCAAAGAAACAAAAAAACGGGCAGGTGGAATTGTTAAAATTTTCCTTATCGTCCGACCCTCTAAGAGGAAACGTCAGAATGATAAATTAAAAGCTAAGAATCGAATGAGGAAAGAGGGAAATTGGTTTCAGTTGGAAAACCTCATTCGATTCTTAGCTTTTAATTTAGCATTCTGACGTTTCCTCTTAGAGGGTCGGACGATAAGGCCTTAAGGAAAATTTTAACAATTCCACCTGCCCGTTTTTTTTTTGTTTCTTTGATCTTTTTGATTTAAATTAAATTATGTTTCCTCTGAAATTTCTCCTTCCATTTTGCTGTACCAAGAATTTACTTACATGTATATATATATATATATATATATATATATATATATATATATATATATATATATGAATACACACACACACACACACACACACACACACACACACACAGGCTGACCCTTAAAAAACGGGCCCCAACTCTAATTAGGCCCAGTTTCTTAGTGTTTTGTCCGAATGAAATGAAACTTTGGTCATAACTAGTTTTATATTACAAAACATCACATCAAAACACTAGGGTCTTTGGCCTTTTTTTCTCCGTTCTACAGCATATGTTCTAGATGGCCTCCATTTAGCTTTTGTTTTTTTGTTTTTTTGGGAGGTACCCTATATATATATATATATATATATATATATATATATATATATATATATATATATATCAAACGCTTTGCCCGTTAAAAAGCGCCGGAAATTATGGACCGTTGACGTAAAATATGTGCTTTCATACAAATTGATGATCGAATCTGATTCGCTATGTGCTAATTTTTAACTTATTACTAATCCCTATTAATCCCCATTAATCTTGAACTATGCATGGACGATTATGATAATACTAAGTTCTCTGTACCCCTATCATAGCAAACGTCTATACAAACTCTTAGCCAAATAGGTCCAATAGTTTCCGATATAATTTCTAGAGTAAATGTGATATTGTAATGATTAACTCTTATCAATCTCTAACTGTGGATAAAACGGATACCATAATACTTAGTTCGCTGTTCATAAAAAAATTCAACAAAAGCGGCCTAGTAATTTCAGAGAAACGTAGAACGGACAGACAGACTAAGAGAAATATGTATAGAAGTTTATATTGATTGAAAAATGTAGTTTTATAGAAATATATATATATTTATATATATATATACATACATATATATGCATACATATATATGCATATATATATATATTTATATATATATATATACTGCGTTTCATTGTTTTTGCTCATGTTCTCACAAACCATTTAATTTTACTTATTAGTATGAGCTGTGTTACGCAAAGAGAGTATCATCCCAAGCTTCACATTTATGCGAATTAATATGTACTCATGTATTGTTTTGCACTCATTAAAATGTTAAAACCATTTACAATGTATTTTAGTTCATGTGATCTGAGCTTTCTAAGTTAATCTATAAACCGGAAGTTGGCTTTTGATTGCCTAAGCCTTGCTTAACGATTTAACCATGATGCTATTATAAAAGAACCTGCCAAACACATGAAGACGAAAGACTCTCATTGATTTCATCCATATCAACGTTCACGCTATACCCTCCGTCTCGTTTTGAACACCCCGCTCTCCAAGTGAGGGGCACCTTTGACTACCAAATTGTAGTATCTGTTCCGGCAGATGCTGCAAGCAAAGACCAATGCCCTTGTGGCAATCTTCTGGTCCATATAGGAGCAATCCTACTTGGGCCAGCTGGCAAATCACTATCCAGCTCCCATTTCCCACCTCTCGGGAGCTGGTCCACTTTTCCCTTCCCCTCCCCTTCTCTCTCCACATTTAAAAACGGCCTTGTGCCTAATTTGCTCAGTGGGGAAGCAAATAAATAAAGTCTCGTTTTGAACACCCCGCTCTCCAAGTGAGGGGGACCTTTGTGGCATTTTGGCCAAGATCAAAGTCTAGTATCTGTTCCGGCAGATACTGCAAGCAAAGACCATATGTGGGGGGAACCCCACATATAAGACATTGGTCAATGTAGGGGCAACCCTTCATACCAATTGTCACTATTCAGCTCCCCTACTCCCGGGGAGTTGGTCCCCATTTCCCCTTCACTCCTCACATTAAAAATTGGCCTTGTGCCTAATTTGCTCAGTGGGGGAGCAAATAAATATCTCAAAGTGTAGTATCTGTTCCGGCAGATGCTGCAATCAAAGACCATTGCCCTTGGGGCAATCTTCTGGTCCATGTAGGGGCAACTCTACATACCAGTGCGTAAATCACTATCCAGCTTCCATGTCTCACCTCTCGGGAGCTGGTCCCCTTTTTCCCTTCCCCTTCCCCCTCCCCCTCTCTCTTTCTCTCTCCTCACATTAAAAAACGGCCTTGTGCCTAATTAGCTCAGTGGGGAAGCAAATAAATACAACACCCTCCGTCTCGTTTAGCCAATGCTGTCCTTATTCTGGAAAATAGTTTCCTTGACCAGCACTCTCAGATCGATCAGAAATTTCCCAAAGTTCTTTTCTGTCCTAGAAGGGAAAATCGAAGGATATGAAGAAGATAAGAAGAAAAACGGCCAATAAATTTATTTCTGATTGATTTATTGTAAACATTGACCAAAATAGTAATTATTTATCCGATCAAATCAGCTCATCTTCTCCCAGAGTTCAAAGTGAATAAAGTACCGCCACAGACAGGACGATGGACATTAGGCCGAAGATAAGAACCATACAAACAGGGTTTTATCGATCACCTACGAAGTTGTGTGTTTAGAATATCGATCAGAAAAATATTTGATATTCAATTCTCCATAACGGAGAAATGTTTCGGATCTCTATTAAGTTCTGATACGTTCCTTTGATTTGATTGGTCGAAAATTGCTGCATTTTTGTTTTAGCATTTTGATGTTGTATTTTGCCATGGATTAAATTGGCGGCGTAATGTAATTTAAATAAAATCCATGTCTGATATAATTTTGACAGCTAATTTTATTAGTTATTTATATCCTTTTACTTCCCCCCCCCTTCCTTCTCTTTCTGTCTACTTCTCATACACACACACATGTGTGTGTGTTTGTGGGCGTGCGTGTGTGTAACTATTTCCATAATCAAAGATCGCCGCAGCTTCCACGAATTATGAAAACCGCAGACCTTAAGACCTCGAATTTCGCCCTTCTTTGGACTCATCAGTAGAATATATCCGAACTCATGATTGAAAACCAGAGTCATTTGCATGGAAGGAAGACACTATTCTACTAAGTCATCATGCTACATACAAGAAAGTGTGCACAAACCTTTAATGCAAGTGACTCATGATATATATATATATATATATATATATATATATATATATGAAATTTATTACTGTGAGTCCAGAATGAGTTTACAAATTGTTTCAGCTAAAGGAAAATCCTCGAAGAGAGGAAAAGTTCAACTAGCATCGTCAGAATTCATAGATGGACTAAGTTATAAAATCAAATAAGAATGGAAAAATCGTAGATGAAGGGGAGTTAGAAAAGAAGGGGGAGTGGTAGGGAGAGGACGTTGGAATTTAAAGTAGTAGGAGTGTATGCAATAAGAGAGGAGTTTATAATTAAATATTAATTATGTGTAAATTCTTATATACGTTTTTCTGACGATGCTAGTTGGATTTCCCCTCTCTTTGAGGATTTTCCTTTAGCTGAAACAATTTGTAAACTCATTCTGGACTCACAGTAATAAATTTCCTATATACTGCTCTGACTACACATTGAGCACTCTCGTCCAGTTTTTTCACCACTGGTAAATATATATATATATATATATATATATATATATATATATATGCAAACAGTTAATAAAATATGTTAAATATGTTAAGCTCTATTTCCTATTTGGTTTTATCGAGCTTTTATGTCTGGCTGAGATAATTTTATAAATATTAATTCTTTAATATTTATAATTTACTTTAATTTTACCATCTTTGATCATTTTGGTAAATTCAATTGTAATTTTCATTTTATAAATATATATATATATATATATATATATATATATATATATATATATAGCAAAAATTGTAATTAATAAAAACTTGAAGAAAGTGCTCAGTACTATTGTAGTGCAAATATGCGTTTTATTTTTTTATTGCCGTTTTTTTTTCTGTTTAGTTACATTATGTTTCAATTACCGGACCGCATTTCATCAACAGCCTTATCATGAGTTAATCGTTGATCTATAGAAAAAAAAAAGTAAATGAAATATCTCGCAAGAGCAGACTTAATGGGGTGCGCGTTTAAATTTTTACCGAGAGAGAGAGAAAAAAAGAAGTACGGGTGGGAATACGAATAAAATAAAATATTTACAATTAGATAAAATATATGCACAAGTGAGAGCAAAGAGGAGAGTTAAAATATATCCCCAAATAAGTTTAATGACATAACGAATTCTTTCTATCGACAGAAAGAAGGACTGCTTAAGAGAATGGAGACCAACTCAAAAAATCCGCAAATGATTTTGAATATATTTGGTTGGTTGGTTGGTTGATTGTTTTTGTTTTACGGCATATCAACCCTTTCCGGGTTATTTAATGCCGAATCCAAAGATTTTGAAGAAAAATTTTTTTAATAGAATATATTTGTTGTTTTCACGTTAGTTTCTATTTAACCCATAGTTGGAACCCGTACAGGTTCTACCACTCCGGGTCAGAGTGGACCTGGGAGCAATGGTAATTAAAGGGTGGCTCCAAACTCCCCAAAGCCCACAAGCCCAGTTTAAGGTCATATCCAGGACCCCCATTGAGGGACTTTTACCCTCTGCAGGGGGGCAGTCGGCGTATTCTAATGCCCCACCGACAGGGCCGAATATATTTGAATATATATATATGCATATATATATAAAATGTATATGTATATATGTATATATTTCTATATATATATATATATATATATATATATAATGAATATAGTTAACATGAACAAATATTCTCCAGATGTGTGCGTTTAATCCAGAAATTTTACAATGAAAATGATTTGCTAAACTTAAATATGACAGATCGAGTCAATCGGTTCTTTAATTTAAAATTCTATTTTCCGGAAATAAGATCAATTGACTCTTTAACAATGTAGCATAATTACGAATTAAAATCGTAGAATGACACGTGCAAATTCTATTTATCAACTCATTACGATCCCTAATCAACGCAGAACACTTATAACTGCTATTTTTCAATCACATGTTTTCAAAATAAGATTGTTATACTTCGAACCCTTAATATATTTTAATAGGTATTCCTGGTGGTTACGCTGACTGGTTATTTATGATACACAATTATGTGCATAAAACTGTATGCACATCAAATCAAGTTTATTTATACAAAAAAATCAAAGTGCAATACGCAAGATAAAGAAGATATTTGCATCTACATACAGCCTTAATATTTGTCCAGAGACACTTAAAACCGCATATCAAGGTGTGTGAGAAACGTTGTGAAAAATATTAAATAATTCGACCGCCTGTCTTTTCAAGCTTATAACTACTCGAAAAATGTAATTCAAACCCTATTTTTTTTTCAATTAAAGGAGCAACAACCAAGGTTTCATTTTAAAAAAAACAAAAACAACGTGGTTAAAAAAAAGTTTTAAACTTCGGACTTTACAGGTAAATTTCTAAAAAAAACACTTCTTTTTTGTTTTAAATTTGAATATATTATCTATTGATCTTTTATCTTCAATTTGTGATATGTAAAACTTTGGTGAGTGAATTAATTATTTACTTTTTAATAGACATTTCAAAATGGGGGGGGCGTGAATTAAAAAAAAACGTTTATCTAAAATATTATATTCTGTTTATTGGAAAGAGCATAAAATTTCACATCGACTCTGAAAATATCGTAAAAATAGAATCAATAGAAACATTTGATAGATTTTTAAAGATAAAACTTGAAAAATACTGAACTCGTAAAATTCAATTAATTTCATGACTTTTTTTTTTAATAAAAAATAATAATAATATTTCTATTATTTTTTATACAACTTTAATAGTTTATTTTGAAAGTATAATTCATAAAGAAAATAAACAACCCACTTTTAAAAGTGAAATTACGAATTTTTTTTATATTTTATTCGCAGTTTCGTGTTAGGGGTGTCAAAAATGCCTACAAAAATTCTGATGCACCCACCGCATATTATAGGCTGTTCCTGAAGCAGAGACAGAGAACGCTGCTTTTTTCGGTCGAAACAAAAGCGACAATGCTACATTTTTACTAGAGACTGCTAATTGGTGCTCGCGTGAAAAGTCCTATCGCTGATATTAGGCGCTAACATTATGTCTTCTTTTATTTGCTAATTAAATAGGAACAGATTTAGTGTTTGCAGTTAAAAGTGGAAATCTCGTCACCATCCTTGTCTCCACTGTATATGTAACAAAAATGTCCCACCAAATTCGCGTCTGTGCAAATTTTTCACCAGGCCTTAATGTGGCTTTAAAAGATCGGTATTCTCTCCCTACACCGTAGGAGGTATTTAATAAGCTGAATAATGGAGTAATTTTTCCAAGCTGGACTGAACCAATATTTATCTTTAGATCCCTGTTCAGGAGGATTGTGCAAAACTCCTACGTATCAATAGTCACAAGAGTTCATACAAGTTTGACAGGTTGACATTCGGGGTTAAGATTGTATCTGCTATATTCCAGCAAGTCATAGACAACATGCTGGGCGGTTTGGACTTCGCGTATGCCTACCTGGATGACATTGTAATAGCAAAAAAATATCGCAAACAGATATATTATTATCAAGTATTCATAAAAAAACATGAATGAATTATACGTTCTTTTACTGTAAAAATATAATTAGAATTACACAAAAGAGTGTTAGTTAGCTTTTGAAAAATAAAAAATAAACTAACATCAAAACTATTTCTGACTAACTAATATCTCCAATCGGATATTATTATCATTGCATTATATAAAACGGAGCAAACCATTGCATAGGCTTCGAGAATGTTACGTCCAACAGAAAAATGTGTACAGTTCAATTGAAAAAGAATTTCTTAGTATAATATTCGCTGTAACACAAGTTCATAAACATCTGTATGGAAGGTTCTTTAACCTGCAAACGGATCAGTAGCTATTACTAACATTATTTGGCTTGAAAAAGCGACTATCAATGTTTACGACAGGTTGGGTATTGAGATGTGGTACCGTCCTTCCCAATTATTATCTTAAATTACAGTATTTATAAACTAATATAATTGGCCATTGCAGATTGTCTATAACGGTTAAACCACTAAAAGACTCAGTTATAGTAGTTAAACTGTGGAATCAATTTAATAATAGCGAATAATGTTCGGGATCTACTTGTAATATTGATGGAAATAAAAAGGCGAAGCGCTCCAAGACGATTTTATTTGCCGGAGAATAAAAGTGGCAACAAGAAATAATAACGTTTCGGGGGTTTACTCACAATTCGACAGCATCTATTTATACAGCGAAATAGTCGTCATTTCAAAATCGCACAAAATCAAATCTTAAACCATTTCAATACAGGACACTCCGGTAAAAATCGTACAAAGAGTATTCTGTGAATTTACATCTGTTGGCCTGCGATGGACAGAAACATAAACGCGTGCAGAAAATCAGAAATAGTCACGCATATACATTGATTTTGCTGGTTCGCTGAACGGCATTACTATCTTATCATGGTACACAGTTATTCCAAGTGGTCTGGAAGGCTAAGGTGAAAGAAGTCGGAAATAGATGTACCAGTCGGGTTCCTACATGAACTATTCACAAGATTTTGACTACGTTGTCCGTGACAATGGTATACAGTTTACGTCGATAGAATTTAGAGATTTATGCAACACTTTCCAAGTTAAGCACGAGCAAGCAGAGATGTTTGTAGATATGCTAACAACAGCATTCTAAAAAAAAAACTTAATGAACACCTACCGACTGCAGTTCTTGCAAGCATAACGCCGAACCCGAATATACTATCAAATGCTTTACGGGGGAAACTGTGTTCGGTAGAAACATGAGATCCGTGTTTAACAAATTAATTCTCAAACAGTTAAAAACTAATATGTCTGAAAAAATGACAATAAAACGGCTTCTTTCAGTTAGAAAATCTTTTTAAAATATTTTCAAAATAATGTGTTATACTGGGATGAGGGCACGATCATTAAGAGGTTCTAAAGGCAAATACATACGCATACATTATATATTAACCAATGTAAAAAAAATGGATCAAATGAGATTTTTTCCGATACGTTTGTACCTTGACGCCTCCCCTCGCCCGAAAAAAAATATGCCTGAACAACGAGGATCGAGGAGAAAGAGGAAATTTACCAAGCCCTTAAAAATTAGTCCTAAAAAAGAAAATATATTAAAGTGTAAAATAACTACGAACTCAGAGCGAGAGTGTGGTCACAGGGCAAAAGGTGTAGTGACTGTCTGTGCGAGTGCGAGAGAAAGTACTCTCAATTATCTGGTTATTCACGTACAACGTTTTACCAAAAATATAATATACAACTTGATATATGCGTCGGTTTTATTTTTCCATTAACTATCGGCCATAACATAAAAATGATAAACTTATATAGGGAGATATATTGGTACTATAAAGAAATGAGAAAAGTCTTCACAGTGTTCATAAAGAAACAAATTATATTTGAATCAATGATTCCAATTTTATTTCTTTTCGGTGAATAGAATTGTTTTGAGTGTATTTGTCAATGTTATGACATTCACGTTTATTGAAGACTACTTGAAAGTTGTGTATAGCTCTTAAACGAGTTAGAAGTTTTAGGTAAGAATAAATAGCGAATTATTTCAGGACAGAATACAATGATTTAAAGATTTCCATGCGAACTTAAATATCGGAAAATTCGTCAAAATAATTAGATGTTTGAAGACAACGAATATAATGGCGGAGTTTTTTTGTTCAATAACAAAATAATACAAAATATATTGATATTCTATTTTAGCCTCAAGCATAAACATTTTCTGATTAAAATAACAATAACAGATAATTTCTAACATGCGTCCATTTCAAAAGGAAAATGCAATTTCGAACTGAAATGTTCTACTTAAAACTTAAATGTGACAGACCAAAGTGCAGATACATATTTAAGTGTAACAAACAAAACATTTAATTTCAATCTGAAGTGTTTTACTTAAAACTTAAATGTGACAGACCAAAGTGCAGATACATACTTAAGTGTTACAAACGGAAAACGATATGTTTGACAAACCAAAAATGAAGTTTGACAAAACAAAAATGTCATAAATAGCTCAAATATGACAGCAAAAATCCAAGTAAAAGTCAAAGTGACAGACTAAGAATGCAATTTCGAACATAAATGTTACGGAATAAGAATAATATTTAAAACTTAAATGTAACAGCCAAAAAACAGATACATACTTGAATGTAACAAATATCAAATACTATTAAAACACAAGTGTGACAATTTCAATCTGACGATTGACAGACATAAATGATATCTACTCTCAAATATTACAGACCAAAAATTATATTAAAAACATAAGTGTGACGGACAAAAATTGGAATTTAAAGCTTAAGTATAACATATTAAACATGTTATACAAAATTCCAAGTATAATACGCAAAAAAGATCGTTTCAAATTAGATGTGTCAGTCGAAGAATTATATTATGTAAAAAGAGACACACCCAAGTAAGTAAAAGAGCAAACTAGATAAGTTTGAAAATGATATTTTGAAAAGGTAAGAATTGAACCTAGTAGGCAAGTGTTAAAAAGATAATAGATATGTAATTTAGGAATGCATTCGATTGTTCATTCTTTTAGAAATAACTGTATATTAAATATGTCAGTTAAAAGCATGGAAAATACGAGTTTAGAAATAACGATTAACAAAATAGGTTTAAAATGATACAATTTAGAAATTCCTTTGTTTACCAGAGGCGTGTAGATGCATGTACAAAGCGCACGCGTAATTTGAAACGTGAGGGAATCACATTGTTTTACCAGACCTCTGACGTCATCGAGAAAGGAGATTCCCAATATATTTAGACAGGGTTCGAAGTTAGAGTCACAGTCAGAGTCAGAGCTAGACAGTCAGAGAGTGACATAGAGGAGGGTCGAGTCGACTAAGCTGAAACTCTCTTAAAGCGGAGAGGGAAGATAGGACAATGCAATCGCAAAGGTTTGAATCCCTGATCATCATCATCATCCAGCTGGTATGAATAAAGAATCATCTATATTTGTAAACTGTCGTCTTCGTCTGTCGTCATTCCACCAAAAGGAAAAGGTAAATATGTTTTATCTATCATCTTAAATCTATCGCGCTCCCATCATAAAGTAATGACTCTCTCCTCTAATGTAAAAAGAACTATCATCATCATCATCATCATCATCGTCATCATCATCATCATCAACAACAACGTCGTCGTCGTCGTCGTCGTCGTCGCGATGCACTCAGTGTTGCATCATATCTCTCAGCTCCGTATTTATAATATGGAGCCCCCAAGAATCGTCATAGTCGTCGTCGTCGTCGTCGTCGTCGTGATGTAAACCTATAGAAATGTCATTATCATCTTCTGTATGATGTGCCTCCGATATGAAACCCCGACTACACAACTTAAACTCCAGTGTGGCAGACCAAGAATGCAATTTTAAACTCCAAAATTCCAATCTGATAGAGCAAATTTTCCAATTTCAAACTTAGGTGTGGTAGCTTGTTTCGTTGCTGAACTAGTTTTCTGTATTTTGTAGGTGGTATTAAGTTTCTGACGATCTGTGTCAACTCTATTTTTTCAAAGTCCGATATTTTTTTTTTTTTACCATAGCAACCAGATCCTATTACATCTGTTGATTTCGTGAAATATTGTGTTCTATCCAGCAACACTGTAGCATTTTCCTTCCATGCTTGTAGTATCATAATATCATCATCACTGCGTAGTGACTGCATGCTCGTCTGAGCTCCAATCTCTGGTCCCCCCTCGCCAATCGTTCATGAAAACACCCGTCTAGCTGAAACCACTGTCAATAATGTTCTCCACTGTTTATACCTGTGCCTAAATCAAAACATAGATTCCATGAACAAAGCTTCTTTCTTAGAACCGCACGCCTGTGGAACTCTCTTCCATTTGCTTGCTTTCTAGCTGACTACAACTTGGTTGTCTTAAAGTCCAAGATAAACAAGTTCTCGACGAACCGCCCCCTTAAGTAATCCAATTTATCAAATTTCCATTAGTAACGATTACTACAATATTATCCCATTGAATACTGTACACTCTATAACACCTATGCTCCGGAGCTTGGTAGTGGTCACTCGTATGTAAAAAAAAGATAATTTGGAGGCTTTGAACGATATTTTTTAAATAAGTGTTAGATATAAACAGGTATGCTTTTTAAAACTTCATTTTCAATGAGAAACCAAAATAATATTTTAAAATTGAGCGTGTCAGACAAACTGGCATGCATTTCAAACTTAATCCTGACAATCTTGCGAGTGACAAAGACAAAAAGTGATATTTAAAAATCGAGTATGACGTACAAACAGTTATGTTATTGCAATCTTCGGTGTTCCAGAGAAACAAAATAGATTTCGAATGTGAAAATACTTTTTTTTCAAGCAAAATCATTACAAAGGAATGAAAATATTATTTTAAGCGTAACTAGTGACGGACAGATAGGCGTCTTATAGTTAGACGCATCTAAAACAAGTCGCGTCCATTAAATATGTGTTATTAAAAAGTGAAGTAATATTTTAAACTAAAGTATCACCAAGCTGGGGACTTAAGACCAAGCCGCTTATAAAAATGTAAGGACGCCTCTAAATACATAAAATCTTTGTATAATATCTAATTGCACATCGTAAAATAAGACTATACGCGTTATTTATGGCACACAAAATAGAAAACAAAATCAATACATCGACGTTATTATTTATTATCGCCCTACTGCGAATGACTTAAAATAAAAATTACCTTTCGTAAAAGTATTATTCGCTTACGGAGACG
>NC_136495.1:38719670-38754670 GCF_053919585.1 Euprymna scolopes | reverse complement strand
TCTTTTCCAGCTTTAATAACTAGTCCTTTTTTCATGTTTAAATCTTAACCATATTACTTTTCATGCTCATATTTTCTATGAAATCTTTGATTTATCCAGGCGTTGCTTTGAAATATAATTTTCTCTCTCTATTTCACGTGTTACTTGTCAATTATTAGCGACAGTACAGCTGAGCGACAGATCGAGACATCGGTGAATTATTAGCGACAGCTTTTAATATCCTGTTACGTCATCATCTCTGCTGTTCCCAGTCGATTTGTGGTAGCGTAACAGATTTTGTTGCTATAGTAACCAACAGCCAATCGAAAGAATCGTCTGTCCGTTCCTTAAAGATTCTGAGAATTTTTTAACACAGTAATTTTATTATAAGTTTTGTTTTTACTGAACGAAAATTGAAATATTTATTCAAAATATAGCTGAGAAGGTGCCCTATGAACTGTAAAAATTGTTTGAAATTTGGTCGCAAATTGATTGAGGGGTGAAGCTTTAAAGAGTAAAAGCTAAATGACTAAAAATAACACTTAACCATATATTCAAATACGGTTGTATTTGTCTTCAAGTCCAATATAAACAAATTCCTGGTAAACCAAGACACTTTATCAAATCTCCAATACTAACGATTACTACGATACTATCCCATTGATTACTGTATAGACAATAACCCTTATCCCCGAGTGGCTTCCGGGCCTTGATAAGTGGTGACTACCTTGTAAAAAGAAAAGGATTTAATTCACATTATATATCCGTTTTTATTTCCATAGTTAAGTAACTATCAGTGCTCACATATCGACAAAACCCAACAAACGGCAACCAACCCTAATAGGAAAAAACATTGTAGCATTCCACCCTTTCAAATTACAGTACATATAAGAAGACTCTTTTGATATTATTTATCTGCATTATTGAGCTATTCACAAAAAAATTGTTTTTTTTATATATATTTTAAATATATTAGAAATTAATTTTACTTTATTGGATATTTTTCTAATTTAATAGTAAAGTTTAAATAAGTCGGAACTGATTACGTCATACATAAAAATCTATTCGACAAATCCACTGGATGTTCTGATTTAAAGTTACTTTTGCGTTATCTTTTATTAATTATTAAATTGTTAGGTAAAAGTGCAGAATAGGTAACATGTTAATAACGTGTTTCTACATGATAACGTTATTATTTCAGCGCGGTCTGTAAACTGCAGAAGTATAGCTTATGTATGTACATTTACAGATAAAGGGGAGAGATTTTCGCTATTTTTTTAGATTGCATTCGCATTATGTTTTCAGATAATAAGGATAATATACCAGACCTTTATGCAGCCATGTCTGATGGAATGAGAGCAAGCTACACCCGTTTGTATTCAATAAAGATTCCTGGGTTCGACAGAAAGATTACTAAATTCGAAAAAAAGATTCCTAAGTCTAATAAGATACATGTGAAGAAGGTCAGATGTAACACCGGTAGAGATGCTGTGGGAATAACGCTCAAGCTGGAAACTAGTTTGTATTTCCAAATAATTAAAAATACCTGCACATTCGGATTTTGATCCAAATTGAAAGAAGGATTCTACGCAAAACGTTTCGTAGGATAATATTTTGATTTTAATCTTCGTAAAGTGACATAAAAGTGGTGCAAAACTGTTTAGAATTTACCCCATTACGGTGTGGGTATTCTTCTAGCTCGATATAACATTTTGCCGGCCATTTTATTGTCAACTGTTATCTCCCCTTAGTGTTCAAGTAAAATGGCCGACTCCTATGGACGAGGCTATTGATTGAGATTTAATCGCCTCGTTTTCGAGCATTAGGCGACTCCATTTATTCGCCGGCCATTCTGCATTGACCATTTAGAAAAACAACAGTGAGGATTTCACCGGGCAATTATCACAAGAGCAATTTAAACATTACGACTGCAGTCAAGCGTGCAATTTCAGGTCTTTACTGCTTATGTCATTCTGATTACGGGTATTGTGTGTCACGTTTCAGATTTCTTAAGTCTCTTTTTCGCGTTTTATATATTCATTTATTTCTAAATGTGTTAAAGTCTCTCGAGATTGCGACCTTTTGCCGCTATTCAATCGTGGAATATAGTCGGCTTTAATGACTCTGCAACATCCATAATAGCTATCATTATTAGTGAATCACCGTTGAGGGGATCAATGTATGCAAGAAGAAAATATCGTTTTTGCGTATGTTCATTTTGTATGAGGTTTGTGCATTTGCGACGTTGTAACGAAGCGTATGTTATTAACTTTGTAGATCAGTAGAAATCGCTTTGCATATAACTACATTTCATAATTTTGTTAGGATTTTTACGTGTGGAATAATCTCCACTTTATATTTAAAGTAAAGTATATATTATTATTATTATTATTATTATTATTATTATTATTCCATTAAGTAAATAGTGTTGTGATGTTTTACATCGTTTCCCCCTCAAGAGCGAGCTCTTACAGCAACGCTAGGGAGGATAGTCAATTAGATGGAAAGCACTTGGCGTATAATGTTTTCTGAGCCAAGCAGAACTGACTTCTGGAGTACGGTGATGTTGTATCTAATTCCCAAGGAGTTTAGCTGTTTTGTAAGACTATCAGGAATTGAGCCAAGCACATCTAGAACACTGGTACGATGGAAGTTTTCTTATTTCACAATCTAGCAATCCTAGCCATCGGTTTATGATAATTCTGTAGTTTCTTATTTTTCTCGCCTGTAAAGTTGATGTCGTTTGGACAAGCCGCATCAATCATTTGGCATTCATTTGTCTTTTCGTTCACAACTACAATATCCGGTTTCCTGTAAGTTATCTCTACTTACTGAATAATGAAATTCCAGAGAATCTTAGCGTCCTCATTTTGGGTGATGTCGATAGCATTTGTCCGTCACTTGGATTCCAAACTTTTGACACAAACTCCAGTGCAGATTTGTACAAACGTTGTCATGGCGATGTTTGCATTCTTTGTAAGCAAGTATAGAACACGCACTATTAATTATTGGCTCACAAGGAGCTTTCACACAGGTCTTCCGAGATCTTTCCCTGAAAAAAACCTGTGGTATTCTCTGGAAGCTGAGTGAAAACAAGTCTCCGCGGGTTTTCAGTACTCCCCACCTCTTTCGATAGTATTAGCAAATAAATTTGCATTATTGCAACAGCTGTTTGCCATTGATTTCTCGTTGGCAGCGGCTATTCGTCTTTGCTGCAATTTGAGTGGCAATAAGCCTCCCCAAGGTCCCAGTTCTCTTCGCACTTATTCGGTTGAGGTCTGGTCAGTTCATCGGTTTTTCCTTCTTGCTTGACTTTACTTGGTTATTTAGTCTCGCTCTTTTTGTGGGGAGGGCAGTGATGTGGCATTGAGGTTACGGTTGGGTTAAAGAACTTATAGATACGCGGTTTCAGTGTTCTTGGTTTTATGTAGTGTTTCATGTTTCGACTTTGTAGCAGATTGTCTGGCCCGCACTTGTTGCTCTTGTGTGTTAGTTTCAACATTCAAGGGGTTTTCTTAATATTTCAGCTGTTTTTATGATTGTTGTTCGTTGTACTTTTCCAGTCATTCCTTTGATTCCAATTTCTCCCATTCTTTTATCAAAGTTTTTGGGGATTGCTCCTACTATTATAGGTATTATTTTGATTTTCTTCATCTCCCATATCCCTTTCAGCTCTCTAGCTACTACTACTACTACTACTACTACTAATAATAATAATAATAATAATAATAATAATAATAATTATTATTATTATTATTATTATTATTACTACTACTACTACTACTATTACTACTATTATTATTATTATTATTATTATTTCTTTTTCTTCTTCTTCTTCTTCTTCTTAATCTGATAATTTGTCTGTTTCACTTTTTCTCAGAAACTACTGGGCTGTTCTTGCTCTTGGGTGGATTTTTGTTATGAGAAGGTTTAGCGAACTAAATATCATCGTACTTGTCCGAGACATTAATAGGGATTATTACGGATTAGTCACCACAATATCACATTTACTCTCGAAGTTTTCTCGGAAACTACTGTGCTGAGCTTGCCGGAATTTTTTATGGATATTTTTTAGGAAACGGTGCAGCGAACTTTTCGATGCAGTTAAGGATTAATATAAATGTATAGGGATTAGTATTTATTTTGAAAAATGAGTGCACATTTAACTTAAAAAAAAACGATCCGTGCAATCTTTTATTAGTATGTAGCGGTATCGGGTTTCTCATCCAGTGAATCTTTCTTTATTACATCATACTCGGCTAATTTGCCAAAATCACTTGTGCATATTAATTACGTGATTTTCCCAACAAAAGTTTTTCATACGGTGAAATTTGAAAACGTTGACCTCAAGGTCAAATCCCAGACAAAACATTGCAATCCAACGCCATGCAACAATTCCCATCGCAAAACAATATTATTAATTTTTCCTAAGTTATTTTTTCCTGCATTTTGCATCACCAATCAAACAGTTTGGGCTAGCAAGGCCGCCTGCTGGAACCCGGAACTGCTCACATAATAAAAAGTTTAAATTTCGCTCCAATTCACCCTGAAGTAATTTTCGACCATCACAGGTGGTTGGGTTACAGTCGCTCACCCAGCTTCCAAAGGAAATGGTTGAGTCTTATCCGTCCACACATCTCTCGCTTGTCTTTGACCTATCCGTTATCAGTGTCGCATTATATTATGTCATTATGTCATCACTCAGCAAAGTTATTTGGTTTTACAGGGTATTTCTCCGACTACCAGTCCACCTGCAAAAGAACCAAAGTGCATGCAACATGCACTAATCATGCAAAATTTATATACCCATGCAAGAAAGGGTTATATATGCGCTTGTATAGTTCATTATGAAGCAAAATTTCAGTTCTTATCAAAGGCGATTACTTGCCTTCTTCTTAGTTTTGTTTTATATTATCTGCCGTTGGACCATTGCCTAGTTTGATCTGGGGTTAACCGTTTAGTTCAATAATAGTCTATCAGAAAGTTCTTAGAATAGAGTTGTTTAATTCAGGTTCCTGCAAAAAAAAATGAAACAGCCTATCAATATTCTTTTTTTGTTTTCAATTACCTCCCCTTAGAACGAGGTCTCTTCTGGGGTTAACTTTTTTGTTCCCCCCTTTTGATTTCAGGTCATTTCTCGTCATAAACACACGCACATGCAATTAACTGATTTACGGGCAACCATCCGCCTTTTCTTTAATTTTATTATTCTCTCTTTTCTTCATTGTCTCACCTTAGATCATTGGCTCCTCTAGGGTCAACGCCCATCTAGAGCAGTTTCCTGGTTTATTTTCCTATAAAAGAAATCATTTTAAAAAATTAAAGTCAATCTTATGTATTTCATTATTTCTTCTTCTGGATCTTGGTGCTTAGAGTGCTTTCTTTCACTGGGGTGGCATCGGAGTCTACATCTGCTCTAGTTGGAGTCATCTCGGCTTCAGGTGAGCTTTGGCGAGAGCCACTCTCATCATCAGTACAGGCAAGATTTAGAAGTTCCTTACCATCAAGCCTTCTCACTTGCTTTCTCACACACAACATCGCCGCCACCACCATTGCAATCAGAACCTTTATCAAGCTTACCCAACTCCCCACCACCATTATCTTATGAAAGCTGCTCCTCGACTCTTTGAAAGCCATGCCTTCGAACTGGGCCTGTAATTCTCTCAAATTCACTTTATGCTTTTTTTAACATTTTTAACAATTCTGGTTCAGCTCGTGGAAAATATTGTCGGAAAATTAGGTCCCACAATTTGGTGAGGTTACTCAGTTTGCCATTTATCAGCCCCAAATCAGATGCTTCTAGTAAATACCTTTCCTCAGACAGGTAATACGTGGACATCCCTACACTTCTTCAGTAGGCTCTGCAACAACTGTCCACTTCCACCATGGTCAATGGTGGCGTAATCTTGATCATGCCGCCGGCAGCATTGCGGCACGCTCTAGAAAATTAGTTTGCTTTTGATAAATATTACCCATGTACTCTCCACCACAAATACAGCCAGAGGCGGCAACCTCCCTCCCATGACCTCGACTCTACACACTTTGTTTACTATCTTCTCATCATATTGGTATAGCCCCAGCATATACAGGTCATCATCCCCTGTCACATATATTAGGTTTCCGGATGGACTGATCCCTAGTCCACTGGTTTGACATTTCCTAGCCTCCTGCAGGCTCAATAATATAAATCTATTACAAGCCACGTGTAAGGCTATATATTCCGATTCCATCTGATAGCTAGCCACCAACCCCAACTTAAGTGTATCTAATGGGTAGGGGACCGGTAAGGTTATCCCCTGATGCCGGTCTCAGAGGGGTACAGACACAAACATTGGTATTTTCTTATTGTCTAGCAGCGCGCTACATCCGACGGTGTTATAGTACTCACGAAGTTTTTATTCCGGACTCATTCGCAATTGAAGGCGAGACGGTAGTTTTCGCTTTATGCCCTCTAGTACTTCCTGATCGGGGCTTATTATACTGAGAGACACGTCTTCCAATTCCAGGGCGTCTAGTTGCGCCCTAATATGTTCAGTCAATAGAATTAAAGATTGTTCTATCTGTCTTAACCGGCTTAACATATGCAGTACTTGCAAGTATTTTTGCAAGAACACTTCCCCTCTCGAGAGTTCCGTCTCAAACTTACTGGAGACGTTCTATATTTCTTCATGCAGGACTTGTAATTTTCCAATTATTGTAGTAATACTTTCTCGATTTCTCGTCATCCCAAACCTTGTAATATTTAATATCAAGAGTCTCTTCTTATTTACTTAGACTATCGTTTTATGTCCATTTTCTAAATCTTTTTTCATAGTTAAATTAACTGTATGTCTTCAACATTTGAAGAGACTTGCAATAAAGTGATGGACAGTGGAAATTCCACGATAAAGAATAAACTGTCATAAATTTGTGGATATTGCAGAAATTCGGATAAAATTTTGGGAAACACCTAACCTTAAAGCTATTGTTTGATCATATATTTTTAATTTTGTTGTGACGTATATAACGTGAAGTATTAATATTAAACTAATCTGCGAATAAAGAGATTGGCGCAGTTTATATATATATATATATATATATATATATATATATATATATATATATATATAGTAATGTGATATCGAGCTTATTATATATCTGCATTGCAATGAGCATTTTTTCTTGTATCTTAATTAAATTAGTAAGTTTACTATTATATTAAAATACAATCTGCTCTTCAGCCTACTGTTCTAACCCCCCTTTAAATATATATATATATATATAAATATATATAAATATATAAATACATATATATATATATATATATATCCTGAATATTTGTCAATCTAAAAACGTGTAAAACGTTCTGTCATTCCGCTTGAGCGACCTCCGGTTCTCACGATTTAGCAGATTCAAACCGTTAAGTCGTTATAAGCTAATGGCTGTTAGCGATTTCACTTACTAGAAAACTCAACCGAAAAAGAAAGTATATCTTATCATTCACAGAGTGTTCTGTTGTATCACAGTTCTTAATTATCATAAGCTTATTTCCAATTTAATTGTGTATAAAATTTTCACGTAACCGTATGTGTTTGTTCATCATTCATATAAAGCCATTTTCAAACATTAAATATTTAAAATGTCTGCAGCTTATGATAAATGTAAAAAGAAAAACTACGATGGCAGATGTTATTTTAATGCAATTTCATCACTCAAAAATATTACGTGCTTAATCATGTATATATATATATATATATATATATATATATATATATATATATATATATATATATATATAAGGATGGGACAAAGATAAATAAGAAAAGTAAAAGAACATAAATAAGCTCACCCACCCATAATGATACATTGTATATAATAATATATGTACATATACAACATCAACTTATACACGCCACGCACATGCATGTACACACTGCTCATATATGTATCTATTCTGTAAAAAATGTAAATACTCATATATTTAGAAATAAATCCAGGTTTAATCACTTTGTATAATATACACACACGCAGGCACACACACACACATATATATATATATATATATATATATATATTATTTGTAAAAACATATTATAAACAATGTTTACTCATCGAGCACTATTTGATAAACACAGGAATTTCAGTGGATGTATATTAAGGAAACTAAAACTATATATATATATATATATATATATATATATATATATATATATATATATATATACTAAGGCAGACGTTTTACGTGAGCAATTAACAAGGTGTGTATTTAGTTTACGTTGTGGTGTCGCTTACATTTAATAAGTTCCAGATTTTAAAGTATGGGTTAGAGGCGCCAACTGAAACTATATTTGTGATATTTTTAATATATTTTTTTTTTAGTGGACGAGTCATGGAGGAGTCATTACTACAAATAATACGTGAAATTGAGGATAAGGATTAATGAGTATACAGGGGCCATCGATATTACAGCGTAGTTACTGTTTGTGGCGGAAAATGGGAATAATTTTATTATTTAAAAGGAGCGGCTACACAAGAACTTGTTTACATTAGATTTGCTGACGTCTATGTTGTAGTCAGCTAGAAAGCAGGCTAGCGGAATAGAGTACCCTTATCGATATTGTTGTTCCTATTTACTATGCCTCCCCACGGGACGGAGTTAGACACCAGGGTCATTTTTTAACGTGGAGAAAAGGAACAAAAATAAAAAAATGTCTCAGTCGTGAAGGATTTCTCCTCCACTGACAGAGAACAAGAAATTGAAGTGCGGCATCTGAAGAACAGATACTACACTTTGATCTTGTCCCGAAAGCCAAATCCATCTATATAACACTTATACTTGCAGTTGGATCTTTTAGTTCTTCAGTGACTTCATCATCACCATTTGAATATATATATATATATATATATATATATATATATATATGTGTGTGTGTGTGTGTGTGTGTGTGTGTGTGTGTGTGTGAGAGAGAGAGAGAGAGGAAATATGTTTCTTTTCAATTATATTTCACCTTTTATTGATACCAATCCTTTAATTTATGAAGCTCAATGTAATTACAGAGCATATAACAAGTAAATGTCAACGTACTTAAAGGAATAAATTGTAAGATGGACAACATTTTTAATTTATGAAATTTGTAAATATAGGCCTTAGTCATTTATTTGTCATATATATATATATATATATATATATATATATATATATATATATATATGTATATAATTACAACATATCTACAGATGTACCAGGTTTCATGTTCTGCATTAAATAAGATTTGAAGTGTCCTTTGTTGGCTTTGAAGGTCGGCAGTTGATTTACAAGGACAATGATATGCACGACACACAAATGTTTAAATCCTAACAGAGTTGATTGGATTCGGATGTGAGATTTCAATTTCCTCAAACATGTATGATGGAAATGTTCTAGAACCTTGATGTGTCTCTGGTGTGTTATCCAAGTTTCTGAAACATAAAGGAGCACTATGACAACACACGCCGTATAAACATCTACGTTTATGTTAATGGGTAGTCTACGATTTTTCACAACCCCCTCTCCAGTTTCGCAAACGCAACAGAAGCCTTCAGAATGCAGGCATATATCTTGGCATTCAAGGAACCATCTCTGGATAAAATACTTTTAAGGTAGACAAATATATCCATCAAATCCAGCTCTGTACCATTAACCAAGATGTTTGGCTAAATGTACTCCTCTCCATGTCATTCTCAGTGCGAGCAAGAAAATCTGCGTCATTTGCATAATGAAGTCCCCTGACTAGAATATGGAACACCATCGAAGTTTAATTGAACCTCCTCCGATTCAAAAAAACCTTTTCAGATGTCCTGAAGTGTAATAGGACACCTACGTCACAAATCGAGAATACATATCTGCAAATAACTGCAAAATAGAAAAAAGATTAAAAGCAGAAATATCTTTGCTTTACGCCATTATCAACAGATATTTCGTTTAACTGCTGACTATTGAATTCACCTCGAACTTTCCTATAATGATGTAATTCTTTAAACATGTGCACAAATGTTACAAAACACCTTCTACAAAACATGCATATAGACTGTCTCAAACGCTTGTGCCAGGTAAACAAAAAACCTGATACAAGGGTACGTGTTACTCCATACATTTCTCTTGTATCAGGCAAACGGAAAATATCGTAGCCACACAGCTTCTTCCTGATCTAAAGTCGCACTGACTTCGGATACCACCATCCTGCAATCGGTTAAGTAAAACTGGTGCAAGAACTTTAGTAAAAAACTCATGAAGAGTTATTCCACGGTGATTGTCACAGACTGTTTTTCTCCTTTATTCTTGTAGAGGGGCATCAGGATTCCATCGATCTAGTCTTGTAGAATGGTTTCACTCCAGTTCTGCACAAAGAGGCCAAACGTCGCCTGGCGAACATTTTAACTGCCGGTTTCAATGAGTTCCAGTTTTAATTTGAGTTACAAGCTTATCCACTTCCTCCATTGTTGGAACGTTATCCATTGAGTGATTTATCTCTAATTGATGCAAACCTTCAATCACAGCTTCATTAATTACAGATGGATTATTGAGTGACGTATTATCTTTTGACCTCAAAAGAACTATCGAGGACGAAGAGGATTCGAGCACCTGATGTAGAAGTTCATATATTATTTTGAGTTATTTTTGGCAGAGGCAGACTGTATTTCCGACGATATGTTAGAACACAATGTATATACAATGAGTAGCAAATATATTTGGTACATTGTTTTTTTTATTTCGTATTTCTAAAACAAATATCAAGTTAATTTGAATAAAATTTATACTCCATCTTTGAACAAATACGATCTATCTAAAAAATAAAATGGGAGAAAATACTTAGTTGAAAATATTTATTCACAAAATTCAAATTACTCATATGCAAAAGTATTTAACACACTCTCAATTTTCATTCTTAAGCAGTCATCAAATCTTGCTACAATAATTCAACTAATCAGAAGGCACTCCAAGGTTCCAGTTCTTTACAGGTCAGTGCATAACAGCTCTTGGACACTACAAAGGTTGCCTCATTCATTGGTGTTTTAAAATGGTTAAAGCAAAGGAAATGACTAATTATATGCACCAAGGAAATCATAGCAAGATTTAAAGATAGAAAAGGATACAGGAAAATAGCTTCAGAACAAAATTTGGTGGTGAGTACAGTTAGGGGCTGTTGTGAGAAAGTGGAAAACAACGGGTGGTAATATTAAAAATCTTCTAAGAAGTGGTCTGCCACGTAAATTAAATGATGTTACTGCTCGTTATATTGCTCGTTACATTGCTCGTTACATTGCTCGTAACGTGTAGAAAGACCCATTTCTGACTTGACTAGAAGGATTTGCAGAAAGCAGGTATTGAAGTAAGCACATAATAATCAAGATATCATTAAATCATAATGGCATGTATTCTAGATCACTGAGAAAGAATCCATTGTTGAGTCCTAGTCGTGGAAAAGATCCTTCGAAATGTGTTTATGAATATCGATGGGAATCGGATGACATCTGGGACAAAGTAATTTGGTCAGCTGAAACAAGAATGAGCTTTTTCGGGGAAAAAAACATACGCAGCCATGTATGGAGGAAAGGTGGATAGAATTTAAACCATCTAATACCATTCCCACTGTAAAATTTGGAGGTTTCTGATGATTTAGGGTTGCTTTTCTGTCAACAAAGTATATATCTTATATAGCAATTATATTGAGTGTAAATTTCATTCAAATTAACTTGATATGTTTTGAGTAATATGTAAAAAACAAAGTACCAGATAATTTGCTACCCACTGTATATATATATATATATATATATATATATATATATATATATATATATATATATATATATACATCGTGTCACTCTGCACTGATGATTTCCGAAATGATTAAAAACTACTGTCTGTAAGTATCTCGAAGTTATTATAGCTTTAAATAATTATATAATATATACATATATAAATATACACACATATATATATATATCAAATATTAGTCATTCAATGAATTTCAAAATTTATGACGTGAAATGTTTGAATTTAACTCAAAATATTTTTATTATTCTATGTAAGACAAAGAATACATTTGAAATATTATAACTCCTTATCCTATAGGATTTCGATGACTACCATCACTGGAAATGTTTTCTCAATTATTAAATCATTTCTCTCCGATAGTTTTATAAGATTAGTGGTTGATGGGCAGAAATAAGAGGCCCACAGAATTAATGCTGGAGTCCCTCAGAGGTTCATCCTGCGCCCAACTCTCTTCCTGATCTACATCAATGATCTCCCAAAAATATACTTCAATCATTCATTGACATCTATGCTGATGACACGACTACCTATGGCAACACAAAAAAAGGCCGTAAATGACAAAGTTCTCTCTAGTTCTCTCTCCTCTGATCTTGAGCGCGTGGTACAGTGGATGAAAAGGTGGCTGGTCACTTTTAATGCATCCAAAACCAATCTTCTATCTTTACATCATCAACGCTCTGATCCCCATCTGTAATCAATTGAAATGGATGGCTCTCGTCTGGCGGAGGCTCCATGTTTTGACAAGCTTCTGGGTTTGACCTTTACTCCTGATCTTAAATGGAACACGTACATCAGGTCTGTTGTCAAGGACGCTGGGAAAATGGTGGGATCCTTCTACCGCGCCAGAAGATATCTCACTACTGATGTAATTCTCTATCTGTATAAAAGTCAAGTACGTCCAAGGATCGAGTACTGCTGCCACATCTGGGCAGGAGCTGCTAAAAGCAGTCTATCCTGCCTTGACAGAGTACAAAATAGACTTCGTGGCTTAGTGGGGGATGCCCTTTTCTCTTCCCTGCAGCCTCTCTCCCACAGAAGAGACGTTGCGAGCCTGTCTTTGTTTTATCGTTATTTCCATGACAAGTGCTCGTCTTATCTCCAATCTCTGGTCCACCTCACCAATCTTTCATGAAAAACGCCCGTCAAGCTGAAACTACTGTCATTAATTTTCCCCACTCTTTATCTGGGCCTAAATCCAAACGTTGATTCCCTGAACAGAGCTACTTTCTTAGAAGTGCACGACTGTGGAACTCTCTTCTGTTTACCTGTTTCCCACCTGACTACAACTTGGGTGTCTTCAAGTTTAAACATAAACAAATTTCTAACAAACCACTCTCTTAAGTAAGACACCCTATAAAATATCCAATACTAATGATTACTACGATACTATATCATTAATTACTGTACACGCAATAACCCTTATCCCCGAGTGGCTTCCGGGCCTTGATAAGTGGCGACTTCCATGTAAAAAAACAAAAGACATCGAAATCCTATAGGATAACGAGTTATAATATTTAAATGTATCCTTTGTCTTACATAGAATAATAATTTTTTTTATTTGAAATTCAACCATTTGACATCATAAATTTTTAAATTCATTGAATGACTAAAATTTTATTTATTTGCTCTATCTCATATATTGAGCAATTCTTATTTAGGTGGGATAGTACTTATAGAATATTACTGCCAGTGATACCCTGTAAAACTTATAATCACAGGTTTCGATACTAGCTGATTGTTGGATAATTTTATTTTGAAGTGTATATATATATATATATATATATATATATATATATGAACAAAAAGACAAATAGATATGTGTATTTTTATTGAGTATTAGATATATGAGTGTGTGTGCGTGTGAGTGTGTGCGTGTGGGTGTGTGTTATGGTAGAGAGTGCGTGTGTTGTGGTAGGGTGTCTGTGTTGTGGTAGGGTGTGTTGTAGGGTGGGTGTGAGTATATGTGGGTGTTCCTGTGTGCATTTATTTCGCTTAAATACCAACTAAATAAACAAATAAAACAAATAAAACTGTGATTCCCTGATTGTGCGTTGCTCCAAATAGCTACGCCCATTAAGACGTTTCTGATAAATGAGAAAGATTCAGTGATTTCTTTTTTCTCGCGTGTGCTGAAAGAAACAAAATGTAAAGCACAAACTAAACAAAAATATTGATGCAACAAGTTCCAGGTAAAAAAAAAACGTAAAAAATAAAAACAGCTGCAGATTAAATCGGAACTACTTGAACGCCAGCATCATTTTAATATAGAGGTAATAAATTGGATTCATATATATATATATATATATATATATATATATATTATGAATCCAATTTTAACACAGAATCTACAATCTTAATATGTATGTATATATATATATATATATATATATATGTATATATATATATTTATATATATATACATATATATTTAATTGTTATAATTTTTTATTATTTTTTATTATTTATATATATATATATATTTATATGAATATATAAATATAACTTTCAATTGTATTACTTTGTTTTATATATCTTAAAAATAAATCATCCATCCACATCCATTAGGTCTTAACCTAAACATATCATTTAAGGTGATCACTTTATGGTTTTCTGCTTATTATTTTCTAGTTTCTCATGATGCATAATACAAACCGTCCGGCCCTCATCCGTTGGTAAAATACGCTTGAATATTATATTTAATTTCTGCAGATGTCTATTTATTTTATATAGCTATTGATTATTATGATGCACACAATATATAATAGTGATTTCAAAACTTAAAAATGATAATGACTACATCAGCTATAGCGAAACCAAAACATTTTTCGGTGGAGCCTTATGCCCTACAGTCTGAGCTATTGTCACATCTTATGCTAAACTCTACAAACTAAGCGACTTAAACGTATAAATGTATATTTTTGCATGCGTAGAAAAGCACTTGAAGTCAACTTACGTGTACCACTATCCACTTTTTTTTCAATTTTAATGCTTAGCAATTAGTTTATCGACTAAAACTCATATCGAATTAGATGCACACGTCCGATTACCCCATATATCAATTTTTAATTTCCCAGACCAAAAATTAATAGAGTAGTTTGGTATATACCGTTCCGCAAACAAACAGATGAATTCACTTCATATATATATATATATATATATATATATATATATATATATATATATATATATATATATATAATGCGTGTCAAATTATTAATGAGATAACATTTTTTTACTAGTTTCAGAAACTTACCGGTAGTTTCGTATCAAAAGCTTCGGAAACGTTGGCAATGCTGAGCTGCGCATACTGTGAAATGTTCGTACTGTTCCGCCCAATGTAAACTACTTGCCATCGTAATTGCTGAATCCACGGTATTTGAGATGTGTCCAATTATTTACAAGGCAATTTGTTTCGTCAATAAAATGGGTCGTAAAAGTGGTTTGAGTAATTCTGAAAATATTACTATTATATATATAACAACTAGCAAAAGATAAAACTACCCTCGAAATATCGAAAATGATAGGAAGGTACAATCAAACTGTGAAGAACTTTGTCAAGGACTCTACAAAGGTACGAAAGAAAGTTGATAAAGGTAAATCTAGAGTTCTTTCACGCCGTTCTCTACTACAAATTAAACGTGAAGTTGTTAAGAACCCTGGGCAGACAAGTCGAGAAGTCTCTGACCAAGCTGGATTGAAGAATGTCTCAAAAAGTTCTCGATGTCACCTTCTGAAAGAAGTAGTAACGTCTGTTAAGACTGTGGCACAACCTCCATTAAATCAACATCACATACAAAACCGATTGAAATGGGAAGAAGACAACATGAAAACGGATTTTTCCAAAGTTTTGTTCACGGATGAAGTGCGTATCACTCTTGATGGACCAGATGGCTGGAGCAAGGGATGGGTCCTAGATGGAGGACATCTTAATCAGCGTTAAGGCGCCAACAAGAGGGTAATTGGATCATAATCTGAGCTGGGATTATCGGAAGTACTTTAGTTGGCCCATGGAGAGTCCCAGAAAGCGTAAAAATGGCGTCAAATTCTTACATAAATTTTCTGAAAGAAGCACTTTGAATCATGGTTTAAAGAAGCAAAGGTTTACGTACAGAAGTACCATTATTTTATGCATGATAATGCTCCATCGCATGCAGCAAACGAAAGCAAAGAGTATTTGCAACAACTTGGGTTCTCTAGGCTACGGAATGTGGAGTGGCCTGCGAATTCACCAGATTTGAACACAATTAAGAACCTTTCGAGTATCATGAAGTGACGCCTATATGCAAGTGAACGCCAATTTAAGAGCAAAGATGAGTTGTGGGATGCTCCGAGGTATCGCAAGGAATAATTGTTGACGAAATCACAAATTTGACTAATTCTGTCGACCAACGTTTTTTACAAATCATTCATAAAAAGGATCCTATATCCCTTACTAATTATGTCAACGTAGAAATTTCTATGTAGTTATTGTGTTCTAAGAATTTTTCCTAGTTCATTTAATGTTTGAAAATTATTTCAGTAAACAAGTTATAAGTATACTGTGTTTTTGCTCAACCTCGTTAATAACTTGACGTACTTAAATCAACAGATATTTCTATCTTCTGCCATATTTTTTTCTGACTGGAGTAGCTGAACAGTATTTTAGGCACTTTCTCAAAGTTTCATGAATTTTTATTTACTCGTTACTTAAATATTTAAAAAAAAAAGTAACCTCGTTAATAATTTTATACGCAGTGAATATATATATATATATATATATATATATATAGAGAGAGAGAGAGAGAGAGAGAGAGAGAGAGAGAGAGAGAGATGAGAGATAAGAAAAAAGCTGTCGGTAAAGTAAAAAGTTGACATTGTTGACTGGATTTAAGCCCGCGACCAGCAGTAATTATCACTCCCTGCATAAGCATAAACACTAGTTCTGTAGGTATAAACCGCTATCAGTATTTATTTTTTTTTAAATCATAGTTATAAATCCCTTTAAATAAAATTAAATTTGATGCCTAATTTGAAATGGAAGTAAATCTGGGAATTAGCTGCGCGCATCAATAAAAAACTTCCTATTTGTTCGGATACTCTCATAGGCGTCTGAATTATAACAAGCCCGCTTACATGGCTTCATAAGTAACTAAATTTATTTCCATTTAAATGCTGATTCCTGATGGCCGTGTGAAAGAACGCTATCCCACGAAGTCAAGGTTGAATTATTGATTGGCTTCACGTCCTGTGATCCGCAGTAATATCACTTCTTCGTTGATGATTGCGTAAGCAGGAAACACTAGTATATTTTTTATCAAATGTTTTCCTTGTAATGTATTGCAAATTGAAAGATAAGAAAATGTTTCTTTTGATTTTAAACAAAACCCAATTGTATTAGTTTGTTGTTTGTATATAACATGCTACTTGAAAGTTTTCATAAACAGTTGAAAATAGTCGACGATTGGTAGGTAAAATCTAAAAACGATGTAAGAACAAAATATTAACAACCCCCCTCCCCCGTTGTTATGAACGAATTTCTAAAGAATAATCTTACTATTTAGAAAACCATTTTTTACATGGAGAGCGTGTTGGGCTTCGTTTACTATTATGTGCCTTCCTTCTATAAATGTTTAAATTTTATTTTAATCATAATAATTTGGTAGATTATTAAATTGATTTGCTTTGCTGTAAAAAAAACAAAAAAACAAAAACAAGATGCAAATAATAACAATTAGCGGGACATGTGGAAATTCCACAGGAGACTCATTCATATGTAATATTTTGATGTTGTATTCATAGCGTAAATAGATATGCTCTGATATTATTATAACTCTTGTTAAAACAACAAAAGTATTTATCTAAGCTAGCAAGGACGTCCAGCGTGGCTAAGTCGTTTAGAATATGTTTTAATTCTTGCAGAGTTCGTATATATTATTATTGAATTAATGTTCTATCGTTTTTTATATATGATAATGTTGCAATTTCAAAAGTAAAAATATATCCATATGGCTTTGGTACATCAGCTTGAGTGCCATCAGCTATAATCGAAACCGAAACCAAAAGTTATGAAGAATTTTTGATAAAATTATTTATTAAAAAAATAGATGGCTTGAGTGCTATCAGCTATAATGGAAGATGAAACCAAAACTAAAGCTTCTGAAGAATTCTTGGTAAAATTAATATAAGAAATGGGAATCCATAATTAAACAATAGTCACTCGGATGTAACCGTGACATGCAAAAGAAATAACATACACACTATCATAGTAATATATAGTATTATTAAAAGTCATAAAAACCACGCTCCTTTCCTACTACTACCCTAAGTACGGATGGTAATACGAAAAATATAGCAATTATATGTGATTTTAATATTGTGCTGATTTGCCAGAGAATTAGTGGTAAATATTACTTAATGCTTAAAAAGTTATAATGTACTGAAATGTGATCAGTTTACATCATAGTTATATGCACAACTGAGACCCCATTCTAAATTCTAAAATAACGTTTCAGTATGCTTACAAAGAATCGCTTAAAAAAGTAGAATCTCATATGTTTTGGGCGTTTTAAATGTAAATGAAATTTTTTTAAGTAAACAAACTTCTCAATCTTTTCTCTTCCAAAGTTTTGATAAACTATTGAGATTTTCATCTATATTTTCACTTGTGCCAAAATAAAACAAAATATAAGGAAACATGAAATATTTCAAAGGATGTGGTGATCATACAAAACCAGCACAAAAAAAATTCTAAGCATATTAAATCTTTGATATTAAAGTCTAAAGTGTCTAATAGACGCCATATGGCCATTTATCAAATAGGTGCGAAAAGCTTTTTGAAATCTGTGATATTGAATAAGCAAGTGAACTCTAGAATATTTTCTTTGCTCACAATAAAAACTAATAAAAACAAATTAAATTAGGCTTGGGAAGTCTGAAGATCCCCTTGTGTCCAAAAAGGTGCCATAAGAAATTAATTATTTCAGAAGAAGCCTATGACAAACGTCCCAATGTATAGCTGGCGTCAACGAAATTTAAACTCCTTTCCCCTTCCAAATAATTTAAAACTTGTTAATAATCATGTGAAATCCCTCGGATGATTTTAGCGAATAGATGCGAAACGATTACAAAGTTATAAATGACAAATAAATAAAATAAAATAAACGCTGCTAATCAATGTTAAATCTGTAAATAAGATGTATAACTCATTCTGTGGCCCTTCTCAGTCTTATTTTGTAAAGGAACAATTTCTAATAAAAAAAAAAACAATTTGTGCTTGTTTCATTTTTTTTATTTAATCGATTTGGAATCGGAAATTAGACTATAACGATTCCGATACCCCCAAAAGTTCCGATTTTTCCGATTTTCGATTCCGATTAATCGTCCCAACAATAATATATATATATATATATAACTAGACAAAGTCAAGATATTGTAGAATTAAGTTTACAATATTTTTTTAAACAAGGAAGACAAAATAAAGGTAAAATTTCCTTGTTCCATGGATTTTCAATTTTGGGGTTGTTTTAAAACTGGAACGGAAATTTTACCTACTTCTTATATTAAAGAAAAGATTTTTAGTAAAAAAAAACGAAATAATTTAATTTTTAAACGAAAAAAGTCAATTTGGTGTTTTTTACATAAGTCCAACTCACTGTTCACATAGGAAATGTCGACTTTTATAGATTTTCGGGTATGATTAAAACGAATAAACACCTCCAACCTTTCTATGTTAAGAACGGCTTTCGAAATAGACACCCTAACCATTCCCAGGTTAAAAACGGTTTTCGAAATTTGACACTTCAGATTCTCTTCAGCTTATGTTTATAACTGTTCCTTTCGGAAATGGCGGCTGCATGTTGTTTTATTTTACAGATTTTGTTATTTTGACCAACTATTTTTGATCCCAGCAGACTCATTACTCAGCTTTGTTTCCGTAAATTTAGAGTTTCCGGTTTTAAGGGTTCACGGGTTTTATAACAAATCTGGATATCAAAATACCTTTCGCTGATTTAAATTAATGGGAGATAACTCTTGAATTTTCATTATTTTTTTTATCAAACAATTATTTTGTCTTCCTTCGCGTGTGTATCTAAAATGTACTCACATTTATTAGTGTTGTCTGGACAATAATGGTCATCGATTTGAACATTTTCAAACACAATTCTTAAAACTTTTTGTTCACAAAATTTTACTATTGCATGAAAATTCTTATATTTGCAACTTGTGCACATCTCGATGATCGTGCTATCCATTTTTTAACTTAATTTTTATTATTTTATCAATTACTTTCAATTTGGGGGTATCGGCAATTTAAAAAAAAAATTAAAACGGAACGAATTTAAAATTTCTGATCCATTTTTTAAACAACCATAAAGCAGAGCGTTCTCCGCAAGTTTTGCCAAATATTGCATTAGTTTAAAATTTTATTGTTTTGTTTTCTTTTTGCTTTGTTTTATTATTTTTTTTGGGGGGGGGGAGTATGATACGGTGTTGATGACCTCCCATTAAATTGATTTTTAATAAATAACGTGTCCATAATAGTCACCAGATTGCCAAAGATATTTATTCAAAATTCATTATGATCTATACTTTAAAAAGTTAAATTAATAAAACAAACATTATGTATATGCACTTCCTAAATGTTAAGATTTACAAAACAATATGAGCCTGATATATATATATATATATATATATATATATATATATATATATATATATATATATATATATATATATATAATTATTAATGATCGGTTCATCAATCTAAGAGATCTTTCATGCCCAGATGATATTATTATACAATAGGGAGGTGACAGGGCATAAGTAGCTCATAACACGAACTGATATTTCGGTGTGTCAAGTTCGAATCCAGTTGTTCGACAGAAACACATTCACTTTGGATGTTGGCAACCTTCACGTGATCATTCTTTTCTTATAAGTAGCCGATGTCATTGTAGAAAGAATTCTAACAACAAATATACCGAAGATACCAACGCAACTAATCGAATCATCTTATTCATACAAAATGAATGAATATCCACCTTTCAAATAATCGACAAGAAACTCACATTACGATAATATCTTTCCGTTTCAAGAGGCCATAATTATGATTCAATCCATTTCTCAGGCTATGGTTATCGTCCATCGTCTCATGCGGTCGGACAGCATCAGATATGCTGCCCTTCTATGATTATATATCAATTGGATAAATAAAACGGTTCTCTTATCTCTTGCACTGTCCACAACTTTAGTCTGTTACACAACGCCGTCACGTGACCGATTTAACTGGCCAATCAGAACGTCAATAATAATTGGCTACTACCGCATCTATTTGTAATCTTCTTCAAATCTCGTCTGCACGAGAGGAGACGTAAACATTTTACGATAGATTGATGATGCCTGTCTCTAATTGGTTCGAATTATCATTGATGGATGAAAATTTGTATGCAAACGTCTAGAGCAGACATAGTTTATAAAGTATGGTTTGAAGTCCAAAAACAAGCTCCGGGAAATGGTAAATATGTTAGTGCAACTTTCAATAAATTTTAATAAAATCATTATTTATATATTTTTAATATAACTAGTTAGTAAAAGACCCGTCCCAGAACGGGTAAAAGTAACTTCACGACCAGAACAATGTTGCACGACTTTTACTTTCATTACGATCATTAAATTCGTGATATAACACAACTATAACTTGTTTCTAAAGGCATTATTTCATTTTTTATTAAAATGTTTTACATGATTTTTATTCTCACGAATGTTTAAAATTTAAAGAAACTTCAATATGAATGCAAATTCAAGGAATCTTGATTATTTAGTGTCTAAGGACTAAGACTAAACTTCAATGTAAATCTGAAATAGTTTTCTTTTTTTTTTTAATGGGAGGCTGTGCCCATATTATGCTCAACCCCTAAACTTATAAAATACTTCAATCAAGGAATATAAAATTTGGGGAATATTTATTAATTTATAGTTAATATCTCTTGTAAATATGCATATAAGGTATGGCATAAGGGCCTACTTCACAAGATTTCCAGCTACGGTATCACTGGAAATGTTTTCCAAATCATTAAATCATTTCTCTCTGCTAGGTTCATAAGAGTAGTGGTTGATGGGCAGAAATCAGACGCCCACAGTATTAATGCTGGAGTCTCTCCGGGGGCCACCCTGGGCCCAACTCTCTTCCTGATCTACATCAATGATCTCCCAAAAATATACTTAAATCATTCGTTGACATTTATGCTGATGACACGACCATCTATGGCAACACATCAAAGGCCGTAAATGACAAAGTTCTCTCTAATTCTCTCTCCTCTGATCTTGAGCGCATGGTAGAGTGAAGGAAGAGGTGGCTGGTCACTTTTAATGAATTCAAAACCAATCTTCTATCTTTACATCATCAACGCTCTGATCCCCATCTGGCATCAATTGAAATGGATGGCTCTCGTCTTGGGGAGGCTCCATGTTTTGACAAGCTTCTGGGTTTGACCTTTACTTCTGATCTGAAATGGAACAAGTACATCAGGTCTGTTGCCAAGGACGCTGGGAAAATGGCGGGATCCTTCTACCGCGCCAGAAGATATCTCACTACTGATGCAATTCTCTATCTGTATAAAAGCCAAGTACGTCCAATGATGGAGTACTGCTGCCACATCTCGGCAAGAGCTGCTAAAAACAGCCTATCCTGCCTTAACAGAGTACAAAATAGACTTCGTGGCTTAGTGGGGTATGCCCTTTTCTCTTCCCTGCAGCCTCTCTCCCACAGAAGAGACGTTGCGAACCTGCCTTTGTTTTATCGTTATTTCCATGGCAAGTGATCGAGCTCCAATCTCTCATCCCCCCCTCGCCAATCTTTCACGAGAAACACCCGCCTGGCTGAAACTACTGTCAATAATTTTCCCCACTCTTTATCCAAACGTTGATTCCATGAGCAGAGCTTCTTTCTCAAAATTGCACGACTGTGGAACTCTCTTCTGTTTTCCTGTTTCCCACCTGACTACAACTTGAATGTCTTCAAGTCAAACATAAACAAATTCCTGACAAACCGCCCCTTAATTAAGACACTCAATCAAATCTCCAATACTAATGATTACTACAATACTATCTCATTGATTACTGTACACGCAATAACCCTTATCCCTGAGTGGCTTCCGGGCCTTGATAAGTGGTGACCCCCATGTAAAAAAAAATATTTCACAAAAACCGTAAATATCGGAACTTTGACAAAATGTTTCCCTCTTTTGGACCCGCTTTGCATAAAAGTAATTAATCAAAATATATTCCGTATTTCCTACACTTTCGGCTGGAAGCTGTGTTCTAAAAGTCTTAAATTAGCTTAAATATTGGTTAATTAGCTTCGGGCTGAATCATGTATAGCTAAATATACTAACATAAGCACATACCTTACGATATAAATGGAGTTCTATCAACCATGTCGTCGTATTGGCACATCAAAAAAACAGTTTAAAACGATTAATATGGCCTTCTAATTCTTATTTTAATGTTTCATATTATAAAATAAGCGTGAGATCAGACAATGTCGAAAATTTTCCGAGATGACAGAGATAAACAGAGGCTGAAGAGAGTCTGATGTTAGATACTAACCATAGGTCCCTTTTGTTTAAATTTGAAACCGACAGTACTGATGTTGTTATTATCTCCTTTCTAATATATGAGAAAAGAATGCCAAAAGAAAAAATACGGGCTCATGACTAAACATACATAGAAAAAAATTGTGAACGAAGTAAAAAGCAGGAAAAAAGTACATAGCTACGGCATTGATTGAGTACAAAGAACCTACGACATAATATTTCAAGCATAGATAACTGAATGCTTAATGATGTATAGGATATTAAACAAGATTATTGATATTATTAGGTTGATGCAAAAATCATGTTTTTTTTTCGTATATATACACATCTGATTAAAAACGACATTATTTTTGCACCAACATAATATTAAGAAAACAATAGGAACATGAGGAATGAAACTGAAAGCTGAAGAACAGCAGCAGACTAAGATAAGAATATAGAGAGGCATCTTCTGTGGAGATTTTTTTATCAGAATGACTGTTTACCATAATTATTATGCGACTCAACTATATACTTTGGAAATGTGAGTCTGGATACAAGTTTACAGGCACAGAACAAAGAATAACCCACTTCATGTATATGGACGATCTGAATCTATTTTTAAAAAAAAGCAAAAAGGAACTAGAAAAGTTGATAAACACGACCAGAATAGTCAGCCAGAGGTATTCAAATGGACATCGGAATTAAAAAATTGTGCACTGCTAGAGAGAAAAAGATAAAAAAAATCTTGATAACTCGGAGGACATAGAACTGCCCAAACAATAGATAAGGTCGCTTGGTTGACATAATATCTACTACTACTATTGTGAAGTTCTCGAAACAGGCACCGTCAAATTATAGAAATCTAATATATAAATAGCTATATGTCTGTTTGCTTGTTTGTCTCCATATTTTCAAACCTCCGAAACTAAACGTCACATAGCCGCGATATGAGCCTCAAATGATTGGATTTTTATGGGCCTTCTTTTATGGGTCTTTGGCCAGTTAAAATAGTTTTTAAAGGGAGAAAAATGGGTCAAAATTTTTAAAAAAATCGTTATACATTTAGTACATTCATCTTAGTTCATTTTTAATTTTGAATTTTGAATCAGTTCATGTGCGTTTCATGTTGATACAGTGGTAATCTCACCAGCTTTGAATGCTACAGTTTTGCATTCGGTTTCGATTCTAGTTGATGGTACCCGATTATTTTTTTGTTTTTTACTTTTGAAATCATTACTCTATAATACTATATACGAAATCTGGCAAATTAAAATATCATACTAAAGCGTATTTTTCGGCCATGCAAAGCCGGACGCCCATCCCTCGCCAGTGAATAAATGTAATAGAAGATTTGAAAAGAATTTCTAAGAAGAAACTGGAAACTTTTATAAACAAAATAAAATACTGGTAGATTACGTGATTAAGGAGAAAAGGGGGGATATGACTGATAATATTGTATTGAAAACACAAAAAAAAACTCAAAATACAGAAAGACTCATCTCCGCAACAAAATACGCAGTTAAAATGTACAATACAGGAAACTGCGAAACCAGAAACAAAACGACTAGAAAAGTGAGAGGGAAACAGCTGCACGGTCGATTCATAAGAATAAATAGAGAAGAAAACATTATGGACATGAATAAAAAAGAACGCTAGATCAAAGAAATAAAAGAATTGGCAGCTGCATAGAAAAATGCGATTAGAACTAAATTTAAAAAGAGGTAAAAACCAAAAGAACCAGTAAATGCATACTCTGTAGACAAACCGACGAAAAGATAAACCACATAAGTCGATGCAGCAAACTATTCCACATATGATACATGAATAAATGCTGAGGAATTATGTAAACGACTTCATTTTGAACATGCCGATAAATGATACGGATAGAAACCAAATACAATGAAACCAGAAAAGAGTCGACAAATAAAACATGATATCATGATAATAAACAAAAGGGAACAAACTGCCAAATTGTAAATGTTGCCATCTTAGCAGACGTAACGGTGAAGTTCAAAGAAACTGTAAAAACGAAACAAATGCACGCCTTTTGGGGGAACTTAATAAAATATGGAACAAGCAAGTCAAAGGAGAAATTGAAATCAAGAAGAGACTATACAGCGGATGGCAATTATTAAAATAACTGATATCTTGAGGAAAATCCTCGTTTGCGGAAACTAATCACATAAAGTACAATTACAAACAAGCCACGTAGAAACTGAAACGGAAGTAAAAAATATAGATAGAAAGGAACGTCCTAAAGGAAGTGAAAACTGATACCACACATTGAAGAATTAAGGAGGGTGGAAGGACAGACGAGAGAGATAACACTAGCCAGCCCTGTACTGGAGAAGAGCGAAGAGTATTGCGGTCAAAGAGCTCAAATGGATATGGAAGATGAAGAAAGTCAATATAAATCCACTCAGAGTAAAAGCACTAGAAACAATACTGAAAAACTTTGAAAATATAATTTGTGTGCGTGTGTGCCATCATAAACTAACGCCACACCAAATAAGTAAGGAGGGTATAGGCGTGGCTATCGAGAGTAAAGAAGACCGGTGCACATGACAGCATGACGTTATTATCCGATCCACTTGTAGGCATATGGTTTAGGCTATCAGCAGCAGTTTTGTCTAGTTTTCAGTTTGCTGTCTAACATGGTGTATTCTTGCGTTGTTACAAATGACCAGGGAAATTATCCAAAAGGCCCCAAACTACATATATTTTCTTATCCTAAACTTTCTCAATTTGGATACGTGTCATTAGAAGGGAAAATATAGTAAAGTAAGTAATGTTATTTGTTAATAATTAAACGTGTATTTAATTAGAACTTTATTCAAGTACTTTCATAACGTTTGATAACACTGTTAATATAAATTAAAGAAACAATACTATTTATTGCTAATACAGCAAATATTATGTTGATATTTTTAATTGTTTATTTTCTTATAAGGCTAAAATGTCTATCAGGAAGGTTGAAAATGTAATTTAGTTTCGTTTTATTTTTTTTTAATTATAAACAAATAATTTTTACATGATAATAATTGTCAAAATTTCTTTTTAATAATAAATAAAACCTTTCATTGAGTATTTCCAAATATTTTAAAGTTCTATATTTTTTCTGACGTCGGTTTGAAAATTATTTACCACGCGGCTATTAATGAAATTAGCTGTTATATATTAAAAATTATTGTTTCTTTTTAGAAATATAAACAAATAATTTTTACATGAGAATATTTGTAGAAAATATTTTTTAAAGTTTATTTACTTGCCTCCTCACAAGGGCACAGTTAGACACAAGGTCGGTTTTTAATGTGGAAAAATCTAGCTCCCCAAAAAGGGGCACTCTGGATAGGAACAAAAATAAAATTAAAATTGTCTCAGTCATGAATGGATTTCTTCTCCACTGACTGAGGACAGAACAAATGAAGTGTAGCACCAGAACAGATACTACACTGTGATTATTATTATCGTAACTGTTTGTTTACTATCTTTTCTTAGATTTTAACAATAGTTTACATTATGGTATGAATGTTTTCTTTAATTATGTTTTTAGATATGTGAACATCATTTTCGGCCTGAGGGTGTAATAAAGGAGAAGTCAAGATTCTCTGATAAAACGTTGTGAAATAAACACGCAAAATGAGAACATTAGTCTAAAGGTCCAAAAATTAACATTCAATCAATGTGATTTTTCTCTAAATTAAATTTTTAAAATATGTCTGCACTAGTAGTTTTTATTGTTTGTTTGTATTAAAATTATTTGTTTGATTTCAATTTTTGTATTTTATCGTTTGTTTTCATTCTTAAAATTATTTATCGATGGTTTTAACTTTTAAAATTATTCAGCCTTGCTGTTGAGTGTTTTTAATTGTTAATTCAGTTTTATCAGTATTAAAGTGTGTATTGTTTTAAAATTACTTAATTTTACATAGATAATATTTATATTTCATATTGAATAAAATTCAATTTACGTATTAATCGAACTGTGTTCCTTTTTCTTTTTAAAAATGTTTTACTGCTCTTTTTCAAATGTCCCTCATATAGTACTGACAGTCTGAGAAATCTTACCTACATTGCCTGCAGGCATTTTTCAATTAACATGCCTTCTTCTTACTCTGCGTGACCGTGGTATAAGAGGATGGAAAGACCGAGGAGAAAAAGTACTAACCGGACCTCCATTAGATGAGTGCGAAGAGAACTTATACCCTGAGAAGGCTTATTGTCACCCAAATTCTAGTGGCGACCAATGGTTGCTACCAACGAGGAATGAATGGTAAACGGCTATTGCGATATCGCAAATTAATTTGCACAGGGTATCGAAAAGAGGTGGTGAGTACTTGAGAATCTGAAGATGCTTGTCACTCAAACTCTAGGAGATACTACAAAGAGAAATATTTGATGTTAACCTGTGTTAAAACTCCTAGCGAGTGAATAATAATAATAATAATAATAATAATAATAATAATAATAATAATAATAGCTCGACCAGAAAACCAGGAAACTCATAGCCATGCATAATGCACTACACCCAAAGGACGATATTGACAGACTCTACGTGAAAAGTAAAGACGGCGGGAGAGGACTGATCTGGATTGTGTGAAAGAGACGACAAAAGAACTAGAAAAATACATAATGCAAAACACTGAAAGGATAATTATGGCAGTGAGAGACACTGAGAATAACGAAACAGAAAACAGAGAGACAAAAGACAAAACGAGAACAGGGAAATGGGAAGAGAAACAACTTTACGGAAGATTCATAAGAATGACAAAAATGAGAATAACGAAAACACCTGGACATGGATGTGAAAAGCACATATAAACCGAGAAACTTAATCGCTAATAACCGCAGTACAAGATAACTCGATAAGACCAACCATATCAAAGCAAGGGTCGATAAAACACAAGAAAACAGCAAATGCAGACTATGTGGACAGATAGACGAAACGATAAACCATATAGTAAATGAATGCAGAAAACTTGCCCAAAAGGAATACAAAAACAGGCATGACCAAGTGGGGAGGGTGGTACACTGGGAATTGTGTAAACGACTACATTTTCAGCGTACAGACAAATGGTACAAGCATAAACCCGCAACAGCACTCGAAAACGAGAATCACAATATCCTATGGGACATGGACATACAGACAGACAAACCCATCCAAGCAAGAAGACCAGATTTCGTAATAATTAACAAGAAAGAAAAATCCTGACAAATCGTAGACTTTGCAGTCCCAGCTGATCACAGGGTGAGTATGAAAGAAAAGGAGAAACGAAGCAAATACACAGAGCTATCCAGAGAGTTAAAAGGGATTTGGATGATGGAGAAATCAAAATAGTACCGATAATACTAGGAGCACTAGGAACAATTCCGAAAAACTTCGAAAAAAAATGTCAGAAATTGGAATCAGATGAATAACTGCAAAAGTACAACGACTAACATAATGAAAACGACTGAAATATTAAGGAAAACCCTTGAATGCGGAGAATAATACAAGACAATATAACGAATAAGAATTACAGGGAATGAAGAACACTGAAACTGCCTATTTACTAGTTCTACACCCCCATCATGCTTACCCCCCCCCCATTGTTTCATCACCGTTCATCGCCGTCCCCCCCCCAAAAAAAAATGATACCAAAGGGCCGAGAAGGGTCAATAAGGACTGAAAGACCGAGGAGCGAGCACCAACCAGACCTCGGCTGGACAAGCGCAAAGAGAACTGGGACCTTGAGGAGGCTGAGTGCCACTATAATACCAGTATAAACCAATGGCCACTACCAGCGAGAAATCAATGGTAAGCGGCTATTGCGATGATCCAAATTCATTTGCAAATGCTATCGAAGGAGGTGGAGAGAGCTGGACGTCCGGGGAGACTTGTTGTCACTCAGCATCCAGAGAACACCACAGGTTTCCAATCAGATCGTTTGTTGACTTGTGTGAAAACTCCATGTGAGACAATAATAATAATAATAATAATAATAATAATAATAATAATAATAATAATAATAATAATAACTGAGGGAACAAATCTACCACTCTCTGACTAATCGGAGACTTCCCCCAAGGAATAGAAAGAATGCCAGAAAGGAAAAAGAGGAACACATGATTTGCTATATATAGACCAAAAGATCCTGAAGCAGGTAAAAAGAAGAAGAAAGCATTCAGCCATGGCATGGATCGACTACAAAAAGGCGTACGACAGGATCCCTCAAGCCTGGCTAATATAATGCTTAAAAATGTATAAAATACAAATCGGGATCATCAACGTGATTGAAAATGCGATGAGAACATGGAGACTGGAATTGACAGCTGATGGACAACACATAACAGAAATCGACATACAAAGAGGTACCTTTCAACGAGATTCACTATCACCATTACTGTTCATCATAACCATGATGCCCCTGAACAATATACTGAGAAAATGTCAAGCCATATACAAGTTCTCTAACACGGAGGAAAAAATGAATCACCTGATGTACATGGACGATCTGAAACTTCGCAACGACCAAAAATGAACTAGAGACATGAATAAATACCACCAGGATATTCAGTCAGGATATCCAAATGGAGTTTGGTATAGAAAAGTGAGCACTAGTTATAAGAAAGGGAAAACTAGAGACGACAAAAGGCATGGAATTACCCAACCAAACGGAGATGAGGACACTAGAGGAACAAAACACCTATAAATACCTAGGAGTACTGGAAGCAGGCACCATCAAAGTAACAGAAAAGAAAGAGAGAATTTGAAAGGAATACCTTAGGAGCACAAAATAACTTCTCGAAACCAAATTAGATAGCAGAAACCTAATAAAATGCATAAATGTATGGGCAGTATCACTAGTAAGATACTCTACACCGTTCAAAGAAGAACTGAGACAACTCGATCAGAAAACAAAAAACTCATGACCATGCACAACGCACTACAGCCGAAGGACGATGTTGACCGACTCTACGTAAAAAGGAAAGAAGAGAACTAGTTAATATAGGAGACTGTGTTAATGACACCAAAAAAAGAACTAGAAAGATACTTAATACAAAACACTGAAAGAATAATAATAGCAGCGAGAGACACGGAAAATCAATAAAACAGAAAACAAGGACAAAGGATAAGTCAAGAAAAGAAAAGTGGGAGGAGAAACAACTACACGGAAGATTGATAAGGATGACAAAAGATGAAAATAACGAAAACACATGGACATGAATGTAAAAAGCACACATAAGCTAAGAAACTGAATCCCTAATAACTGCAGCACAAGACAACTCGATAGGAACCAACTACATCAAAGCAAAGATCTACAAAACACAAGAAAAAAGCAAATGCAGACTCTGTGGACAAAGAGACGAGATGATAAACCATATAATAAGTGAATGCAGTAAAGTGGCCCAAAAGGAATACAAGAACAGACTCGACCATGTGGGACATACAAACTGATAAACCCATCCAAGCAAGAAGACCGGGTGTCGTAATAATTAACAAGAAAGAAAAATCCTGTCAAATCGTAGACTTTGCTGTTTCAGCTGACCACAGGGTAAGTATTAAAGAAAAGGAGAAACGGGGAAAATATACAGAGCTAGCCAGAGAGCTGAAAGGGATATGGAAGATGAAGAAAATCAAAATAATACCTATAATAGTAGGAGCAGTAGGAACAGTCCTGAAAAACTTTGAAAAAAGAATGGGATAAATTGGAATCAAAGGACTGACTGGAAAAATACAACGAACAACAATCATGAAAACAGCTGAAATATTAAGAAAAACCCTTGAATGTGGAAACCAACATAGAGGAGCAACAACAAGTGCGAGCCAGACAGACTGCTGCAAAGGCAAAACATGAAACACTACATGGAGCCAAGAACACTGAAACCGCATATCTATAAGTTCTCTAACCCAACTCTACCCCCATTGCAACATACCAACACCCCCGCCTCAAAAAAGAGCGAGACCAAATAACCAAGTAGTCTAGGAGGAAGGAAAGAGCGATGAACTGACCAGACCTCAGCCGAATAAGTGCGAAGAGAACTGGAACATTGGGGAGGATAAGTGTCTCTCAAATTCCAGCAAAGAAATCAATGACAAGCAGCTGTTGAGATAATGCAAATTTATTTGCAAATATTATCGAAAGAGGTGGAGAGTACTGGAAACCTGGGGAGACTTGTTGTCACTCAGTTTCCAGTGAACACCACAGGCTGTTTTCAGGGAAAGATCTCTGAAGACCTGTATGAAAGCTCCTTGTGAGCCAATAATAATAATAATAATAATAATAATAATAATAATAATACATGCGTGTAATAGTTTTGAAGCAACCCTTTATGTGTATGCAAGAAACATTAACCTTCTCTGATACGAACGAGTCTTCTCTCTCTTTCTATGTTTTATTTTTGTTGTTGTGCTTTTCTTTTTACAAGATAGAAAAACTTAATGAAAATCGTGCCATTCCATTCGATGAGTGTAATATCGTGTGCGTGTTCGATTAAATGGGATTCATCCGAAACAAAAGGGGGGATGCGTGCAGAAAATGACAGCAACAAATTAGAAGAATTGGGAGCCGGGTGGGGCGAGGGATAGAATTTTCCGCGCGGGAAAACAAAGGGGGTGATGAATAAGAACCGCGCGCAATTTTGTGGACAGTAAGGGAATTTTTGTAATGAGAAACGAAAATGGAAACAAACAAGCAAAAAGAAGACTGCTGGAAGGCGATATTGGAAGACATGATTGAGAAAAAAAAAACAAGAGAAAAGAGGAGAACAAGAAATGGAAGAATGGATAGAGATAGAGAGAGAGAGAGAGAGAGAGAGAGAGAGAGAGAGAGAGAGAGATTTCGACTAAGGAATGGAGAGGAACGAAAGAGAAAGAGAGGGAGAAATACAAAGAAAAAAGAAAGAATGAGAGAGCAGCTGGAGATGAGGGTTATGTAATAATAAATTAAAATGGAGCTGCCCGGACTGGTTTTCCTGCATTGATAGAGTACAAAACCGGCTTCGAACTCTAGTGGTCGAGGAACTTCTTTTCTCCATAGTTCCTCTTTCCGACAGTAGATACGTTACGAATCGATTTCTGCCCGATCCTCATTTTTATATCAGGTGCTCGAAAGAGCTTCTATCTATAACACCCCTTTAAACATGAGCAACAAACGCTCGTCTAACAATTTCCGTTACTCTCTATTCGTGCTTAAAACTGAACGAAACTTCCATGAGCAAAGTTTCTTTCCCATAACTTTCCACCTATAGAACACAATACCGCATGGCTACTTCTCAACTGGCTATAACACGGTCGTTTTCAAGTCTAGTGTAAATAAATTCTTCTTAGGTCTCTTAATTAATTAACTCTTAACCGAGTTCCACCATTACTAATCATCACGCTCTTATCTCATCGTTTACATGGCACACTTCACCTTATCCTTGAACGGCATTTGCCCTTTGTTTAGTAAGACGTCGTATAACGTGGTGATCGCTTGTCTAAAATTGGTGAGAAATTAAACAGAATTTGGTAGAAAGATAAAAGAGAGAGCGGAAAGAGAGACGGAGAAGATGAGAGATGGAAAAAGAGAAGAGAGACTGAGGGGAATAAAAAAGAAAGAATGATGTAGGGAAAGAGAGGGGGAGAGAAAAAGATAGGGAGGGTTAGGAAATAGATAATTAAGATGACGTAATCGAGACACACTCTGGGAGCAATATGGACGATCGCTTGCTTCAAATTTGCGAGATAACAAAATGACGACGCGATGAAATCTTGAAAAAGTAGAACTTTATTTTTTCTTCATCGAGAAATAGAAATCAGAAAAGAAAGCGACAAGAAAGAATATGACTTGGAATAAAAATGGTTGACGAGAAAGATGGTAGAAAAAAGAATCCAATAATCGGTTGTAAAGCATTAACAGAGAAGGAAATTACCCAATAAAAATAGAAAACGATGAATAGATGAAGGATCAGATGAAGTAATCAAGGGAGATAAATCCGGTGAGTCAGAATCCAAATAATAATAATAATAATAATAATAATAATAATAATAATAATAATAATAATAAACAAATACGCAAAACTTGCCGGAGAACTGAAGGTAATATAGAGCATGAAGAAAATCAGTATAATTCCAATACTTGTAGTAGTTCTATGAACAGTTCTAAAGAACTTAGGAAAAAAAACTAAGAGAAAGCGGAATCTTGGGAAAGACTGACACTATACAAACGTGGTAATGCCGAAAACAGCTTAAATCTTGAGGAAAAATCCTGGATATAAACACACCGACAAACCGCAGCAGAAGTAAAACAAAAAGATGAAGAGAAACGCCACATGGTAGAAAGAAAACTAAAACTACCAAAATTGTAAGTTTACTACTTCTCCCTACACTAAACGTAATGTTAGTATAGACTGGCGCTACACGAAATAATCGTGAAACGTCAATAAGGATGGAAAGGCCGCGAATGAAAAGCACTATCCAGACTTCTATTGTTTTGCTATGAAAACAACTGGTACTTGAGGAGATTTATTGCCAACCAAATTCTAGTGAAGACAAATGGGTGTTTCCAGCGTTAGGCTAACGGCAAGTGGCTGTTGTGATAACAGGAAGTCGGGTAGGGAGTATTGGAAATCTGGGTAGACTTGTTGTCACTCATGCGAAAACTAACCAGTCATATGGCATCTGCAACAGAAGTCAAAATAATAGAAGGATCACCGCATTAACATAAGGGAACTAAAACTGACAGCAATATATATATTGTGCACCTCCCTAGTTACGAAATAGAGGTGAGGCCATGAAGCGTCAAAGAGGATGGAAATATCAAGGAGCGAGAGCACGAAGCCGACCTTCAATGAAACAGTATGGCGAGTAGTTGAACGTTGGGGAGGCTTATTGTCACTAAAATTCCAGTTAAGAAACGGTTTCTGCCAGCCAGAAATCAATGGTAAGCGGCTCTTGTGATAACGCAAACAAATGACTATCTAATAATAAATCAGATGTAGGCTTTGTTAAAAAAAAAAAAGGACTGCAAATCAATCATCATTGATATAGCAGTGCCAGCTGATATGGATGTAATGGAAAAAGGACAGGAGGGGGGTAGAAAAATACCAAGACTTGAAAAGGGAGCTAAAAAGATGGTGGAAGTGAGAAAAAGGTAGTTATGGGAGCCATAGGGCGTGTTATATAAGGGTTTTAGAAGTAGATTGAAAAAATTGGAATTAATTGCAATGCTGGAACACTCCAGAACCGCTAGAATCTCGCGGAAAGCGCTATATGATTTAGGAAAGAAGATGCTGGTAAACTGTGGTCAATTGTTATGATCCGCCCATAAGCATAAAATCGGCAATCACAACAACCAGACAAAACATGTGGCAACATAAATTATTATTATTATTATTATTATTATTATTATTATTATTATTATTATTATAGGATGGCAAAGTGTCATAATGACCAAGCAATTGGAAGATAATCGTCCGGATTTGGTCGTCTTTGACAAAGTCTCAAAAAACTGGCAGATTGTAGACTTTTCAGTATCCTGGGACAGGAAAGTGAGAGAGAAGAAGAATGAGAAGTGGAACTATTATGCTCCATTGGCCTTGGAGATAAGGCGTATACACGGGGTTAAAACACAAATAATCCGGGTTGTAATTGGTACACTAGGAGTAGTATTAAGTCTTTTGGAAGGACAATTGAAAAAACTACAAATCTC